>NC_080086.1:37008096-37336151 GCF_950005125.1 Chionomys nivalis
CATGTGACCACATGTCACTCTGGGTCATTAGTCAGCTGCACGGGACTGATGCTAACCTAACCCCTGTACCTGTGCGTCCAGGTGGCCCACACAAGCCCAATGTTTGCGGTAGGTTTTCAGAGCCAATTTAGCATGCAGAGAGCATAGCTGACAGCCTTCGAGGTGAGATTTCCATCTCACTCCTGTGAATTAGCTCTGTTCTTCCTAGGAGCAGGTTTGTCGTGAAGTCTGGCTGAATCGGCCTTGAATCAAAAGAGCTCAAAAGGACTGGTTCCCCCTTTGCTCTGAGCTCTGGGGACCACTTGCATCATTGTGGTGTTCTTAGCATACCCAATTCCAACCCTTCACACCCCTTGGTTCTTTAGGAGAACCTTAGAGTTGTAGAATCTGAGAACCTCCTAATCAGGGTTCTGTCGTCAGGGGATACAGGGAGCAACAGTGACACCCCATCTCTGCCATACAGACAGTTAGACGGGACACTTACTGCCAGGGCCTGGAGGACGTCTGCTGACTTTACCTTCGAGGTGAGGTTTCTGGACTTTGAGTCCACGTCTGGTGGCACCGAGGTGTGGATTGTGTTGAGGGGAGAGTATAGATGTGGTTGCCACTGGAGAAGTTTAAATTTTATTTTTTTGCAATGATTGTTTACCTGCGTGTGTATGCGTGCACACATGCATGCCATGGGATGCATGTAGAAATGAGAGCATGACTCTTAGGAGTTGATCTTCTCTTTCCATCACGTGGGTCAGCAGACTTGGCAGTAAGCACCTATACCCGCTGAGCCATCCCATTCAACCTTAAATTTCATTTATTTATTTTAGTTAGTTTTAGGCAGTTAGTCAGGGTTTCTTTTGTTTGTTTGTTTATGGTTTTGTTTTGTTTTTCCAGTCAGGGTTTTGCTGCATAACAAACAGCCCTGGAACTCTCTCTGTAGGCAAGGCTGGCCTCCAACTCACAGAGATCCGCCTGCCTCTGCCTCCCGAGTGCTGGGGTTACAGGCGTGGACCACTACTCCCACCTAGAGGAATTTTTAAAGAAGGGCTTTTATTGCTTGTTTGTTTGAGACAGGGTCCCATGCAGCTGGCCTCAAACACACTACATAACTGACTGGAACTTTAGCTCTTACTGCATCTACTTCCTGAGCACTGGGATTACAACCTGTGCCACTGCCAAGTTATGGCATGCTGACATGGTGCCCAGGGCATTGCTCATGCTGAGCAGGAGCTCTGCTCGCTGAGACACACACACACACACGCACGCACGCACGCACACACGCGCACGCACACACACACACACATACACACACACAACTGTGGTGGATTTTTAAAACTAATTTGAAGCAAATGAAGCTAACAAAACCTGTAAGGAGCATTCACTGAAAACAAAACATTTGCTGAATCACTGGAGCATAAATGGCCAGTCTGCTGCTATGAACTTGGACACTTCTCTTGGACATTTTTTTCTTTCTTTTTATTTATTTATTTGCACTTCAAGTGCATTTTGTATGCATATATCTCCATGTGAGGGTATCAGATCCCCTGGAACTGAAGTTACAGACAGTTGTGAGCTGTCATGTGGGTGCTGGGGAATTGAACCCGTGTCCTTCGGAAGAGCAGTCGGTGGTCTTACTGCTAAGCCATCTCTCCAGCCCTCCAGTCCTCCTTGTGTATTTTCCGTACAAGAGGATATTCTTTTGAATGTTCCTCAGCCATCAAAATGAGAAAACAGTGTAACGTCAGCAGAGCTCATCTCGAGCCTCCACTGGAACACTGCTGATTGTCCCCCAAATCTGGACAGTTTTGTTTTCTATTTTAAAATTATTACTGTGCATGTATGATGTGTGTGTATGTGTGTGTATGAGTATTGTTTACATAATAAATAAATAAATCTTTAAAAAATATTTTTTTAAGGCCGGGCGGTGGTGGCGCACGCCTTTAATCCCAGCATTCGGGAGGCAGAGGCAGGCAGATCTCTGTGAGTTTGAGGCCAGCCTGGTCTACAAGAGCTAGTTCCAGGACAGGAACCAAAGCTACAGAGAAACCCTGTCTCGAAAAACCAAAAAATAAATAAAATAAAATAAAAATAAAAAATATTTCTTAAGTTGACACCTGGGGATGTAGCTTAGTAGGAAGAATATTTTTCCTAGCAAGAACCTTAGCTCAATCTCTCACACCACAGATAAAGACAGAAGACAGAGTTGTGCTTACCAGTTTTTATTTCTCTCATTTAATTTAACTCGATCATCTGAACAGGGTTGCACAATTGGCCTTCTCTGTGTAATGTTTTTATTTTTCTCAGTGTGTTATTTAACTTTAATTTTTTGTTTATTTTTTGTTTTTTGAATCAGAGTTTTCTTTTGTGTGGCCCTGGCTGTCCTGGAACTCCCTCTCTAGTAAAGGCTGATGTTAAACTCAGAGATCCACCTGCGTCTGCCTCCCGAGTGCTGGGACTATAGGCATGTGCTGCCACCGCCCAACTTAACTTGAATTTTTTACTTTTCTTGTACTAATTTGTAAACAGAGACTGCTCGTTTGTTTCTTGGCTGCCCTGACCCGAATAATCACACAGAAACTGTATTAATTACAACACTGTTTGATCAATAGCTAGTTTATATTCCTAGCTAGCTCTTACATCTTAAATTAACCCATTTCTTTTAATCTGTGTATCACCATGAAACTGTGGCCTACTGGTAAGGTTCTGGCATCTTTCTCCTTTGGCAGCTACATGGCATCTCCCTGACTTTACCTTCTTTTTCCCTGAATTCAGTTCAGTTTTCCCCACCCAGCTCTATTCTGCACTGCCACAGGCCAAAAAGCTTCTTTATTAACCAATGGTAATAAAATATATTCACAGCATACAGAGGGCAATTCCACATTGCTAATTGTTTTCTAAGATATATTCTATACCAAGAAAACATGCAATGCTGCCTCATACTTTAAATTTACTAATTTATTGATACCAAAAGATACCCAAACATTCATACTGGGGGGAGGGAGTGTTTGAGACAGGGTTTCTCTGTGTAGCTCTGACTGTCTTCCTGGAACTCACTCTGTAGACCAGGCTGATCTCAAACTCAGATATCTACCTGCTTCTTTTTTCCAAGTATGGGGACTAAAGGCATGTGCCACCACACTGGAACACCAGCCATTCATATTTTAATGTGATATAATGATAGTAACAGACGGTTTACTGGTGTTCAAATTACCCCAGACTCAGTCAGGGGACAATCTTCAACTCGATATTGAACTGGGTACTTTTTCTGTCTTCGCTCCCACTCCACATTCCTTCTGGAGACAGGGTCTTGGTATGCAGTCCTGGCTGGCCTCCATCTTCATGGACAGCCTAGGCTGGCCTTGGGCTTGCTGAATTTGAGGATTACCAGTGTACACCATCCATCATAATTGACTGAATTGTATTCTTTTAAATAGCGCAGTGTGGGGCTTGACAGGTCACTTCAGATGTTAAGAGCATGCATTGCTCATGCAAACGACCCATGTTCACTTCCCAGCGCCCACACCGGGCTGCTCACAATCACCTGTAACTCTAGCTCCAGGGCATGATGTGGACACTCTGGGCAGATGCGCACTCCCACCCACACACAGACATTTACACATAATAAAAATAAAATTTTAAAATAATGTCCAGGTACAGCGGTACATGCCTTTAATCCCAGCATTTGGGAAACAGAGGCAGATGGATCTCTGTGAGTTTGAGCCCAGCCCAGTCTACATAGCAAGTTCCAGGCCAGCCATGGCTACAGAGTATGACCCTGTCTTCAAACAAACAAACAAACCAAACAACAACAAAGTAAAGTTTCACTGGGTTCAGTGGTATAGGCTTGTAATCCAAGTTACTTGGGAAACTGAGGCAGGAAGATGTAAACCGGCCGGGCGGTGGTGGCGCACGCCTTTAATCCCAGCACTTGGGAGGCAGAGGCAGGCGGATCTCTGTGAGTTCGAGACCAGCCTGGTCTACAGAGCTAGTTCCAGGACAGGCTCCAAAACCACAGAGAAACCCTGTCTCGAAAAACCAAAAAAAAAAAAAAAAAAAAGGAAGATGTAAACCGAAGGCTGAGGTCTGCCTGTGCTACACAGTGAGCATAACCTAAGCGATTTAACAAGACCCTGTCTCCAAACAAAGAGTACAAGGAAGGCTGGGGATACGGTTCAGTGTTGCGGCATTTGCCCATACATGTCTGAGGCCTCCGACGCCCTCAAAATGTGAAGCTCATGGCATGTAACATATCTCACTAAATAAAACCATACCTATGGGGGGCTGGAGAGATGGCTCAGTGGTTAAGAGCATTGCCTGCTCTTCCAAAGGTTCTGAGTTCAATTCCCAGCAACCACATGGTGGCTCACAACCATCTGTAATGAGGTCTGGTGCCCCCTTCTGGCCTGCAGACATACACACAGACAGAATATTGTATACATAATAAATAAATAAATGAATAAATAAATATTTAAAAAAAAAAAAAACCATACCTATGACTCCCATTCTATTAGACTGCTCTGTTTCTTGGGACTTGGAAGTACTAAGACATAGACTGTGAGTGGGGCCCCCAAAGTTCGGTTAGACCCCTGCATGGATGGATGGCAGCTCACTTGCGTGCTCTCTCTCTCTCTCTCTCTCTCTCTCTCTCTCTCTCTCTCTCGCAGCTGAGATCTTTTGCCCCCCAACTCTGTGACTCCATAGGGTTGGTAGAAATGTCACCAGCCTTCTTTTCCAGGTCCAGGATATCTTGAAACTTAAACACAAGCCTTTCTCCCTCGTGCTGGAGGAAGATGGTACGATTGTTGAGACAGAAGAATATTTCCAAGCCCTAGCAAGAGATACCGCGTTCATGGTCTTGCAGAAGGGGCAGAAGTGGAAGCCCCCATCAGAGCAGGTGACCCCTTCTCCCCAGGAAGGGGTGATTGTTGAGAGCGTGGGAGGAGCCCCGGGTGCGAGCTAACACGGGCTTGTCTTGCAGCGCAAGAAGAGGCCCCAGCTATCCGATTCCCAGAAGCCAACTAAGAAGATCGATGTGGCCCGTGTAACCTTCGACCTGTACAAGCTGAACCCTCAGGACTTCATCGGCTGCCTGAACGTGAAGGCCACCTTCTATGACACATACTCGCTTTCCTATGACCTGCACTGCTACAGGGCCAAGCGCATCGTGAAGTGAGTGGACCAGAAGAGCCAGGGACAGGGCGGGAGAGAAGCTAACCAGAACCTACCTTTTCTGCCCAGAGCTGAACTCTCTCGGGGGCTGGAGCGGCACTGGGCTAACAAAGAAAGACAGTCACATCTGTGAAGGGACTTATCTAAGAGACTTGGTTTATATTAGGGTGGCAGAAGATATTTTAAGATTACTTCTTGGGGCCAGGCAGTGGTGGCACACACTTTTAATCCCAGCACTCGGTAAGCAGAGGCAGGCGAATTTCTGCGAATTTTAGACTAGCTTGGTCTATATATCAAGTTCCAGCCGGGGCTACACAAGGAGTCCTTGTCTCAAAAAAATTGTGCTAAAATCTTCACATCCAAAATTTTTCTGCTGAGGCCATTTTAAGTGTCTTGCTCAGCAGTACAAAGTAACCGGCAGTGTTGTGTAAGCATCGTCTTGGTTTCCAGAACCTTCGCACCGGGCAGCAGAAGCTATACTCAGTAAGCTCTTGGTTCTCTCCGGAGAGCCTGCTGACCTTTAGTCTACTCTCTGTCCCTCTGTTGATCTATCCTGAATACCTCGTAGAAATAGAAAGACAGGGAGAGCTAGGCGGTAGTGGCACATACCTTTAATCCCAGCACTCGGGAGGCAGTAGCAGGCAGATCTCTGTGAGTTCGAGGCCATCCTGATCTACAAGAACTAGCTCCAGGACAGGCTCCAAAGCTACAGAGAAAACCCTGTCTCAAAAAAAATCACAAAAAAATATTTATTGGCTGGGCAGTGGTGGCGCACGCCTTTAATCCCAGCACTCGGGAGGCAGAGGCAGAGAAACCCTGTCTCGAAAAACCAATATATATATATATATATATATATATATATATATATATATATATATATATATATATAATGTGTATTGGTGTTTTGCCTATGTCTATGTATGTGTGAGGGTGTCAGATCTTGGAATTACAGACAGTTGTGAGCTGTCATGTGGGTGCTGGGAATTGAATCTGGGTCCTCTGGAAGAGCAGTCAGTGCTCTTAACCACTGAGCCATTTCTTCAACCCCCTAAATATTTTATTTTTAATGTGTGTGTGTGAGAGAGAGGGTGTGTGTGTGCATGTGAATGCAGATACCTGCTGCGACCAGGAGCATCTGGTCCCCTGCAGCCAGTGATGCAGGTGTCTGTTAGCCTCCTGTCGTGGATGCTAGGAGCCTATTGAGTCCTCCTCATACTTTTAACCACAAAGCCATCTCTCCAACCCCTAAAATACGTTTTATGTGAGCTGCTTATAGTTCTAAGTGTACTTCTACACTGTTCCCCTTGAACCAACCCAAAACATAAATCCACATATTGAATGAAAGTTAATAGAAGTTAATTTTGAAAACTTTATGTATTTGATGTGTATATATGAATGTGTATGAGTACATGCCTGCCATGACATGAGAAGACAGGTTATCTCTCTTTAAAAGATTACATCCATTTTAGTGTGTGTGTGTGTGTGTGTGTGCGTATCTGAGTTCACTGGCCCAGAGCTTCCATATGGCTTGAGTGTGGCCGTGAGGGACAGATTTTTAGAGGTGGTCCTCTTCTTCCACCATGGGGTCTCTGAGATAAAACCCAGATTACTGGGGTTGGCAGCTACAAGTGCCTGTACTGAGCCATCTTGACGGCTCTGAGAAGACAAGGTTAACACTAGGCAGGAGCATTTCTTTTTCTTTTTCTTCTTTCTTTTTCTTTTTCCTTTTTTAGTTTGTTTTTTGAGATAGGGTTTCTGTGTGTAATAGTTCTGTCTGTCCTGAAACTCTCTTTGTAGACCAGGCTGGCCTCGAACTCACAGAGATCCTCCTGCCTCTACCTCCCGAGTGCTGGGATTAAAGGCGTGTGCCTCCACCGCCACCCAGCAGTATTTCCTCTTCCTTACTGTTCGTAAGACCAGAAACTGCTAGCGACCCTCACTGAGCCCTTGTAAACAGCCATGGGAGAACTTGGATTCAGCCACTGCTCTTGAAGGCTTTTCCTGCTTCCTGTCCATTAGACCACATGCTGAATGCTTCACGTTAATTTCAAACTCATACCCCATTTTACATGCTCGAAGCTGGGGCTCAGAACCCCAGAACCTCAGAACTAAAGTAGTTTAAAGCTTTTTTTTTTCTTTTTCTCTAATACAGGTCTCATGTGTCCCAGGCTGGCTGGCCTTCCACTTGCTATATAGCCGTGGATGACTTTGAACTTCTGATCCACCTGCTTCTATCTCCACAGTGCTAGGGAGTCCTAAGTTACAGACCTGTATAACCACACCGGGTGATTGCGGTGCTGGGGATAAACCTGGGGCTTTGTTCATCAAAGACACACTCTACCAAATTAGTTTACATCGCCAGTCCTTAGAATAGAATAGTTAAAAGCAAACACACAAACCCCTCTGAATCAGTGGTCAGCTCTGTCTGGTCCAAGTTCTATTCTTAGTGTATGATAATATCAGGCATGGGAGCCTGTGGCTAGCATTCTGAACACTGACCTGGAAAGACTATAAAGTCTAGGAAACAGTATCACAAAGGGCAGAAGTGTATTATGTAAGTTAATCTGGCTGGCCCAGAGTGGCTTTAAAAATATGGGATGGGGACATAGCTCTGTGGCAGATCAGCTGCTTATGTACAAATAAAGCCCTGGCTTCCATCCCCAGCACCACAGGAATGAAAAACAAAATATTATTACAAGAAAATAAAATCTTTGTTTTGAGAACTCAAGTTAGCATGGGAAAAAGCAGAAGTAGAGCCAGGAATGGCTGCCTATGAGCCGGGTCCTGGTCCCTGTCTGTACTTGGAAGGGTTTTAGTTGTTTCGCTTCAGTAATACTTAGATCCCCCTAAGGGGGAAGGTTAACTTGAGCCCAGTATGGTGGGGCATGTCTGTAAACACAGCACATGGGAAGACGAGGCAGGAAGATTACTACTTTAAGGCTACGTGGGCATTATCTCCAGATTCTATCTCAAAAGAGCCAAATAAAAACAAAACAAAATCAGAAAAGTTAGGTGTGGTGGCACATAGCTGCAACAGCCTTCAGGGGACTGAGAGGAGAGTACAGCGAGTTCAAAGCCAGCCTGAGCTGCACAATGAGTTCCTAGCTGACCTGAACTAGAGTGTGAGACTCTATCTCAAAAATAAAAGAGAAAGAAGGAAGGAAGGAAGGAAGGAAGGAAGGAAGGAAGGAAGGAAGGAAGGAAGAAAGGAAGAAAGGAAGAAAGGAAGAAGTAGAAAGAAAGAAATCTAACTTGAAGCCAGCTGCTTCAGGCCAGCATAGAAAAACGGAGAAAATATTTGGGGAGATAGGATGGAGAGTATTCTCCATGGCTGACCTGAATGCCTTGCTGTCTCCCAGGGAAATGCTCCGCTGGGCCCTCTTCAGCATGCAGGCCACAGGCCACATGCTGCTTGGCACCTCCAGCTACATGCAGCAGTTCCTGGATGCCACTGAGGAGGAACAGCCTTCCAAGACCAAGACTCCCTCCCTCCTCCCCGCCTGTCTGAAGATGCTGCAATGAAGACCTAAGTCCTCAGAGGCCTCTCCAGCCAATGACTGGGAGCCCCACACTCTGCTAGAAGCACCCGCAAGCCTGGCACCTCGCTCACAGCACAACAGGAAGGGCTGGACCCTGGGTGTCTGGTCACAGGAGAATTTCCTGGCCTGGCCCACTTCCTACCTTCCTGTCTCAGGTAGCTTAGATGACCAGCATGCGTCCTTGGCACAAAGTCTGCCACCTTGTCTTCACATGCCACCCTCTCTGGTGTCCCCTCCTGCCTTGACCATGCTCACCATGCAGCAGACATTGCTATGGTGGTCTCCAGAATACTTTGACCTCAATCAAGACAACAAAATGAACAGAACACCACAGTGACAGCGAGGCCTGTGCTTATGGTATGGGAAGGAGAAAAGGAGGGGGATTACCAGGGGGTCCTCTCACCAGGAGTCCCAGCCATCACTCCCTCCTGCCGCGCAGGTGCACATGACCTTGGGGGTTGCTAGAGTATGTAAGAAGTAGAAGGTTAACTAAAGCCACGATGACACTGATGCAGATTTTGGGGGGACCTTACCTGTGTGAGGGAGGGACTTTGGGGTCATGCAGATGGTTTTGAGTCACCCAGGCCCCTCCTGTAAGAACCTAGTAAACTCACCGGTTCACCAAGCTGGACTTGGATGGAATCGGGGCTTCGTCTGTCATGTGATAGAGACTGTGTTCCCCAGGGAAAGTCCCAAAATTCCTCCTCTTGTTTTCATTCCCCACTACTATGTATACTATTAGAGTCTGAAGTAAATTATTTATGCTGAAACCTCATCTTTGCCTGTGTTCTTTGTGTGAAACCATTTGCCAAGAAGTACAGCATTTATCATTATTGGTGTGTGTGTGTTTTTGTGTGGGCACGCATGTGTGTGCATGTGTGTGTGCTGGTATGCTACTACCATGGTGCAGGTGTGGAGGTCAGAGGTCAACTTTCATTCTGCTCTGGGTCCCAGGGACTGAAGTCAGGTTGTCTGGCTTGCACAGCAATTGCTTTTATAGGATGACTGTATCAGTGGCCCTGTTTGCTCTTCTAGATACAGAGTCTCATGTAACCCAGGCTGGCTCCCAATGTGTTATGTGTGGAGGAGGACCCTGAGCTTCTGATTCACTTACTTCCACCTCCCAAGTGATCACATTACAAATGTGTGAAGCACCGTGTTTAACTCATGCGGCACTGGAGGACTGAACCCAGAACCCAGGGCTTCCAGCATGCTAGGCAAATGCTCTGCCAACTGCACCACACCCCAGCCCAGCTCCTTTTTAATACATAAGGTCCTGACACTGTGAGACGCAATAAATAAATAGATAAATGTTAAAATAAAAATCTGCAGTTGGCTTTTGAGGCCTGACATTTGGTGTTTAGGCAGACCATGTAATCCAGGTATGTGCCAGTTTCTGTAAGGTGAATCAAACCACTCTTTTGATTCCCAATTGTTGTTTTTTATTATTTCTGTTTGGTTTGGATTTTCGAGACAGGGTTTCTCTGTAGCTTTGGAACTTTCCTGGAACTCGCTCTGTAGACCAGGCTGGCCTCGAACTTACAGAGATCCACCTGTTTCTGCCTCCGGAGTGCTGGGATTAAAGGCTTGTGCCACCACCGCCAGGTGTATTTTATAATAACCTTTCACGTGTCCAGGTCGAAGGGTCCTGGTACGTCTACGGGGCGATTTATCAGTGCCTATGCCAGCTTGCACACAGTTCCCTGTTCATGGTCAACACTTCCACCCTCAGGATTGCAAGGTGAGTCTCCAGCCTGGCACAGTGACCCCAGAGAGCTCTGAGGAGGAGGAGACAGGTCTTCTCAGAGTGAGCCCCATTTATGGGCCACAGCTGCAGGAGGGGGATGAAGCTGGAGGAGTAGGTGGCACCCATACCACACTGCCTGTGCTTCGGGGGCTTGTAGGTGATGGAGAACGCACCAGGGTAGCGGCCGATTGTCTGCAGTTTGATTCCCACCTGGTTGAAGGTCTTGACGTTGTACACGCCCACCATGCTACAAGGGAGCATCTCAGGCAGGAGGATCCTGTCCCCCAAGTGGGTCTTTACAACCTCCGGCTTCCCCATGGGTGGCGCCTCCTTCTTGGCCTTTCTCGGGCACTGGAGTAGCGAGTACTGCTTCCACTACAGGCCATGGTTCAGGCTCCATCTCTTGTTCACCAACAATCCAGCGGTTGGTACACTTCTGTTCCTCTTCAGCCATCTCGGCGACTGCTCGGAAAAGAAGACCCCATTTTTCAGTGCTGGGTAACTGACTAGACCTGTAGGAAGCCAGGTTTCAGCCTGGCTCTCAGATCCAAAGCTAATATAATTTCACAATCCTCCCTATAAAGCCTATTTGGATTTAGAAAACACTAAGGCCAAGGGCCAAGTTACTCAAGCTTGTCTGAAAAGCTGTTGCTGGCAGCTACCTAGCGCCTGGAGCCAAATCTGAGAAGAGTGGAGCAGCCAAGGACAGGTCAAGAGCACTTTCTATTTTAGGCCCTCTCACGGTTGTGGACCTGCCTGGAGGCAGGCTGGCTCCAGGGCTCGGCCTTCTGGAGGTCTGGTTTACCTCAGTCCCGTTTCCCTTCGCTTAAGCGCTAGCCTGTCCACACCTGCTGCAAGGTTGTAACTGAGCCAGAGAGGCTGATGCAAGCTGGTGTTTGTCCCTGGCCTCTTCTCCTGGGCTTGAGTTTCACAAGTTCAGCTGCTGACTAGGGCAGCCACCTGGCACTGAGCCCTCAGCCCAGGCAATGTTTGGCTCCTCCTTTTCTTCCAGGAGCTCAGAGCCCACTGGAATGAAGGTAACTGTCTGTGGGAAGGGAACAAGAGAGGGCAGCCTGCCAAGGGGCATGGGGCAGGGAGGGAGACCTCCAAAGAGTAAAGGATCTATAACCTCTGGAGAGCCCGGTAGCTCCAAGTAGGGAGACAGCCTTTCCTGGGGCTAGACAGTGTTGGCAAGAGGAAACCTCTGCTTAGCTGAGTGGGCCACGAAACAGCCTTTGGCTAGTCTGTCTGTCTGTCTCCTATTTTAATTAATAAATGAAAATAAGGGGCTGGAGAGATGACTCAGTGGTTAAGAGCATTGCCTGCTCTTCCAAAGGTCCTGAGTTCAATTCCCAACAACCACATGGTGGCTCACAACCATCTGTAAAGAGGTCTGGCGCCCTCTTCTGGCCTTCAGGCATACACACAGACAGAATATTGTATACATAATAAATAAATAAATATTTAAAAAAAAATAAATGAAAATAAAAACACAAAAAAACCACACATACTTTGTTTTTGTTTTATTTTTATTTTGGTTTTTTTTTTTTTTGGACATGTACTGGCATGCATGTGCCATAGCACAAGTCTAGAGGTCAAAGGACAACTTGTAGAGCTGGTTCTCTCCCCCCACCATGCGGATATTGGGGATCAGACTCAGGTGTCAGACTTGGCTTCAGTCCTCCTTCCTGGCTCCATCTCACTGACCCTTATACATATGTATTTCAGACAGTCTCACAGAGCCCAGGCTGACCTCCAGTTTTATGTAGCCAAGGGTGACTGTGGACTCCCGATCCTTCAGCCTCCACCTCTCTAGTGCTGGGATCACACTGTGCTGTGCACTTTGCCTAGTCTGTTCTAAATCCTTGCTCAAGCTGCTTCTGAGATACACAGGAGACCTCCCAGGAGGCTTCGGGAATACCCATAGCCTGAGACAGAGTAGCCACACACTCTAAGTGATGCCAGACAAGATGAAACCAATTGCTTTTTTTTTTTTTTTTAACGAGACAGGGTTTCTCTGTGGCTTTGGAGCCTGTCCTGGAACTCCCTTTGTAGCCCAGGCTGGCCTCGAACTCCCAGAGATCCGCCTGCCTCTGCCTCCTGAGTGCTGGGATTAAAGGCGTGCGCCACCACCGCCCGGCACCAATTGCTTTTTTTTTGTTTTTTTTTTTTTTTCGAGACAGGGTTTCTCTGTGGCTTTGGAGCCTGTCCTGGAACTAGCTCTGTAGACCAGGCTGCCAGGCTGGTCTCGAACTCACAGAGATCCACTTGCCTCTGACCAATTGCTTTTTTAAATTTCCTTTTTGCCAAGTTTGTCACCCACCAGCCCTTCCTGTGTTGTGCATATAGCACAGACCTGCAGACCTGGCTGTCTTGGAACTTGTAGAGTAGGGTGGTCTCAAATTCCAGAGATCTGCCTGCCTCTATCTCTTGATCGCTAGGGTTAGTGCTGTGTGCCACCACGCCCAGATATATTCTTTAAATGTTGCTTTTAAAAACATTAATTTTGAATGGAAAGAAGCCAACATAAGATGTAGCCTCCAAGAAGAGCCACCCACAACAAACTACCCACTTCCTCCAAGCAGGCCCCACCTCCCACAGTTCCATCACCTCCCAAGAGCCCATCCATTCTGATCCATTCACTCATTCAATAGGTCAGAGTTCATAGGTTCCAACCGAGCCTGGAAGCCTCCTTATAAACCCGCCCAGACATGTGCTGTGCAAGTAGCCTAGGTATTCCTCCTCTCAATCAAGCTACGTCATCACTCCTTCCACATTTGTCTGTTTGCTGTTGCTATAACACAACACTTGAGACCAGACTGAGTGTGCAGCTCCGTGTTAGAGTGCTTGCCTAGCAAGTGTAGGGCCCTGGATCCATCCACAGTACTGAAAAAACAAACAAGCCCAAAACTGTGAAGACTGATATGTTTAAGATATATATGGTGTTGGAGAAACCTCTTGGTGGCGGAGAGCACTTGCTGCTCTTGCAGAGGACCTGAGTTCAGTTCCCAGCACCCACATGAAAGCTCACAACTGCCCAAAAACTCCAGCTCTGAAGGATCTAATGCCCTCTTGTGGCCTCTCAGGGCACCTGCAACACATGTGATATACACTTACACAGATGCACAGGCATTTACACACAAATAAAAACAAAACAAATCATACACACACACACAGTTTATCTGGGTCATGGTTCTAGAGGCTGCAGAGTCCACAAGCCTGGAGCCAGTATCTACTTAGCATATCCAGAGTGCACCCCAAAACGGTTCTCTTTTCTCTTCTCTCCTTCTTAGAAGGTTGTTAATGTCATTACGGGAGCAATGCCTTCATAGTCTTTTCTTTTCTTCTTTTTTTTATGAGGGGGAGGGTTGAGAGGGTTTCTCTGTAGCTTTGTAATCTGTCCTGGAACTTGCTCTGTAGACCAGGCTGGCCTTGAACTCACAGAGATCCACCTGCCTCTGCCTCCTGAGTGCTGGGATTAAAGGCGAGTGCCATCAACCCCAGTTTATAATCTTATCTAGTACTAATTACTGCAGCCTCCAAATACCATTATCATGAATTTGAAGATTTACTATCCCAGAACCAGATAAAGCCTCAGCAAAGGACACAACACAATTTTAGGCCGAGTTCTGTGGTGGAGGCAGCACCTGCCTCTAAATCAGTGGTTCTCAGCCTTCCTAATGCTGTGACCCTTTAATACAGTTCCTCATGTTGTGGGGACCCCCAGCCATAAAATTATTTTGCTGCTACTTCATAACCACAATTTTGCTACTATTATGAATCATCATAATGTAAATACATCTGTTTTCCGATGGTCTTAGGTGACCCTGTGAAAGGGCCGTTTGACCCCCAAAGGGGTCGTGATCGACAGGTTGAGAACCAGTGCTCTAAATAAAGGAAGAGAGAGGGTTATTGTACCCCTCTGATTTCTCTGCCAAAAGTAAATCTAGTGCTGGAGTCTTCAAAAAGCCCTTTCAGGTCTGGGAATGTAACTCAGTAAGAGCCTGCCTCTGCCCCCACACCCGGCCTAGCTTGTTTTTCTTTTGATAGAAGGGCCTAATGTATTCCAGACTGGTCTCCAACTCAGTCTGTACCTGTGATCTTGGTCTTCGTGTGGTGCTGGGGATCGAACCCAGGAACTTGTGCATTCTAGATAATCTCTCTACCATTTGAGGCAGACTATTTCTATGCAGCTGTCCTAGCAGGAAGGCTGTGGGGCTTCACCTTCTTCCTGTGCTTTACAAGGGAGATTTTCAGATTAAGGGTCTCGAGAATTAAAACGACAATCTGCAAGCTGGTCTCCTTCTGTTCTATCCCGACTAAACCACCCCGCCTCGTGCCTCGGTTTCTCCCACAAAGCAAAGCTGAAAACGGCATTTTCCCTTCCTCAGCCCAGGGAACGCTCAGAGCGTCCCTCTGCTGAGCTCCGCCTGTTCGGTGCTCTGATTGACAGCCTGCCTGACCAATCTGCGCACGGAGGGTGCACGTGGTGGGCAGTCCCGTGGACACGCATGCGCCTGTGCTTGCTCTGGGGATGGGAGCCTTGCGTGTTTGGCATTGGGTTTCGGGGACCTGGCGGCCCGGGTTCGTAGCTGGCGTACGGCGGAGAGATGCAGGCTTCGGCACCAAGGCCGGGTGATTATAACACTCCACTTCCGTGTAGGAGGGAGGGTAGGACAAGGGGAGGGCAGGTCCGGCATTCAGATCAGAGCATGGGTTCTAATCCCAACTGTGCTGTGTGACCCGACTCGAGATCCATGGCGCACTGAGCATCTGATGCCTTTCCTGTCGTCTTGGGCGCATGTGGACCTCAACTGTCAGCCGAGTCCGGGAGTTCTGAGGCTTTTGTAAGAAAAGGCTGCACTGGGCAGGATGGGCGGAGGAGGTACCGGTTTCTGTCGTGTTTCTCAGGCGTCGGCCTCAACCTCAAGCTTCCAGCAAGAGCAAGGACCCAGTGGATGACCAGCCCTTCCCGGGGCTTCTGCGGACAGAGAACCTCGGCGTGGAAGAGCTGGTTGACGTGCTGAAGGCAGCTGTGGTAGATCAGAAAGGTGAGGGAGCCTACTGCTCCTGACCCTCCGACCCCCTGGAGTCGGACCCTTGTAGTTTAGGAGCCCGGCCAGCAGTCACATCCCCTTCTAGCCTAAGTCGGCATCGTGGGGACAGGCATGGGAAACCTTCACACCGCCCCTGCGTTCAGAGACCCCCAGTAACAGACGTTAGTTTCCTGTCAGAACAAACTTTGGGGTTATAGCTGGGGCCTGTAAGCTGCGTGCTGTGCGCCATGAGGGATAACAATTTCTCCGAACCTCTCAATTCTTGTAGCAGTGAGGAGGCTACACGGTATTGGGGGAAGTATGGCTCCTGGCTTGACAGATCAAGCGTTCTGATGTGAGAAATGATGGATCTCTGCTGTTTCTGGGAGTGGTGATCACACCTGTAATTCTAGATTTGGGCGTTAGAGGCAAGGAGGATCAGGAGTTCAAGACCAGACTTAGTTATGTGAGTTTGAGGCCAGCCTGTTTGAGCCCCTGTCTCAAACCAGACCGTCAAGGACTGTGGGAGGGACACGCATTATATAAGGGACATGGCAGCCAGTGTGAATGAAAGCCCAGAACAGCAGGTGCAAAGGCCCTGGGGTGCAAGGAGCAGGAAGTTCAGTTTGGAGTGGGGTTGGGAGCTTATAACCCCTGAGACTGCATGCACACAGGCTGCTTTTGGTGACATCTACGGAATGTTTCAGGACCTCTGGTGACACTGAACAAGCCACAGGGTCTGCCTGTGACAGGTATGGGCACAGGTAAGGAGGGAGAGGTTGGTAGGGAGGAGATGGATGGATGGTGCTCTGGCAACGTGTCCTCTCCCTCTTCTCAGGGAGACCCGGGGAGCTGACGTTGCTTTCTGTGCTGCCACAGCTGAGCCAGGCCCTGGGGCTTGGACACCGGGAGCTCCAGGTTGTGCGAGCACCTGGAAAGTGAGTGCTGACTGCCCGGGGCATTCATTTTACACCCACTGCATATAAAAGTCCTATGCAGGTACTTGGCACACGGTAGACCCTCCTGCATTGGCTCTGCTTTCTCCGGGGTTGTTTTTTAGGAGGTGTGGACTGTAGCCCTGGCGTTACTGTTTGGCCTTAAACTGATGTTCCTTGTTTGTTTGTTTGTTTGTTTGGTCTTTTGTTTTTTAGACAGGGTTTCTCTGTGTAAAGCCCTAGCTGTCCTAGAACTAGCTCTTGTAGACCAAACTGACCTCAAATTCACAGAGATCCGCCTGCCTCTGCCTCTTGAGTACTGGGATTAAAGGCATGTGCCACCACCGCCCAGCTATAATTTTGTATTTTATGTGCATTGAGTGTTTCACCTGCATGTATGTCTGAGGGTCTCAGATTCCCTGGAACTGGAGTTCAGACAGTCATGAGCTGTCATGTGGGTGCTGAGAATTGAACCCAGGTCCTCTGGAAGAGCAGCTAGCGCTCTGAATTGCAGAGCCATCTCTCCAGCCCCTTGGAGGTCTCCTTTAAAAGGACCAAAGATTTGTTTTTATGTAATGTGTGCATGTTTAGCCTGCCGGTATGTCTGTGCCCCACAGTGCATGCCTGGTGCCCCAAGAGGCCAGAAGAGGGCATCAGATCTCCTGGAACTGGCATTACGGCAGTTGTGAACCACCATGTGGATGCTGAATGCAGGTCTCTGCAAGAGCAGCCATCTGGCCCTCAGTTTTGAGACCCAGGGGCTTTATGTGACGTGTCCCCTTCTTCCAGGGAGGCCTCTGGGCTTGTGCTCCTCTCCAGCTGTCCCCAGACAGCAAGCCGCCTGCAGAAGTTCTTCGCTCACTCCAGGAGAAGCCAGAGGCCCACAGCCACCTACTGGTGAGCGGTGTGGGGTGACTCCCAGGGCCAAGGGACAGTCCCGGGTGACTGTTCTGAGACCTCCTTTCTCTTTCTCAGTGCCATCACTGATGGCATCCCTGAGCCTTCTGAGGGGACTGTCAGCGTGGCTCTGAAGCTGGAACGCGTGGATGGCATTGATCTTGTGAGTCAAAGGAGAGGAGCCCTTTCGGGTTTTGCCTTACAGAGGAGTCTGTACTGTGCACATGGGGTGACTAGGTCCCCTGTCCTAAGTCAGCTGGCAGCAGGTGGGCTCGATGGGGCTCGTAGGTGTGTGCTAAGTCATTCTTGGCCGGTTCCCTAGGCAGTCCCAGCGGCATCCCCATCTCGAAAGGACATCCTAGAAGGTGTCAAGAGGACCCTCAGCCATTTTCACGTGATGGCCACAGGCTGTGGCTGTGCCCTGGTCCAGCTGCAGCCACTGACAGGTGGGTCTGCTGGGGAGATGAAGCCTGTGAGGAAGATGGAGCTTGGCAACAGGCAAAGAGCATCTTGTGTGGGCGGGCTCAGTGGGAGGCAGCACTTCTAGGTGCACACCCACAGTCTAGCATCCAGGGACTTCTGCTCTGTAGGGTTGACTCCCCAGGTGTGGTGGCATGCCAGCTGTCACTGTCCTGATCTGCTCATGGGCCTCTCTCTGAAGGCAGAGGTCACCTCACAGATCCATAGGCTCTGGGAACGAGGACAGCCCTTCCTGGTCAGGAAGAACAGCTGGCTCCTCACCCATCTTTCAGTGTTTCCCAGTCAACTGCAGGTGCACATGGCTCTGCAGCTCTGCCCGGTGCTTGGAGACCACACCTGTGCTGCTCGAGTGGGCACTGTTCTGGGCCAGCGCTTTCTGTGGCCAGCCACGACCACCAAACCCCAGATACAGGTAGGTCCTCAGGCCTGCTCCATTTGGAGGCGGGGGATGGCTTGTCTTCTGTGCCCCTGTGGAGCTGCGCGGCTCAGACAGCGCCATACTCCCTCAGGCTTCCTTCTGTCCGTGAGCCCAGCGAGGGGTAGCTGATCTCTAACAGGCCCTGAAGTCCACCATCCTGAGTGTTTGTGTATCATTTCTTCTTTGGGTTAAGTCCAGTGAATGGGCGTGCAGTAGGAGTGGGTTTGACTCTAGGCAGCCACTTGGAGACAAGGACTGTTGCTTTCTGGCCAGAGGGGGAGATGAAGTTTTCGTGAATCGTGGCTTTGAGAGCCAGGTCTGTGTCCTTTTTCTCACATCCCATTGACCAGAGGCTCAATCATATGGCTTCAGTAAACACAAAAGAGGCTGAAATGTAATTTAGCTCTGTGCAGAGAGAATACTCTGCCTGACTGTAGAGAAAATGACTGCATTTGCAGTAGACCAGGGAGGCCCATCAGAGCTGGGTGCTCCTCACTGTAGGTCAGGGAGGCCCATCGGAGCTGGTGCTCCTTACTGCAGACCAGGGAGGCCCATCGGAGCTGGGTGCTCCTCACTGTAGGTCAGGGAGGCCCATCGGAGCTGGTGCTCCTCACTACAGACCAGGGAGGCCCATCAAAGGTGGGTGCTCCTCACTGTAGGACATGGAGACCCATCAGAGCTGGGTGCTCCTCACTGTAGATCAGGGAGGCCCATCGGAGCTGGGAGCTCCTCACTGCAGACCAGGGAGGCCCATCAGAGCTGGGTGCTCCTCACTGTAGGTTAGGGAGGCCCATCGGAGCTGGGTGCTCCTCACTGCAGACCAGGGAGGCCCATCAAAGGTGGGTGCTCCTCACTGTAGGACAGGGAAACCCATCAGAGCTGGGTCTCCTCACTGCAGACCAGGGAGGCCCATCGGAGCTGGGTGCTCCTCACTGTAGGACAGGGAGACCCATCAGAGCTGGGTCTCCTCTGGCTGGAGCTCAGATGGGCTGCCGTCTTTCCCACCCCAGGTCCTGGATGAAGCTCTCCTCAAACGCCTCCGCCTGAGTCCTTCCCAGGTGGCCCAGATGCCCTTGCACCTGCACCTGCACCGCCTCCTCCTCCCAGGCACCAGATCCAGGGACCCTCCCAGTGAACTTCTGGCGCCCGTGCCCTCTTACTTCTCTCGGACCCTGCAGTGCCTGCGGCTCTCCCAAAAATAGACAGCGTTTGACCCCCAATTGGAAAATGGAAAGAGGAAGAGCTGTGACCCACGTCATGGACAGTGGGGTTGGTGCTGAGCACAGCCAAGGTCCTGGGCTCCTTAGTCTGCCAATCTAAGATCAAATCCCAGTTAGGCTACTTGCTTGCTGTGTGGCGTTGGGCAGTTGACTTTCCTCTGGACTTAATAAAAGTCCTACCTCATAAGCCTGCTTTTGAAGATTTACTGAGAAAGCAAATGTTAACCAGGGACTGTGCTCTGCTCAAGTGAACAGCGGCCAGGTCTGGAGGTGGCATCTGCCCTACTCCTAGCCAGGAGGAGCTTTGTTTGACTTTTGAGACTGGGCCTCTCTGTGTATCCCTGGCTGGACTGGAGCTCAGAGATCCACCTGCCTCTGCCTTCCGAGTACTGGGGGCCAGGCATGAACCACTGTATCTGCATGAGCTCTTCCAACTTTGATTTCAACACCCAGCTCCCCTCCCCAACCTGCCCAGGACACAGACACAGGCTACAGATAGTGCTGGCAGCTAATGCTCTGCAGGTAGGAAATGCCACACTTTGTTTCTTATGGCTTGACTAACCTGTCACTGAGGGAAAGACTAGACATACTCTCTGGAGAAGGGTTGAGGTTTAGGGGAAGCCCATCTCTTGTCAGAACGTTCTGTGCCCATAAGAAACTATTCTGCCAGCCCAGTTTGCCTTTGGAAAGGGGCACTTCCTGCCTGCTATGGTCTCAGGTGAGCCTTGTCTCCTTGTTCAATCTCAGTTTCCTCATCTGTATAGTGAAGGCTCTTCCCCCACCAACCCAATCTTCCTGCAGAGAAAGCTGATGTCTGTTATTGGATAGGGACTGTGGCCCTTGCTGGTGCAGGCCCTGCTGGTCAGCTCTTGTTATGAGCCTTGTCTCACATTATTCAAGCCAAGCCTGAAGAACTTTACTTGTTTTTTTTTTTTTTTTTGTTTTTTTTTAATATGATTCTGGATCCAGGATGGGGCAGTGGAGATCAGAATAGGGGTTTCTCTATCCTTATAGCCCCCCTGGTCCACAGTGTCCGGGATGTCAAAATAAGGGTCAAGGGTTTGGGGAAGCTCAGCCTCTTCTC
This sequence comes from Chionomys nivalis, assembly GCF_950005125.1. NCBI lineage: Eukaryota > Metazoa > Chordata > Mammalia > Rodentia > Cricetidae > Chionomys > Chionomys nivalis. The sequence goes on from NC_080086.1 coordinate 37,028,616, forward strand.
AGGGTATGCCTCAGCCCTGGGTTTGTCGCAGAGTCTGGCCTTGAACTTGCCTTTGGCTTTGACTTTCCTGTGGGTGCTGGGAAGAGGTCCAGCTTCGAAGGGCAGAGGCCACGAGGCACTTCCAAAGTGGGGGCCTCGAAGGTGCAGGGGAATAGCAGCCTCGGTGTAAAGGAGGGGAGGGAGAGAGATGATCAGGCCTATGCCCCCTGTCTGTGCCCTTCAGCCCCGACCCCACTGCTCAGCACTACCCGCCAGGGTATGAGGTGCAGCTCAAAGCCCACCTTTCCTGGTTTCAGCATGCTGGGTGCCAGCTTGAGGTCAGGGTGAGGTGGGAAGGACATCAGAACCTTGGCAGTGGGTAGAGTCATCAAGGCCTTGCCTGTGGTTGACAGAGCCTTAGAGCCCACCAGCCGGCCACGTTGCAGTCTGAGGACCCGGCCCTGGGGTCGGAGCACGCGGGGAGAAGGCAGCCAGGCCTTGGAATGGAGACTAGGGAAGTAGGAAGGGGCTGTGGGAGAAGGGAAGCTGTGAGGGTCTGGGTAAGGCCCCAGAGCCTGACCAGTTTTTCCACAGGGTATGTGGAGAGGTGGGGGGCGGGAGGTGAGGGCAGAGGAGCCCCTCCCAGCTCCTCCAGAGGCAGTGGGAAGAACACAGGGTTGGGGAACCAACAGACCTGGGTCTGCATCCCAGCTCTGCCCCTTCTGAGCTGTGCAACCTCAGGCAGCGTCCTTAAACTTCCTGCTACCTCGGCTGGAAAATGGGGACAATAGCGTCTACCTCACTAGGGTGTTGTGAGGGCTGAGGGGGCTGATTAGGGATCGGGAAGGGCACGGTAGCAGCACTTTTCCCCCAGAGAGGAGTGAGGGCCAAGTCTGGCCAGAGCACAGCAGAGGTCTGGACTCCAGGGACGCGCACTCTGGGACCAAGCCGGGGCATATTCTGGTCTAACTGCCTGGCAGGGTGACTACTTTGGAATACTCATTTGGTTGTATATTTAACGATATTTGGTGAGCAGAGCAGTGTTCGTACTTGCTATCACTGGTGGCCTTTTGGCATGAGGGCAAGCCCAGACGCTTGGGAAGGGCTTGGAGAGCCGGTGGGAATGGCCTTGGGAGCTCTAGGGCACTTGGGGAACATCGTATTACCCCAGGCCTCAGGTTGTTTCAGACACAGTGACCTGTTGAAAGTGTGGCCCACCCTGGTGTTTGAGGGCTCCCAGTCCCGGAGGGTGAGGCAGACCAGGGCTGTGGCACTTTTTGCCTTGCCTTTCTTCCCCTTTCCAGAGACGGAAGTGGTGGCAGTCGGGTCTGGCTTCTCCGGGTGTCCCAGGCTTCTGGCTCCAACGTCTTTCCTAGAAGCTGACCTGTGGGTAGGGGACCCTGAGTCCTTGCCTTCCCCAGAGCCTTGCTGGGTCAGCAGATGAGGGAGTGATGAGCGGACTCCTGAGCGCCGATGGCCCACTGCCATGGGCTTCTTGATGGTAGACCCCTCCACCAGTAGCCGGATACCCACGTACTGGGGCACCTCCACAGCAGGCTATGGGCAGGAGAGAAAACAAGGCCATCACAGACACTAGTGAGAGATGGCAGGACACCATCTAGTGACTAGTGACACAAGGCAGAGATGGGCGGAATCAGTTTCTGGGGTATCTGGTCAAGAGGCACTTCTGTTCTCAAGGGGTCCAGAGAACCTAGACTCACAGAGCCCCAGGGAGCAGGAAACCAGAGAAGCAGAGATCTTAGCCATGCAGACAAAGCAGTCAATCCCACTACACACTAAGGTGACCTCTGGCCTGTGTCAGAATGAAAGCAGGTTCGTGCCATGGGCAGCCAGAGGCAGATGGGATTGAGCCATGGTTTTCTGTGTGGATGTAATTCCCATCATGAATACTGAGAAGAGGGATGGGGCTAGAGAGATGGCTCAGAAGAGCACTGACTGCTCTTCCAGAGGACCCAGATTCAATTTCCAGAATTCACACGGCAGCTCGCAATTGTCTGTGACTCCAGCCACACCCAAACAGACACACATGCCTGCAAAACACCAATGCACAGAGAAAAATATTTTTTAAAAAAGAGGGAGGTACGGTGACTCCTCCCTGGTAGGGTCTCTGAGGTTAAATAGGGGCTTCAGGATCGACTCTACCTGACTCCTAGTAGCTTTCTAATAAACGGGCAAGTTACAGGCAGTTGTGAATTGCCTGACGTGGGTGCTAGGACCTGAGCTTGGGACCTCTACAAGAGCATCAAGTGCTCTTAACTGCTGACCCATCTCTCCAGCCCCAACCTGTTTTCTTTGTAACTTACACTGTCTATGGTATTATGTTTTTAGCAACAGAAATGAATAGATACACGAAGTAATAAATTTTGGGGGGAGACAGTGTTGAGATGGCTTAGTGAGTTAAGTTACTTGCTGAGTTCAAGCCTCAGGACCCATGGGGTAGGAGCAGAGAACGGGCTCCACAAGTCGGCCTCTGACTTCCACACCTGTGCTGTGGCATGTGTGACCACACACATACACATACACAAACACAATAAATATAAAGAAAAATTTAAAAAGCTGCAAATGGGTGGACGTGGCTTCTAATAGAGGTCTCTGCTGGCAGCCACCTCAGTCCAAGGTCAAATTTGGCATCAGGAACCAGAGGATCTGTTGGTTGTGCCTTGTGACAGTTCCGTGATGTACCTAGCACCACCCAAGTGTTTTTTGCCAAATGTCTCTACCCTGAACCTCATCAGCTTGTTAACCTATCTTCTAGTTTACAGGACAGAGAACAGACTGAGTTGAACAACACTAGGGGACAAGCAGATAAAGGAGAATGTGGGACAGTGCTACAGCCGGCCTGCCTGGCACCCAGAGCTGTCCTAGATAAAGGAATCAGAGAGACAAAGCCACTAGTGTAGCTACCTTAGTTGCCCAATGGCCCTCAAACTCAAAAACAGATCAGCAATAAAAGATACCTGGGGGACAAAGGACATTTGAAAAGTGTGAATGCCCAGCCATTCAGTTTTGTTGTGAGACAAGGTTTCATGCAGCCCAGGTTGGCCTCAGGCTCCCCATACAGCCAGGATAACTGTGAACTCTTGCTCCTCCTGCCGCTGCCTCCAAAACGCGGGGGTTACAGGTGTGTGTTGCCATGCCTGTACAAATTTCGCTCCAGTTTAAACTGCAGATTACTTCCTCTTTCCCATTTTCTCCCCTCTCTTCTAAGACTACGTTGTTGTGACAGATTCTCATTATAAAGCCCTAGCTGACCTGACATTTGCTATGTAAATCAGGCAGGCTGTGAACCTGTGACAGTCCTGCCTCTGTTGCCCAAGTGCTGGGATTGCAGGTATATGTGGATACCTGCTTATATGGCCTCCTTTACCTGGAAGTGTAGCTCAGTGGTACTGCACATGCCAAGCGTGCAGGCATGGATTCCGTCCCTAGTGATGGCATCCCCAACAAAAACTGAAGCTTGTTGATCAGGAACTGTAAGAAGCACGGGGTCACCCAGGTTATGTGGTCAGTGCTTTCCCTTCCTGTGGCTAACCTAGACTTTGGTGGATCCTAGCTAGAAGACTCCTGCTTATAAATAGTTCTCAGAATTCAGAAACCCTTAAAAACATCCTTTCAAAGCTTTGTTTATGTGGTTGTTTTTAAGTTGGGTCTCACTCTGAATACCAGGCTAGTCTGGAACTCACTGTGTAACCCAAGCTTCCCTTGAACTGAAAGTGATCCCTGTCTCAGCCTTCTGAATACTAGGCGGTGGGGGGTTGAAGCCCCATATCCCACTGTGATGGCTGTCAGCTTGACTGGACTGAGACAACCTAGGCCCCTGGTGGGCCCTTATGGGTGTTTCTAGAGAGAATTAGACCAAGAGGGCTTTGACCTTATAAATGACTTCACCCATTGGTGGATTCAGAACTCTGATAAACTGCTGGGAGACTGCAGCTCCGTGGGGAGTGGCATGGAGACTCATTCCTGTGAGCTCAGCACTTGGGAGGCTTGAAGTAGGAGGAATGCTGTGAGTTTCAGGCTAGCCTGGGAAACAGCTTAAGTTCTAGCCCAGCCGAGGCTACACAGAGCAAGCCCTGTTTAAAGAAACTAAAAGTGGGTTTTAGTTTACAACTAAAAGATGGCTCTACCCACTGCCAAGGTCCTGATGTCCTTCCCACCTCACCTGACCTCAAGCTGGCACCCAGCATGCTGAAACCGGGAAAGGTGGGCTTTGAGCTGCACCTCATACCCTGGCGGGTAGTGCTGAGCAGTGGGGTCGGGGCTGAAGGGCACAGACGGGGCAGAGGCCTGATCATCTCTCTCCCTCCCCTCCTTTACACCGACTAAACTAAAAGCCAAAGTAATGTTTTTGGCTGAATAAAAACCAATCCTCTTCTTATTATAAACAAGCAAGATCAAATCTGTTTTTGGGAAGAGATGAATAGTATAATGATAATCATTATTATAACAATAACGCACTGCTAATTGATTCTTGATAGACCTTGCAGTTACTGGAGCTCCCATCAGCCTTACTGGGCAAAAACAGTAGCTAAAGCTGTCCTCTGTCCTCTGGCTAGGCAACCCAAACCCTTGTGCAAAGATCAAACCCCTTCACTGTACAGATGAGCGAATGAGCTGCTCCCTAGAGGCTTGGAATTACCACTGGAAGCTGATCATGTCCCAGACCCTCTGAAAATATATCTGTGACTACAAACTCATTGGCATTAATGTTTCTCAGAGGACAGTAATCTCTACAGATGAGGAGACAGGCCAGAGGGACGTGTCTGTGTTAAGATACCCCTTGGGGACAGGCCAGAAGCCCAGGTCTCCCAGCAGCCCCCGGGGCTTGCTGGGAGGTGCCTGTGGGAGGTGCTGGAACATCTCACCTGCTTATAGATGAGCTCAAAGGCTCCCGTGTTACAGCTGCGGTCCAGTCGCCGGTCAATGACCACACGCAGAGTGTCTGCTTGCACACCAGCACAGAGACGGGCAGTGACAGCTGTGGAAGGCGCCATGGTGGGGCTGGCGTTGATCTCAATCAACCAGGGCCGGAAGTCTTCCCCAAACACAAAGTCGGCTCCATAGAGCTCAAAGCTGGCCTTCCGGCACTGCACAGTGTCTTGGGAGGTCTGCAGGGCGTGGATCACAGCAGCCTTCATGCCGGGTACAATGACACTAGACCAGGCATTTGGGGCGCCCACCTCCTGCAAGTGAGCCTGAAACCTTTGACTGGACCACATGTTGTCGGGGGGCAGCATCGGGTGCCGGTGGCAGGAGGCCTCCAGGTGTCTCTGGATGGAATTGTTACACAGGTGCACAGAGCTGCAGTGGAGCAGAGACACAGGCTCAGCCCTGGAGCCCAACCTCGGGACTGCAGGCCGAATCCTGTGGTCAGCCATCTTGGGGAGCTTAACTGACATGGAAGGACAGAGCTGCCCCCTGGCCCCAGCCCTCAGGTGAACTAAGGCCAGGGCTAGCCATTTCTCAGAACACTCGGGTGTTGCCGACAGGCCACAGTGGCAGGTGCTTTGGTTCACCCTTCCTGTGTGTGGCAGGGGATGGAGACGGAGAGGATGACCCTAGATGGTCAAATCCCAGCTTCACCAATGACTAGCTGTGAGACTCAAGCAAGCCGTGAACCTGCTTGCCCCTCTCATCGCTCGAATGGTAATAACTCACTTCATCGTGTTTGAGAAATGACTGTTACAACCAAGCAGAAACACTTATCGCCTGTGAAGTGTTGATGAGAGACAGCTACCGTGTATTGCTGTATCAGTCTTCAGTTGTGGAAACTGAGGCTGGCCTTTCTCTCTGGAATGGTTGCATGTCACCCAGGCTAGGTTAAAACTTGCCATGTAACTGAGGGTGACAGTGAACTGATTGTCCTGCCTCTATCTTCCAAGTGTGGGATCACAGGCATCCACTACTCCACCTGGCTTGATTTTGACTCCTGCCTTAGCCTCCCAAGTTCTAGGGTTACAGTTAGGAGCTACCACACCTTGCTTGTTTTGGCTTCAGTGGAGGTCTCATTATATAGCCCAGGATGTCCTTAAACTCAGAACCCTTCAGATTTAGCCTCACAAGCGCTGGGGTCACAGATGGGACTACTGGGCCCCGATAGAAACTGAGGCATTTCTCACATCTCTGAAGGATCACAACCTGGATGTGGCAGAGATGGAATTTGAACCCAGGCCTCATCAAGGTTACCTCTCATCCCAAGAGCAAACCACAAGTTTCCCTTAGTCTGCTATTACCCAATCTACATTTTCTTCATAACACATATCAGCTTCTAGCCTATTAGCCATGATTACTCAAGCTCATTGCTAGGGTGTAAGCTCTTGATTAGCTGGAGTTCTCATTCTGCTCATGTCTGTATCCCCGGGGTACTCTCTTGGCAAGCTCCTTCAGGGCAGAGGATGGGTGGTGGTGAAAGCCCCGCCTCCCCACCTGCAGAGTCCACTGTTCTGTCTGTTGACCTCCCTACCAAACCGGGCAGTCAGGGGAGGTGGAGGAAGGGCTCACTTGTCCAGGTTCTTGAGGGAGAAGGGCTGTGTGGAGAAGCGGATGTAGCTGTCTCGGTAGAACCACACAGTGAGTGGATTCCAGTCAGTCACCAGGAACCACTGTCTCAGGTCAAACTTGGTGCCAAAGATGAGCAGGGGCCGCTCAATATACTTCTGCACGATCCACTTGCCATCCTTCATCAGCATGGGGTTGCAGTCCACCAGCTTCAGCATCTCTTCCAGGTGGTCCATGCACACAATACCTGAGGGGGAACGCAGCTAGTCAGGACCCAAAGGCTCGAGGACCACAGATTCCATCCTAAACTCTCATCCTGAGTCCAGCTGAACCATCTTCCCTCTAGCAAAGCTAAGAATTTAAATAGTTTTTCTAATTAATTGTTTACTAAACTTTGATTTGCTATATACAGGTAAAAATTTAACTGAGGGGTGGGGGCTGGAGAGATGGTTCAACATTAAGAGCACTTGCTGTTCTTGCAGAAGACCCCAGCACTCCTATGGCAGAACCCCAGTTCCAGGGGACCTGACACCCTCTCTGTCCTCCATGGGAAGCAGGCACATACACCCTGTACATCCATATAAACAGGAAAACACATACACATAATATTAAATAAACATTAGATAAAAAAACTAGATAAGGGCAAGATGGCTGAGTGGGTAAGGTACTTGTCACCATGGTTGGCCACCGAGCGCAGTTCTCAGAACCCACGCAGGGGAAGAGAGAACAGACCTCAGTTGCCCTCTCACCGTTCTTTTTTGTTTGCTTGTTTTGTTTTTTGTTTCTCGAGACAGGGTTTCTCAGCAGCCATGGAGCCAGCCCTGGAACTCACTACCTTGCTTTCATAGGCTCTTATGGGCTTGGGGGCTGTGGGATGAAGCTAGGCCTGTGGGGAGACTGTGGCGACATTCGGCCGGTGCCATCTCACTCTGTCACAACTAACCCTGGCTACAGGGCCTCACTGTGTAGTTCTGTAGACCAGACTGGCCTTGAACTCAGAGATCCGCCTGCCTCTGCCTCCTGAGTGCTGGGATCAAAAGCATGCGCCACTATACCCAGCTTGTTCTCCCTCTTTTTTTCTTTTATTTTATGACAGCTTATGTAGTCCAGGCTGGCTTCATGCTTACTGTGTAGCCAAGGTTGACCTTGACCGCTGCTTTTGTTTCCACTTTGGATGATAATCTAGTACCCCAGGAACAGATACATTTTCCTTTTTCTGTTTTTCTTTAAGTTTGTTATTTATTTTTAGCTTATGTGTATAAATGTTTTACATATGTCTGTATGCCGCATGTGTGCCTGGGGGCCAGAAGAGGGACTGATCCCCTGGAACCGGAGATGCACAGAATACTTGCCTTGTGACATTTCACTCACCTCTACGTTACCATGTAGATTTTTTTCTAATAAAGAATCTCATCACTACAAGTTTTCTGTCTGTTTCTCAGGAGGTCTTCTGCGGTCTTTAAAGACCAGGCTGATACTGGGCCCTTGTATGTACTCAGCGAAACCACTGAAGTGATTCAGTGAAGGTAAAGCCCAGGAAAGGTCTTAGGGAATGAGAGGCAAAGCAGCCACATCCGTAGCGTGACCACTGACCTAGCACCATGCCGAGTGGTAGGTGTGCGCCGTGCCGAGTGTTAGGTGTGCGCTGCATTTAACCTTTCCCTGACAGACCTAGCACCATCCCCACCTCACAATGGAGGACACAGGTTCAGAGAGGTGAACTGACCTGTTCAAGGTCACACAACCTATTTGTGACAGAACTGAGAGCCAAACGTGGCAGTGGGGCAGCCGGTGCTATTAACCCCCTTGGCTTCTAGCGATAAATAAAGGTACTAAAACCAGTAGCAAAGGTTGCTCTCCCACCTCGGCCACGGGACTTGGCTCCTGGCTTCACAATCCAGATGTTTCGATCCCCCTCCATGTCGATCTGGGGTACCACAGCCCGAAGCTGCTGTAGAATGTCTTCGCAGCGCTGGACCTGGGTCTCTAGGTGTCTCAGTTCTGCCCCTTCACTGTGTAGAGACAGTGGGACTTGGGGAGGTGGGGCCTGGGGCCAAATGAGAGCATAGGACAATCGGAGACCAGGCCCCTGCTATGCTAACCTGCTTTGGTCGTGCCTGCCCGAGACACCTAGATAGGTCTCCCCACTTCCCATTCCCAAATCACCAACAGCCTCTAACCTATCCAGATTTCAGCCCTCCCCAATTCCAGTCTACCCTCTGACACTTATTTCCCTAAGATAGGGCACTAAGTCAGGCACCCTGGCAGACACCCCTTGCACCCCCCCCCCCAGCATCCCTCTAGGGAATTATTACTCAGCCAATCTTAGAGAAATGCAAATTGAAGGTGAGAGAGTTAAGGGACCTGCCCAAGGTTACACGCTGGATGGAGTGGCTGAGCCAGAGTGCAGAAGCCTGACTGCTTCACCCAAGGGAGCTCTCGGAGTCCACCCCTCCTTATCTCGACATAACTCTGGTTGACAGGTGTGCTCTCCTAGTCTGAGTCTGCGCAGGCTTGGCTGTATCCCACCTCACCAGGATTTGTTTCTCTCCCATCACACACTCTCCCATGCTATAGACCAATTTATTCAGTTACTGTCTGCCTCTCCCGCTGGCCTTTCTGGTATGTGGTGCAGGGGCTCGAACCCAAGGGCCCAGTAGGCTGAGCACACATACTCTCCTCTTAGCTACAAGTGGAGCCTGCAGGGCTGTCTTCTGCGGGGTTTGCTGCCTGCTGTATCACACTCTAACAGAACCCCTGCCACTTAGCAGGCAGTCTGCAAGTCTGTGGACTGAATGGCTGACTGTGCATACTTGGGTGGGAGTTGACCTAGACAGTCAGGGGTTAGAGCTGTCCCAGATGGATGCCTCATTTAAACTACTGGACAACAAAGACCCCCTTGGGTGCTAGGCTCACTTGAACAGTTTGATCTCCCACCATAGATAGCTTTGTTTTTAGGAGCAGCAGCAAGAACAAAGGCGGCTGTGGTGTTGCTCTGTTTGTGCCTAACAAATAAAGATTGCCTGAAGGTCAAAATAGGGAGCTCAGCCCCTAGTTAGCCAGTAGAGGCCAGGCAGCAGAGGCCAGGCAGCGGTGGCACACACTTTAATCCCAGCACTCAGGAGACAGAGGCATAAGGATCTCTGTGAGTTTAAGGCCACCCTGGTCCAAAAGAGAAACAGAGACAGACAGTGGTGACAGCTCACACCTTTAATCCCAGTACTTGGGAGTCACATGCCTTTAATCCCAGCACTAAGGCGGTGGAGACAGAAAGGGATATGGCTGGGCAGCTGGGCGGAGAGAGGAATATAAGGTGGGAGGAGACAGGAGCTGACTGCTTTCAGTCTGAGGATTCCTGGAAACAGGACCTTGTGCACTTTGGTCTGAGGATTCAGTAGAGGTAAAAGGTTTCTCTAAGGGCTGGCTCCTTTACTTCTCTGATCTTTCAGAATTTATCCCTGATATCTGACTCCAGGATTTTATTATTCAATTAGAATTTGCATTCCAGGTGGCCAGATGGAGGGCTTGAAGTTCTCTGAGGAAGAGTCCCATTGGCTCCCGATGAGCTTTCCTGTGGTGTGTCATAGAGTGTCTGCCTAGAAAATCTGGGTAGAGGCCCAGAGAAAGTGTCACTTGGGAGTGGCAAGGGCACAGGGAATTTGAAAATGTCTGTTCAGTATGATTTTTATATTTAGAAGGAAAAAAAACCTGTTTTGATGGAAGTCAACTTTTATAAATGTCAGGCTGGTGAGGCATGGTCTTGTTTTCTGTTTTTATTATTTTGAATTATGTGTGTGTGTGTGCATGTGCACACATGTGCACAGGTATTTGAGGACTCCATAAACAATAGGTCCCTTAGAGCTGGAGTTACAGTTGGTTATGAGCTGCCTGACATGGGTGCTGGGAACCAAATCAGAACCTCTGACAGTTAGTGCTCTTAACCACTGAGCCCCCAAATGGGCTCACTGTAAAAATGGTAAGTGCTGAGCCCTGCAGAGCTTTAGCTCTGGAGTCTGGAATAATGCTAGATACACAGGTGGTGCTCACCAAGGCTTGCAGCATTCTCCTGCTGCCATGCCAGAACCTGCACCCCTGTACCGCTTCCTGCCCTCTACCACTCAAGAGCCTTTGCCCAAGGCGAGCTCCGAAAACGCCACCCGTTCTCCCCCTGACTCTCTTACACACCCTACAAGGTTCTGGATTCTATATCAAAGAAACCTGTTAAACTCACTGTGTTTAACCCGACCTTTCCAAATGAGGCTGATCACTAAGCCCCTTTCTTATGACGTCTTGTTTCCTTCCTACGGTGATTAGCATCCTGTGTCACACTGACAGACGGCCTCTAGGATGAAATCTAAGTGCTTTAGATCATCCTGATTTTAAGGAACACTCAAGCCTGTGCTGACCCCACAATACAAATTGTCTTATGTTGTTTCGAAAACCCAGTGATGTTTCTGGGGTCACAGAGCTTAGGAGATGGGAAGAAAGAACTAGAATTTAAGTCTACTGACAACCCAAGCTACCACCTTGAGTCCATGCTATGCTAAGGAGAGAAAAGTGGATCGGACTCTCATGGAGCCATTGGGAGCCTCTGAGGGTCAGGAGTGTCCAGGATAAAAGAAAGTGGGGGGCTTGGGCTGTGCTCCCTGGAGTGGGTCTGACTGTAACCCCTGACCATGTGCCTACAGCCCTGCCCTCTAGGGCACTTACTGGACTATTTGGTAGTAGTGCTGGAGGAAGTCGGACCACCCCTCAGGGCTGAAGTAGAGTGGGGCATCTGGGTCCTTGTCGATGTCCTTGTGGGCCATGCTGCTGAGGTGCTCCTCACACGCACTCAGCGCCTCGTCCACAAACTCTGACGACACTATCACTGCCTTTTTCTCCTGCTTCTTGGGCAGTGTGATTTCTGTAGGGATGGAAGGGACCGAAGCAGGTAGCGTGACACATGCCATCGTCCTTTGCTGACCTGAAACCTGTCACTTACCTGAGGCCTTGCCCTAAAGACACCTGAGGCCCAGAGTGAACTCAATCCCCAGCCACCCTGGGGCATGATACTCACTCACCTGGAACTGCTCTAAATTCACCTGCAACCCTAGCAGTTTGTCCCCGGCCACCACTGTCCCTGCATCTTACTCAACTAAGGCTCCAGCCTGAATGTCCCAAAGGTCTCTAGAGCATACCTACCCCAACACCCACCACCCCAGCACAACTTAGCCCTACAATGTACCTGGAAACCTTGCCTAGGTGAACCTAGATACACATGAAGCCAAATCTTACTTAGCTTCCTACATCCCATCTCTCAGAATCCTGATGGACATCCACAGCCCCGAAGCCACAGAGTACTAAAGTACATGCAAATGGAAGCACTCAGTTGTAAATGATACGCCAACCCCTGCACCAGAGGACCTAACCCTGGCTCAGTCCTTTGCCTACTTAAAAACTCATGTCACGCAACCATACCCTCAACTGCCCACCTGCAACATTGACCCACACTTGAGTTCAGCACACGGAAGTTTAAATGCAGGGTCTCTGGGCACATACGGTTCCCTGTGGCCCAGATCCTGGCACGTAACAGTCTTTTTTGGTACCTGATCCACCTAGGTCAAATGACAGCACTTGATGGTGTGTATGTAAGGGTTCCTCCTGAAGGGCCAGGGACTTTTCTCCTTCCAGTAAAGCTGCCCATTCCTTCCCAGAGTCCCTTGGCCATGGAGCCCCAGTATTGTAGAGGGGGAAGGGGAAGCAATATGTTGGACCAGCCTGGAGAGTGTTTCTCTGTCCCCTCCCTTCCCAGGTGTTCCTTATGTGTAGGAACAGGGTTTCTTGGGGGACATTTGTGCATAGCTGAGTTCTTCTGTGTCTTCCCAGAGAACTTGAATTGGCTAGCACAGGCAGGGATGAGCCATGTGGTCTCAGCCTGCCCTCTAAAGTGGTCAGTCGGGCCTATTCAAGGGCTGAACAATTGACAATTGACAGGTAGACAGATAAGGGGTAGATGCAAGGGTCGACTGCAGGATAATGTGGTAAGCAAAGGACAGGTGGGTGGGGAGACAGGAAGATGGGCTGTGCAAGGGCAGGAAGGGAGGGGACAGACGGGTACCTCACAGAAATGATGGCAGTGGTAGGTGACTGAAGTGATTGTCAAGAGATGGCCGGGTAGCAAGATGATGGAGATGGTGGCTGGGGGGGGGGGGGTAGGTGGATGGCTGGGTGAGCAGGAGTGAGCAATAGTCACAGACGGGAAGATGGAGGGGAAGCTGGTGGCAAAGGCTGCAGTTTGGCCATGTGACTTAAACGTGAGGATGGACAGATGAGTGGATGGTTAGCACACAGCAGTGGGAGCGGAGGCAAGCACAGCACTCACCTAGGACCTCTTCCTTTCTTGTCTGCATGGAGGAGTATGGCTTCTCTTCCGACTTCACCACCAGCTTGAGAACGTTGCGGGCAGCTGTCAGCCAGAAGTCCTCTGCTCCCAGGCAGGGATACCCTGCTCAGCCCCCAGGCTCCAGGCCTCTCCTGGTTCTGGAACCTCACCATGGCTTGCCCCATTTTGGATCCAGAACCTCATTTACCTGTCTCTCTCTAACACCTGGCTCCTACCCCAGTTATAGAATATCACACCCACAGTGTGATAGACTCGACACGGACTGTTTCCAGATAGCCTGAACCTGTTTCATTTCTCTCTCTTTTTCTTTCTTTCTTTCTTTCTTTCTTTCTTTCTTTCTTTCTTTCTTTCTTTCCTTTTTTCTTTTCTTTTTTTTTTTTTGAGACAGAGTCTTGCAGCTTCAAGCTGACCAGCTTGGAATTCACTATATAGACAAGGGTGGTCTCAAATTTGTTGCAATCCTGCCTCTGCTTCCCTACACTGGGGATTATGGGTATGACCCACCTCCCATGGCCCTCTTTGTCCATTTTGATACTTAACTCTAACCTGAGAACCACACTGTAGCCTAAATCCTATCTAAGGTTTAGAATGTAATTTAAAAGCTGCCATCTGCTCTGGGTCCAAATTCTAAACTCAGAACCCATATTGGAGCTGGAGCCTACTTTGCTTTAAAGACTCACAGCCTTTTCTGGAACCTGGTCTAGCCTGCAACTTATCTGGATTCCAAATAGAACCAACCCACCAACCTCTAGAACCTGCTCTAGAATAAAAGCCTGGCTCCCTGGGCTTCTCTGTACCAGGGTTGGCCAAGCTAGAGGCTCAGGAATGGAAGAACCATTAGTGGGAGGTAGGGACTGGGGCTACAGAGGAAAGTCTACTGAGTAGGTAAGGGCAAGAGGGGACCTGTTGTTTTCCACTATGGGGCAGGCAACAGGAGGGGGCCAGGCCTGGGCTGGAGTCCTCTTACCTATAAAAGCTTTCTTGTCATCCTCTGCCCCCAGGCGATAGCATCGTGGGAAGAAGGAGTCAGCATCAGCCTCATCGAACCATGGCAGATTCCGGAGGTTGAGACACAGGCCCACCTATGGAGACAGCTGCTGAAAGGGCTGTGGAGGACACAGAGAGTGTTGAGGGGCTCCCCCACACGCAGCATATGTCCAGATGCCCAGGAAGACGTACTTGCTAGACCTGACTTGATATCCATCCATCTCCAGGTTTGCCCAGCTGAGAAGGCCTCCCTTTTCTACCTATAAAAGCATATTCCACCCAGGAAGCCTTGATAGTTCACACCACAGTGTGAATGATGTCATAGCCTAGTGGTTCTCAACCTTCCTAATGATGTGACCCTTTAATACAGTACCTCATGTATGGTGAGTGCCCCCAACCATGAAATTTTGTTGCTACTTCCTAACTGTAATTTTGCTACTGTCATGAATCATAATGTAATTATCTGATATGCAGGTTACCTGATATGGGACCCCCAAAGAGGCCATGCCCCACAGGTTGAGAATCACTGGCATAACAGATGCTGGTAAACCCCTTATCCTTTACACAGCCTTAGATAACAGGCATGCTGGTATTCTCATCTAAAGATGAGCAAGTGGGCCAAGCAGTGGTGGCGCACGCCTTTAATCCCAGCACTCGGGAGGTAGAGACAGGTGCATCTCTATGAGTTCGAGGCCAGCCTGGTCTGCAAAGTGAATTCCAGGACAGGCTCCAAAGCTACACAGAGAAACCCTGTCTCGAAAAACAAAAACAAAAACAAAACAAAAAAGATGAGTAGGTGGAGGCTGGGAGAGGCGGAGCCACTTGCTGAGAAACCTAGTAACAGACATGCTCTATGCAGGCCAGGGCCCCTTTGTTTACAATCATTGAGTTGGTGTTTTTGTTTTCAGACTTCATGGGAATTGAGCCCACAATCGTCATGCCAACATATGTCAGATATAGTTCGGAGACTGAGAACCCAAGAACATCTTGTGTTCTTTGCAGAAGCGGGGCTGCCAGCCCACAGGCCAGGGTTGGAGTCCCTGGGATGTCTACCTTTGTAGTGAAGGAGCCAGCACGGGCATAATGGTTTATCATCTGATCCTTGGATAGGAAGCGACAGTCCAGCACATCTCGCCGAGTGGTCCAGATGAGGTAAGGGGTCTCATTCCGAACCATGCGGGACTGGAGGAAAGGGGAGGAGATGGAGACAGGGAGGCCGGTGGGGTCAGCTTCTCCCTGCCCTACCACACAGAGAGGAGAAGAGGTGTCCAGGTGTCCTCTGGACTCCCCCAACTCTGAATGAATAAGGCATGCGAAGACATCTTCTCCGGAGGAGCTACGGGGTGAGCACACAGCAGGCCCTTTCCAGCCTCCACTTGTGTTCCAAGGCAATGACCAAGCTGCACACCACGATGCCACACCTTGCTTTGTGACCTCAGTGATTGTCCCAGTAGAAGGACCGTGACGCCAATCAATGCGCACAAATCATGGACAGAGGCCCTCCACGGACCCGACCTTTCCATTCTCCA
Source organism: Chionomys nivalis (assembly GCF_950005125.1). Lineage (NCBI taxonomy): Eukaryota > Metazoa > Chordata > Mammalia > Rodentia > Cricetidae > Chionomys > Chionomys nivalis. The sequence continues at coordinate 37,044,015 of NC_080086.1, forward strand.
TACAACTCTGGGACACAGGATGCTCACCAGCCAGCAGCACTGTAACTGGCTCTGGTCTTTATTTTTAGAGATAGGCTCCTGTTATACAGTCCACGAAAGCCTCAAACTCGCCAGGTAGCCCAGGCTACCTTCTAACTCATGGTCTTCCTGATTCAGTCTCCCACTTGCTCGATTACAGATGTGTACCACCCTGCCTGGCTTCAAACTGCCCCCTCTGTGTATTGGGAAATTGCTACCTCTGTGTTTTTCAGGTCAGATGTAGTGGCACACACCCAGCACTCCAAAGGCAGAGGCAACTGGATAGACTCTGGATCTCTGAGTTCAAAGCCAGCCTGGTCTACATATGGACAGCCAGGGTTACATAGAGAAACCTTGTCTTGCAGGGAAAGGAGCAAGTAAGAGAAAAGGCTTCATGTTGACAATTTCGTGTTGTTTTGTTTTTTGATGAGCTAGTCTCTGTGGCCATGTTTGTGGGGGTCTGTCACTCTGCCTCTCTCTGTAGAATGCACTACCTTTACCTTTAACCCTACTTAGAGGGCTTCACTGAGGACTGAATGAGCTGACACAGAAGATGCTTAGGACAAGGTGCAAAATGGCCGTGGTGGTGCTTTCCTTTTTGTTGTTTTGTGTTTCTAGACAGGGTTTCTCTGTGTAGCTCTGGCTGTCCTGGAATGCTGTACTAAACCAGGCTGGCCTTGAACTCACAGAGACCTGCCTGCCTCTGCCTCCTGAGTGCTGGGATTAAAGGTGTGCGCCACCACCACCTGGACAGGAGGAAAAAAATTAATTGACTTTTATGTGCACTGGTGTGAAAGTGTCAGATCCCCTGAAACTGTTGTTACAGACAGTTGTGAGCTGCCATGTGGGTGATAGGAATTGAACCCGGATCCTCTGGAAGAGCAGCCAATGTTCTTAACTGCTGAGCCATCTCTCCAGCCCATCCGGGAAGAGAATCTTAATGAGGGATCGTTTAGATCGGGTTGGTCGGTGGAAAGACCCAGATCACCATGGTGGTGCTGTTCCTCGGGCTTGGGTCCTGGACTGGATATGAGGAGAGGAGGTGAGGCTGAGTGGAGAGCAAAGCCTGCATTCATTTCTCCGCTCCTGACTATGGCTGTGATGCGGATGTGATGCGACCAGCTGTTTAAGGTCTTCACCTTGACTTCTCTGCAATGACTATAACCTAGAACCAGGAGTTAAACTTTCCATGCCAAGTTGCTTTTTGTCAGAGTATTTCATTATAGAAACAGAAATGAAATTATTGAAGGCAGCCAGAAGACTTGGCACATGATGGTGCCTGAGTTGATCCCGAGAGAATCAACTTCAGAAAGTTGTCCTCTGACCTTCATGTGCGTGTGCAGCTCCACACCCACATACATACATGTCATACACAAAGAAAAACATGGCGATTTCATACAGTTCACTTGGCTCTGACCTCATACCCTCTCTTCACCACACATGCCCTCCACAGCACTCAGCACCTCTCAAATTTTGGTGTGCATGTTTCTGTATGTGGGATTGTGTGTTTTGTGTGTGCCCATGTGGAGGCCAGAGTACAATCTTGGGATCCCATCAGGAGCCATCTATCTGGTTTTATATTTTTTAAGGCGGTATTTGGGGTTTTTTGTTGGTTGGTTTGCTTGGTCTTTTTTTTTTTTTTTTTTTTTTTTTTTTTTTTTTTGAGATAGGGTTTCTCTGTGTAGCCCTGGCTGCCCTGGAACCCATTCTGTAGAGCAGTCTGATATACTGATATCTGCTTGTCTCTGCCTCCCAAGAGTTGGGATTAAAGGCATTCGCCACCACTGTCCAGCTGACATACCTGGGTTCTGGGGCTTGAACTTGGGTCCTAACTTTATTAAAGAATGCATTATCTTTGCTTGTCTCTTAACTTTTAAAGCCATTTCTTACAGCCTTCATTTGCCAAGGGCAAAGGAAAGAGTTGCACAAAGTACTTGGCAGGGAGAGCCATCAAAGCCACCACGAGTAAAAGATGTGGTCACCCTCTCAGTCCTACTAAGTTCCTCACCATTCTGCAGATCTAGCCAGTCTTTAGAGAAGCAATCTAGTTTTCCAGAGAAGGAAGGACATCTAACTGCTAGGCCCCCACTTTATTGGCCCCCAGAGTCCTCACCATTAAAGCGTGTACCCCATCCAGGTCATCAAATTCCAGAAAACCATCCAAGTCCAACAGCTGTGGCTCCCGAAAGTCCTCGTTCTCTTCTTCATCCTCTGTGGATGTGGAGAATGACTCCTTGGGACTGTGTCTAGGCTCCACAGTCCTTTAAGGTCTCAACCCTGGACCAGTTGAGAACGGAAAAGGACTCAAGAAGCTTGTGCACAGGGAGGAACCTACTCACCATCCTCCATGGTATCACTATCACCCATCAATGAACTGTCTAGATCCTTCTGGGGTGGTGGCAGGATGGTGCCTTGGGGATGGACCATCTTTTTTTCTACCCATCCCCTCTGGCGCAATAGACACCGGATCACTGGGTATCGGCCATGAATCATAAAGATCTTCTTCTGCTGTAAGATGAGAGGCAGGGACTTGCTTCAGCATCAGACATATAGGAGGCAATGGTGACGACAGGATCTCTGCCTTCAGGGAATTTTTATTCCCCAGTAGGAGGCAGCTCATAAACAAGAAGAAAAATAAATACAAATAGTTAATAGCTACTAAGTACCTATTATGTAGTAAGCACTTACATGCACCACTAAGAACAATTTGCATTTTAATTACATATTTAAGGCACACAGAGGCTAAACAGTTTCTCTAAAACTACACGGTAGTTAAGTGACAGAGCAAGGATTTCTTCCTTTCTGTTTGGTGCTGGGGATTAAACCCAGCGCCTTCTACACGCTAAGCACATGTTCTATCCCTGGTATTCCCAGTCTCGAGAGCAATGCATAGTCATGGTCACAGAAAACTAGGAAAGAGCTGCGAATGCAGAGCTGAGCGAATGGCAGTTAGAGCAGAGTGGGGTAGCATGTGCAAAGGTCCAGAGGCTAGCGAGAAGTCAGAAGGAACTGAGAGGCCAGGGAGAGTGAAGTCTGATAAATAGAGTTCCCAAGAATACTAGAGTATGACTGGACTGTGTAGGGCCCCGTGAACCTTAAAATTTAGCCTTGCATTTTATAAGGAGATGAATGAGTCAAGAGCATAACTAAGGAAGTCTCTGTAAGTTTGCATGCAACTGCATGGAGCATCAATGGGGGAGGGGACAGGCACAGAGGCAGATCCTTAGGAGGATGCCACGGTCTGAACAACTGCGATAGTTAGAATGAGGGTGGTAACGTGGAGACTGGGAAGGAGCTGCTTCCCATTCTGGAGGTGTGGATGATGACGACGGATGGATGGAACTGGAAAAATGGATTTCTGGTTTCTGAAGCAAGTGATGGAGAAAGCTGGATACCGGGTTTGGAGGGGGCACCGACAGGTTTGGACAGTGGAACAGGAGTAAGGTTTGGGATACAAGCGTGAGATGCTGGTGAGCTCTTTGGAGACATCCATCAGAGGGCTGGATCTCCAGGATGGGGGTTGGAGGCAGAAAAAATGTGGGGTAGGGTACGGTGTGATCCTGGACTCCTAAACTCAAGGAAAGAGGTGCATAAAGACAGATTGGACCCAGGACCCAAGACTCTGGGGAGTCTTCAGAGGCAGAGGCCAGGGAGCAAGCAAGGGGAACCGGGAGCGTGGAGCCAGCCAGCCATTTAGCCTAGGGTGGAATGCAGGAGCCGTTTGCAATACACAGTACCCCCAGCAGGAGAAAGGCAGTTAAGGACTTGGCTCCTTGCTGTGCACCAAGGCCCTAAATGAGAGTAATTTCTAAATTACTAAAGGGCTAGAAGGGCTGGGGAATCAGGACCTAGTGACCTGAAGAATATATCCCTAGGTAGAGACAAATCAGCCAAGTCTATGGGCCTGATGCGTGCGTGCGTGTGTGTGCTTGTATTAAATCTTTCTTTGACATTTATGGATTTATTTAAGGATATAAGAAACTAGTAAGTGTAACCACCACCACCCCATCCCCTCCAACCTTGACGGCTCTCTCTACGTGGATTTTGGCGTTTCTGAGTCGGCCCATGTGGTGAGGTCCCTTGGAGAATCCTCGCCAGAGGACAAGGGAATCTGCAGAGAGATGCGGAGCAGGAACACAGAAAGCTGGGGGTTGGGCCCAGGGACTTCTCTGACCTCAAGGTGCCTGCGCTCCCTTGCCCCTACCCTGCATCCAGACGCCCAATCTCCAATGCTCTCCAGATTCCCCATTCCTTCCACCCTGGCGACCTTTCTCTGCAGCCACCAGGGTCTCAGGGCTGGCTGCCTGCACTGTGCCTCACCATCAGGTGGCGGCGGGGCAGTAGGCAGGGGCTCATCCAGGGTCTGGGGGAGCAGGGAGCAGACGGGGTGGGAGCTCGCAGTGTCCTGGGCACCCGGCGCAAACGACTTGTGGGCGTGGGCCGGCGCAAACGACTTGTGGGCGTGGGCGCTGCTTAGGTGGCGTACAGGAAATGGGCTGTAATCCCCACGGCAACGTGTCCCCTCGGGCCTGGCGGAGGCGGGCCCGGGCCATTGCAGTCTCCCAGGCGGGTGGAACTGGGAGCTGCTTGCCCAGGGCCACCGGGAAGGGGAATTGGTGTTGAGCTCGGGCGGCTGCGGCCTCCGGTGCCAGCTGCACTCCGAGCTGCCTTCTTGGCGGTAACAGGCAGCGGCAGGCCTCAGCTGCCCGGCGCTCAGGAGAAGCGCGGCGCTGAGTCCCTGCATGCGCCTGTCGCCAGCTCCCAGCACCCCAGTGTCTTCGCCCAGATTCCCTCTCAGGCCCCGCCCTCTGTTTCCCGTCTCCTAGGAGACAGTTGCCTAGGCACAATCAGACTCTGGTAGAGGGCTGGAGAGCAGTAGTGGGAAGTGGAGAGCCTTTGGTGGTTTTGGCTCTGGGCCCTCACTTGCTAGGCACTGAGGATGGAAGAACCAAGCACTGGGGTGATTATTAGAGTTCTTTATTATTATTATTATTATTATTATTATTATTATTATTATTATTATTGTGCGCTGGCCTACACACACACACTAAAGCTCTGGGATAAGGGCTGTCAACTGGTCCCTGATCTCATGGAGCTTACAGTGTACGGAAATCCAAAAGTTAGCAAAAGAAACAAAAAGGTGCTGGTTTAAGGGCATGGAAAAAGCAGTGAGCTGAAACTGGGAAGGGGCCTCTTGAAGGCAAGGCAGTCCACTCAGGTGACCAGTGAAGCTAACAGTGCACATGCAAAGGAGCCTGGAGCCACCAAGGGAAGAGATGACACCACAGCCTAGCAGTGGGAAGTCCCAGCAGCTGCCCTGTGAACCTTTGAGGGGGCAGGTGAATTAAAGGCCGAGGTGAGGTTAGATTAGTCCTGTGGGGCCTAGGTGGAGATGGCAGGTCATCTTTGGGTTGCATATGGGGTGGCCATATAAGGTTCAGAGCACACACTGCCTCTTCCACTAACTTGAAAAAGTCAAATCATTTTTATCAACTGAAGAAATGTAAAGACACTGGGCGGTGGTGGCATACACCTTTAATCCCAGCACTTGGAAGGCAGAGAGGCAGACGGATCTCTGCGAGCCTGAGTTCAGCCTGGTCTAGAGAGTGAGTTCCAGGACCAGAAAAGCCTGTCTTGAAAAACCAAGAAAAGAAAGAAAGAAAGAAAGAAAGAAAGAAAGAAAGAAAGAAAGAGAAATGAAAAGACACAGAGTACTTCATTCTGGCCAAATCACAACTCAGAAAATAAGTCAGACTCCAAAACAGTACATAATTTGTCTCACAATCACACAGCATAGCCAAACCTAGTACTAGCTGGGTGGTGATGGCGCACGCCTTTAATCCCAACACTTGGGAAGCAGAGACAGGCAGATCTCTGTGAGTTCGAGACCAGCCTGGTCTACAAGAGCTAGTTCCAGGACAGGCTTCAAAGCTACAGAGAAACCCTGTCTTGGAAAAAACAACAACAACAAAAATAAACCTAGTACAAAGGTCTGATTCCAACACCTTTCTGAGAAGGTCTCAAGTACCTCGGCAGACTTTCAACAACTGGACCACCAGCACACCTGGTGCTGGGATGGAACTCAAGGCTTCATGTATGCCAGACAAAGCAGTCTAGCAGCTGAGCTATCTGCCCAGCCACTTGGGCTTCCTGTGAGGGTTGGAGAGGCCGGCTCTAGCGTGTCTATTCAAGCAGTCCAAGAACCCAGCTGTCAGTCACCAGCAAATCTGCCTTTGCAGTGAAGGTCCCCCACCTACCTGTCCAGCCAACCCTCCCCCCACCCAACATGGCTGGGAACTGGCCTTCCAGAAGAGAGGGAGGGATAGATGGTTGGCAGCAATCTAGTCTGCTCTCAGCCTGTAAATCTGGTTTTCGGGACTTTGTACCTTGGGAGAGAATCTACAACGTAAGCAGTTTTGGCTGGCTCACCAGAGCAAGGATGTTCGAGGGTTGGGTGACCAGCTGCCATTTCCTCCTGACCACCTGGTTTCACCAGGAGTACCTTTAACAGTCACTGCAAAGTTACAATAAAGCCATGTACCACAGAGGGTTCAACTAATTCAATAAGGCAGGAGGTCACAGAGGGAGTGTCACAAAGGGACAGCAGCCAGTCAGTCAAGTTGCCCCCACCCCTCCTTTCTTTAACACTTGTTCTTTTCAAAAGACCCCCTTTTGGGGGCTGGTGATAGGTTTGCATACTGTGCTCAATCCCAGCACTGAGAAATAATTCCCTCCAAACCTCAACAAAAACTGCTTTGGCCACCCAGAAAGCTCAGCTCTCTTTTACATACACATTTTTAGTTAATTTGAGAAAATTATCTTCCTGTAGTTCAAGGACAGCCTAGAACTCACAGAAGTCCTGCTTCCAATTTCCCAAGTGCTAGTATTACTAGTGTGAGTCAACAGACCTGGTGCAAAGCCAACTGTTCTTGAAGCTTCCCCTGATACTCTCTTCTGCGAGTACACTTCCCCTCCTCCACTCCAATCATGACCACTCTTCAATGCCTATTTACAGACCTCACCTTTTCTGGACCCGAGCTGTATCAGAGTGTCAGGATTGAGGTAGAGCAAATAGAGGGATAAACAGAGAGGGATCAACCACTGCTCACCCAGCACCTGTGTGGCAGGGGCAGTGCTATATAGCTCCCATTGTCTCTACGTATTAGGAGACAGCGAGAGAGGACCGCTTACTTCAGGAGCCAGCAGGAAGTCCTAGGCACTGATGAACTTCCTGAGTAACACCTGTTAAGTCACTAGTGGGACTCAGACTCTGGGACGGTGTGGAGAGTGATTCCGACAGCACAGGCAGAAGTCTCCCTCGAGCTCACAGGATGTGAGCTCTGGAGCAAGCGATTTTGGAATGTGGCACCTGTAATCCTTATCCACAAAGTGGGATCCTGGTTTCTGAGGATACCTGAAGATAGAATAGAAGCATGGTGTGGAAAACACTGCTATCTCTGTTCAGGCAGAGACCACCTTCAGAGGAATGGTGACTGACTGCAGTGAAGGTCTCTGGTCTCCCAGTGACAAAATTGTCTGGTGGACTGCTCCAGACCCGAGTGCCGGTCATACACGACTCCAAGGAATAAAAACCCCTGTCCTTCCACACATACACAGAGCACAGACCTCATGCAACCCCAAAGGGGCAGGAAGAAACTTTAATTAGGGGAAGGGCGGATTCATCAGAATCAGAGACAGCGAGCGTGGGAGCAGAGGAGCCGGAGCAGGCGAGGCCCAGCTGGGCACTCAAGGACTCACCTCTGCACCTCCAGCACAGGCACTGTTCCCAGACAGGCAAGCCTTGGGGCCTCTCAGCTGGGGAGGTGTTGGGGGGGGACTCCAGGTAGCCCCTGCAGCCAGAAGTTGCCTGGCTTTTGGACCCCAGCTGCTAGGTCTGCCTGGCAATCATGGATTCAGCCCTTGCTCCCAACCAGTACGGTGGCCATCTTCAGGCAGAACTCAGGAGGCTAGTAGGGAGTCCTTACCACCTCTACTGGGCCCAAGGAGGAGAGACTGGAGTCTGGAACCTCTGTCTCTCCCCACCTGGGGTAGCACAGGAAAAACAGTCGCCTTCTGGCTCCAGGCCCGCCCAGACCACAGCGACCAATAAGGTACAATCACTGGGGCCAGTCACAGCCACTGGAGGTGGAGGTTGTTGGTTTAAAAAAAAAAAAAAAAAAAAAAGACAAAAAGGTTACAGTCTTCTACAAGCACAGAGTTTAGGTTTCAAGACATTTTAAAAAAAGTCTGTCCCGGCCCAGGGGACTGAACATCAGAAGCTAGCCTGACCAGACACGTGTGGGCTCGGGGCAGGTCCACTGCTGCCTTTTTTGCACAGCCAGCAAGCACACCACACCCGCCTCCCGCATCCGATGCCCACCCAACCCAGCTTCCTGCTGCTGCTGCACCGCTGCTCCGGGGTTGACTCCAGGACACCGTCGCAGATGCGCAGAGACACAGGGAAGGCCAAGGGGGAAGGCCACGAGATCCAGCCAGATGATTTAAAACTGTCGAAGAGAATGACAGGCAATGAATAGGGGTTATTATATCCTGCCTGATGAGCCTGTTCCAGGTGAGCCAACTCTGAGCTGCTCTTGTTCAGGTCTCTGAGTACAGGATCAGCTTTTGGCACTTCATGAGCATACTCTCTATGAACCTCCATGTGGGCACTAGGAACCAAACCCAGTCCTCGGAAAGAGCGACAAGTGCTCTTTACCACCAAGTCATCTCTACAGCTCCATGAGCATGCTCTTAATCTGGTTGAACTCTGGCAGTGATCTGAAGGCACTAGCCTAGAACACAGGTTTTAAGTGCTAAGGGCTTCCCCACAGCTTGTTTGGTAACTGAAGCAGCTTTAGACATGGGACCCACATGTGAAGGGCTGGAGGACTCTGAGCCAAGAAGAGAGGGACAAGGTCTAGTACTTTATGTTAAACTTTGAGTGATTGTCAAACGACAACAGGGCTGAGCAGAGCTTTCTGCTCCCTGTGGTAGCACATTCACAATCCTAGCCTTTAGGAAAGCAGAGGCACAAGGATCGGGTCAAGGCCATAGTCAATGGCAAGTGAATTCAGGGGCCGCCTGAGCTGTTTCCCTGCCTTCCTCCTAGAAAGACAGGGAGAGCCGGGTGGTGGTGGGGTGGTGGTGGCACACGCCTTTTTAATCCCAGAGGCAGGTGGATCTCTGTGAGTTTGAGGCCAGTCTGGTCTACAGAGTGAGTTCCAGGACGGGTTCCAAAGCTACACAGAGAAACCCTGTCTCAAAAAACAAACAGCCGGGTGGTAGTGGCACACGCCTTTAATCCCAGCACTCTGGAGGCAGAGGCAGGCGGATCTCTGGGAGTTCGAGACCAGCCTGGTCTACAAGAGCTAGTTCCAGGACAGGCTCCAAAACCACAGAGAAACCCTGTCTCGAAAAACCAAAAAAAAAAAAAAAAAGACAGGGAGGGAAGGGAAGGAAAAGGAGGGGAGGGAGACAGAAGAAAAGGAAAGGAAGGGACAGGACGAAATGCTTTCTGCCCTCAGGTACCGCCACGGTTCCCAGAACAGCCCTGGACACGTATAAACCAGAGACTGCAATGACTGAGCACAGCCCGAGGCCGGGCCGCATCATGCTTAAAGCTATGAACTAGCTGCCAACTGTGAAGGTAACAGATGCCACTACCAAATTCAAATTTGGGGATTCGTTTGAACAATTTGTTCTGGTCTGGCTGTGTAGGCTTGCAATCCCAGCTACTACAGCAGCTGAGGTAGGGTGACTGCACATCTGAGGACTCTTGGGACTAAAAGTAAAAAGCAGGTGGGGCCAGGGCTCAAGCAGCACGAGCAAAGCCCTTGGCTTGGCTCAACTCCAAGCTCCAAAAGCAAAAACCGGGACAAGGAGCAGTAATGGGCTGCAGCTGCCTGGTGGCATCTGTTTTCAGAGGTAAGTGCTACCAGGTCCCACTCCCAGCACTTGGGAGGCAGAGGCAGGCGGATCTCTGTGAGTTTGAGGCCAGCCTGATCTACAAGAGCTAGTTCCATCCAGGACAGGCTCCAAAGCCACAAAAAAAAAAAAAAAAAAAAAAAAAAAAAAAGAAAAGAAAAGGAAAGAAAAAAAAAAAGAGCTAGTTCCAGGACAGGCTCCAAAGCTACAGAGAAACCCTGTCTCAAAAAAAAAAAAAAAAAAAAAAAAACCCAAACCGCCGGGCGGTGGTGGCACACGCCTTTAATCCCAGCACTGGGGAGGCAGAGGCAGGCGGATCTCTGGGAGTTCAAGACCAGCCTGGTCTACAAGAGCTAGTTCCAGGACAGGCTCCAAAATCACAGAGAAACCCTGTCTCGAAAAAAACAAAAAAAAAAGCCCACTCTACATTCCTCTGCTTTCAGTTATTAGACACTGGGCACTTCAAGAGCCTCACCTTACTCTCAGCAAAATGCTAACATATGTTTCAAAGGCTTTTTTCAGTAGGTTTTATTAAATTGCATATGAGTGTTTCTCCTGCAGGTATGTCTGTACTATTTGTGTGCCTGATGTCCAGAAATCAGAAGAGGATTTTAGATCCCCTGAAAGTGAAGTTACAGATGGTTCTAAGTCATCACACTGGTACTGAAAACCTTACCTGGTCCTCTGGAAAAAGCAGCAAATGCTCTTAACTGCTGAGCAAACCCCCCACCTTTCAGACTGTTTTTAAGTTTTTCTTTTTTAAAAATAGAACAAAAGTAAACAAAACAAAACCCAAACAAACAAACAAACAGAAAATGTGGGAAACTAGGGGTGACTTGGGCTAGAGTGCTTTCTGGGCGTGCATGAAAATCTAAGTTTATTCTCCAGCACCACCCATGGAAACAGGGGTGTGTGCCTATAATCCCAGTGCTGGGGACCATGGGGGGGGGCAGACAAGCCGATCCTGGGGATTCACTGGCCAGTGAATTCACAGCCAGTCTTCTGAAATGGCAGACTCCAAGTTGAATGAGAAACCAAAAACAAGGTGAAAGGCAATAGAGAAGACAACCAATGCTGATGTCTGGGTGGCCCCTGCAGACATATACACACATGCATGTACTACATGTCCATGCACAAATATTTCTAAAACCAATGGGCTGAAGAAATAGCACTATGGTTAAGAAGACTTACAGCTCTTCCAGAGGACCTGAGTTCAATTCCCAGCACTCATGTTGGGTGGCTTGCAACTGCCTGTAATTCTAGTTCCTGGGTAGTCAACTTGGCCATGTGGCCTCTGTAGGTACCCGCACTCGTGCATATGTATACACACACACTTCAAAATAATAATAATAAAAAGACTAAAAAACCCAACAGGCTGGGCGGTGGTGGCGCACGCCTTTAACTTTAATCCCAGCACTTGGGAGGCAGAGGTAGGCGGATCTCTCTGAGTTCGAGGCCTGCCTGGTCTACAAGAGCTAGTTCCAGGACAGGCACCAAAAACTACAGAGAAACCCTGTCTCAAAAACAAACAAACAAAAACAAAACAAAACAAAAAAACCAACAACAAAAAACAAAAAAAGAATAAAATTTATTACACATTCTGGGGTCAGTTTTCACTCAGGGACCCTGTTAGGCCAGGGTTTGCTTTCCAGCATTTTGTCTCTCACTGGTCTTATGTTTACTCCGTATTTATGCTCTGCTCCATGGGGCTGGCATACAGCAAGTCCAGGGACAGGATACTCTGGGAGGACACCACTTGTCCCTGTATCCCACACACACAGACACACTGGGCTTCAGGCCTTGTGAGTCCCACATCTGGCTCCATCCTTAGCCCCTGCATCCATTTCAAGTGTTTTTTGTCCACTCCCTCACAGCTGGTCTGGCAGGGGATGGTACAGCCTGGAAACAACACCATTACACCCAGAATGAGCCCCTGGGTTTGTTGTCCCAAGTTCTGAGCCCCTCTCAGCCAGAAGTACAGAGCTGGTTACCACTCCCATTCCACTCTGGATTCAGCTGGAAGAGATTGTCCCAGTACAGTCCTCTCCTGCCCTTTAGTCTGCCCACCTGTGAAGCTCAGAAACACAACTGGGAAGTTCTTACACATTTACTTAACATACATATAAGGCCCTAATACCGCTGACTGGTCAGACCTCTGCCAAACTCCCAGTTTAAAGGGAAGTACGCAAACATCGGAACAATGAAACAAACCAGAACCCCACACATTTACTACAGGCTCCAGGCATGGGAGGGGCAGGCTCTATTTTGAGTGGTACAAGAGTATGTTGTTTAAACTTTACTGCCTCCATAAAAATTTAAGTGCAGCTAGGTATTGGTGACACACACCTTTAATGCCCAGAAGGCAGAAGCAGGCGGATCTCTGTGAGTCCAGACTGATCTACATGGCAAGTTCCAGGCCTGTCAAGGCTACATAGTGAGACCAGGCATCAAAAACAAAAGACAACAAATATGAAGTATGAGGGGCTTAGAGATGAAATCACTGACCTCTCTGGAGAACCTGAGTCCAGTGCCTGCACCCACAGCAGCCAGCTCCTAAAGCCCCAGATGACTGCGCACCCTGTTCTGGAATCTGTGGGCACAATCATCTCCACCCACCCCCCAGCACTCTCACGTGATCCTGCTAACGCTCAGCCTCCCTGAGAGGTGCACACTAACAGCAGCACCCATCACTGATGCAGAAACCAAGGCTCCTTGAGCAGTTCAGTGATGTGCCTGAGGGAGGCAGGAGGCAGGCCCACACATTGGGTCTGATTTGGGAATATAAACAACACAGCCTTGTGCGCTGGCCACCCACAGGATAATTAAACCCCAGGGGATGTGGGTATCATCTCCATTTTTAGGATTCTGAACTCCCCAGGGCTGGGTCTGTTTGCACTAGTAAGGAGAAAACATGAACTCTACTAAGGAGGGATCAACAGCTCTGAGAGGAATGTATCAACAAACCAGAGACTGGAAGGCAGCGGCCATCCTGAAACTCTAGACAAAGCTGTGCTGCCGGCTCCTCATGTAAACAACTCCTCCTCCCAGAGCACTGCAGTCCTGCAGCTGATCGGCACAAGTCGTGCGTAATGGGAAACATGTTGAAGAAACCATAGCAGTAAGTCTGAGAAACAGACACTGGAGAAAATATTTATGTCTGTTTGGGAAGTGGACTGATGATTAACTCTCAGAGGAGTCACAAGGTACTTTATCTTCCTCACTCGGGGTTTAAACTAGGACAGGTAAAGACTAGGCAGAACTGGGAAACACAGAATTCATGCCTACAATTCCACCAAGACTTGCCTCCCAGACTTGCAGAAATAAAAACAACAACAACAAAAACAACCTGGGGCTCAAGGATGAATTCTTTGGCCTCACTCAGGACTATCTTGTCAATGCCACATTCCCAGAACTCATAGTTTCTTCCACCTCTGCTAGGGAGTGGCAAGGCCCTACTCACATTCTTGAGGAACTCCTCGGCCACAATGCGGGCCCGGGCATTGACTGACAGCTTCATCTCACTGATCTCCTTGTCAATCTCCTCCATGAAGTGGATTACAAAGTCCACCAATTTGTGTTTGTACATCTGCTCCGTGTGGAAGTTGGTGATGAGAAAGCTGATGTCATACCCCTGGGGAGAGAAGCCAGCAGGGATGGGGCAGAAGAGACGAGACAAAAATTAGCCCCCAGGGACACTTGGTTGTCATATCTTCTTCACTTTCACACAAAGCTTCTAACTGCTACCATCTTCTTGCAGGTTATATACTCGTCCTTCAGTCAGCAACCCACTTGGCTTGGGGAGGGGGCATATGGGTGAGTTCACATTTTGTGTGTCTGTCGGACCCAAGCAACTGAACCTGGTTCAAAATTGTGTGCCAGGTCAGATGTCCCTGAAAGTCTGTGGCATAAACAGCCCTGTGTTCAAAATGAGCAAAGGGAATAAAGGGACCACCTTTCTTATTTCAAAGAATCCAGTCCAATAGTAAAAAGCACAGGAGAAATGACCCGGCCGAGGATGGAACTGGAGCTGTTTGCTACAGGAGAATGTGTGAGAGTGAGCTCATTTACTCTAGTGGCCCCAGAGGTTAGAGCGAGGACAGAGAGAGAACGTGGCACAAGGTGAAGAACCATTTGGTATGCTGGATGATGGTCTTTACTGTTCTAACATGGCTGCTAGGTTGGTCACCAGGGAGACTTGGCAGGGGGCCCATGGAGTGGACTCAAGCACCTTTAAATACAAAGGCAGGCAGCAAGCATCTCACTGCTTACTGGGGCTTTGAGAGGCGGGACTTAAGTTGGGAAAGCTTAGGAAGGTTTTTGTTTTGTTTTTCTTCCTTTCTTCTCCGCTGCTCCCCCCCCCCTTGGAAATATGTATCAAAATGTAGCCTAGGCTGGCTACACATGATTCTCTTGCCTTAGTCAAGAGTACAAGAATGCCCATCACACCCAGTGCAGGAAGGATTTTGAAATCATTATTTTGTCTGTGACAAGGCTCAAGATTCTGTGAAGGAGGGCACTGCACAGACCTCCCCCTCCTAGGGTTCTGTCTCCGTTACCATGTATGGCTGACTCAGTCAAGGCAGTGATACCCCAGCTCTGGAAAAGCAGCAGCCCTTGGCCTACAATCCCACAGACCCAGGGAACAGTTATCCAGCTACTTGCCCAGCAGTGCAAAGCCTTGGGTTCCCTCCCCCATACTGCAAAAAAAATCAAACAATCCCGGGCCACCCAGAGACAGAACCCTGGTGATTACAAATATCAGAAGCATAGGTCTCACCTCCACAGGTTTCCTTCGAAGGATAAAGAAGTTCTCTGCTCGCATCATCATGAAGCGCATGAATTTATGGCATAAAATCTTCTCAATCTCATCAGCCTGGTGACAGCAAGAGAAAGACAGCTCTCCAGTCAACATGCAAAACCACTGTGAGCCTGGCTTTCCAGTCCGAGGACCTCCCAGCTACAGAGAGGCCTGGTGGAAGCAAAGACTGCTGACCTCTGAACTGCTAACTGAAGGGAGGACCTAGCCAGGGCATTTCTGAGATCTCCTCTCATGCCATGGCGGGAACTCTGGCAAGCTAGTCCTTCATCAGCTCTAGTGGAGTCCACACCTGTATCTGAAGCTACCTGACCTTTCTCACGTCACCAGTGTGGCACGACCATCTGGGTATGAGAGGCTTCCTCCAGGAGTGTCTGCCTTGACAGTACTAAAATCCAACAATCCCGAAATCTTTCCTTTCTCAAATCTTCCAATTACCCCTGCATCTGGGCCATCAGACACCAGTAGAGCCACACAGCCTCCCTGTGTGTCCTTACCTTTTGTTTAAAAAAAAAAAAAAACCTGAAAGCTTTCAAAGAAGTTGCTAATCTAAATTTTGCAACATTGTTTTAATTGTATTTTTAGGGCCGACTGCTGGGGAAGGAGCAAATGAAACTGTTTTCCTACTTAGGATACAAAGTTTCTCTTCAAGACAAATAGAATCTAGGTCAAGTTTAAAACAAACATTAAATAACCATTCAAGTGATACTAAGGCAGACAGCAACACCCAGACCTCTGTGATAGACATTTGTTAAATATTGCCCAAGGAAACATGTAATAAATGAAATTATACTTTATACATATATGAATTGGAACAGAGCAGAAAGCTCAGAAAGAAACTGAAATATTTATAATCAATTGATTTCCAAGATCACAACACCAAGATCACAACAGCAAGAATTTCTTCAATAAATTGTGCTGACAAGCCGGGCGGTGGTGGCGCACGCCTTTAATCCCAGCACTCGGGAGGCAGAGGAAGGCGGATCTCTGTGAGTTCGAGACCAGCCTGGTCTACAAGAGCTAGTTCCAGGACAGGCTCCAAAACCACAGAGAAACCCTGTCTCGAAAAAAAACAAAAAAAAAAAAAAAAAAAAAAATTGTGCTGACAACTGAACATTCACACGTGGAAGAGTGAAACTAGACCCTTATCTTGTACCATATACAAAAATTAACTCCAGATGGATAAAAAACCTCTAAGTAGATCCTCCAACTATAAGACTACTTGAGAAAACACACAAAGAAAACGCCATGATACTTGTCTGGGAAATTACTGTTAGACAGACATTCAGTTCCGATAGCTTCACCAGAGCTCTTGTTGGCATTTTCCTTTCTGATTCTGGATGTATCATCCCACCCACTGCTGGCCTGCACAGTTGATTCTGAAAGCCAAGCTAGAATCAGACAGTTTGCTCTCTCTCTCTTTGAATTTTGTATGTGCATGTGTGCTGTACCATCTATTTTTAAATGAAGTGGCAATTTCAAAACCTATGGCTATCAAACCAGTGCTGGTTGGTTGGTTGGTACGGTTCTGAGTACACACAACCACCACCTGTTAGAAACCTTCTCTGATCCCATGTCCTTGCCTGCTACATTTCCTTTTCTGTAATCCAGAGAAAGGCCTTTGAGATAGGGTTGCTGACATTTTATTCTACTGATCCACTTTTTGTTTTGTTTTTTTTCAGATAGGGACTTACCAAGTAGCCCAGGCTGGCCTTGGCTTTCCATCTTTAGTCTCAGATGTCCAAGTGCTAGGATTACAGGTACCTGCCTCCACCAGCTTACTCTGGCCAGTCATGCCACGTAAACTCCAGCAAGCAGGCTCTGACTCTAGCCCACAGACCTTCCAGATGGGACCCTGCTGTAAAGAGCACTCCTAACTATGCCCCTCCATGGCAACTCACCTGTTTCACAGCAATGCTGACCCGGACAGAGTTGATGGAACCCTCGATCAGAACCTTTTCCTTCTCATTCCTGCTGATGGTAACAGGTTGCAATAGGAGCTCTTTGCTACTCCTAAAAATACAAAATCAGAGGACCAAGCTCACGCCATTGACTCTAGGCATTTGTAAAGGTACCCGTGGTTCATGAACTGTCACCATTTGAAAATGCCTACTGAAAACCTTGTATATCAAGTAATAACACAGTCCATCCTAACATTTGAATTGTTTGATATATAGCAATCACTTTGGGGATGAGGAATATAGTTCAGCTGTAGAGTGTGTGCCTAGGATGCCCAAGGACCTGGGTTCAATCCCCAGCAATAAAATATTTTTATCATCTATGTGGTAACGCAGCTTTACTTCAACTATGTAAATCCCAGATTTTTTCCCCTTTGCTTCTTTTGATTTCTTGAGAAAAGACTTGTTGTGTAGCTGAGGCTAGCCCTGACCCTGTGGCTCTATTGCTATTGCCTTAGCCTCCCATGTGCTGGGATTAACAGTCTATGTCATCTCTTGCCAGATGAAATTTCAAAGAGGAAGAATATTTACTTATGAAATGAAAACCAGATAAGAGAAAAATGCATTCAAAATACGAAGTATTTGGGTGTAAGAGGGTCTAAGCTGTCTGGCAGTTATTAATGATAAAAAGTAAAAGTCCTGATCCTTAAATTATTAATTCAGAGATGTCATCTCTGGGAACTAAATCCTGTTGCCACTTCTGGAGCTGCCAGTGACTCGGTAACACTACCGGAAACACTTCTGCACAGCTGCTCTAAGAAGCCACACTCTGGGGTAGGTCTCCCATAGGGTTTGGCCTGTCAACCCACTACCCTATTTTCTTAATTCCAAATTGGGAACCAACATTCATCCAGCAGCAGGACACAAGTCACTGAAGGAATCCTGGCAATTCTAAGACATTAAATTCATGACCCCCTTAGACAGGGTCTACTCTTATCAGCCCCACTCTGGCCTTCTCCTACCTGACTTCGACCTCTGGCTTGTTGTGTCTTTCCACGACCTGGGAGGAGAAGTTCTCCAGGCAGAGGGCAGCCTGCAGTGTGGCCCGCACGGCACTAAGGTAGGGGCGGAGAGTGGCAGTCTGCAGAAATAAACCCAAGATTAGAAAGGACCAGGACCAGAGTCTGCCTCACCAAAGCCAGTCTTGCCCCCCTTCCCCCCCCCCCCGCCCAGCTCCTATGGAAGGAAGATAGTACTGAAGGCTTCAGGCACTCACCACACAGAACAGAATACACCACACTCTCAAGATACAGCCCAGTTGGGAGCCTAGAGCGATGGTTCCCAGTAACAAACAATGCTGCTTGGAATTTAGCAAAATGCAGAGAAAAAAACAAAACAAAACAAAAAAACCCGACAGTTATGACTAAGGGCAGGGCAGGGACCATGGACTTCAGTGGACATAGGCAGCAGGGGGCATGCGCCCTAACATCTGGAACGCACAATACAATTACCTAGCCCCAAAAGTCACCAGTGCCGAGGCTGGGTAATACTGGTCTAGAAGGGTCCATGTCTTCCACCTATTTTCTACACTGACAGATGTATTGATCCATGCCCTGAGCATGCTGGGGGTTCAGTCAGATTACTTCTGCTCTCAAATAGCTCAACTGGGATCACAAAGGGTAATGGAGGGCAAAATGTAACATAACTAGATTTTTAAATAACCTATACTAAGGAAGCTAGTTTGACTAGATACTAGGTCAGGGAGGTTTAACAATGAGAAAAGTAGACTGA
This sequence comes from Chionomys nivalis, assembly GCF_950005125.1. Lineage (NCBI taxonomy): Eukaryota > Metazoa > Chordata > Mammalia > Rodentia > Cricetidae > Chionomys > Chionomys nivalis. The sequence goes on from NC_080086.1 coordinate 37,062,462, forward strand.
GGACATTCTCAGTAGAGTGGACAAGGTCAGCTACAATCGTCATCTACTTTACATCTCAGTCAAGCTCTCCCCTCAGGGCTTATCACAGGCTGCCCCATCACCTGTACTCTCCTCCCCGCGGCTTAGGTCAGCCCTCTCAGCTTATTGAGAAGGCCTCTTCCTTCCTCAAAGTGGTCTTTTCTACTTCCTCCCCCAGCATTTACCATAGCTTACGATATGTATACTTTACATATAATCCACAAGACATTTTCATGTAGTTTGTTACATGAATTTTCCTTCACTAGATTGTAATTCTCATGGTCAACAGACAACTTTATTCAGCCATGCACGCTGCAACTAATTCAGTACCTCCTGGACACAGTGTCTTACAAATTTTCTATACAGTAAATAAACACATGATCTATAAGAAGCATTTTAAATCACACAGATCAGGCTGCAAAGGCAGGCTGGGATAAAACCCTAGAGAATCTACATGCCAGTCCAGTTAGCTTTTCTCTCAATGTGACAGGAAGCACTGGGACTTTCTAAGGAGGAAGTTACAAGGCTTCAGCGGCACAGAGGCTCTCTGGAGAATGGAATGGAGAGAGAAGTGAGACTCGTGGCAGAGAAGAGGTCTGAGTACAGACTGGAGCAGTGGAGACAGGCAGGGGAAGTTGAACAAGTGAAGAAAAACGGGACAGACATCAGACAGAATGGGGGAAAAGCCAAAAACCTAACTAACTTCCGGTCAGTGGTCACGTAGCTCGGCACCAGGGTCTGTCTACATATTAGAGAATACTACTTATATGTCAACCAAGAAAAGGCAAAACTAGAAGGGCGAAAAGTTAGAAGTTGTCTGGGGTGGTGGGTAGCATTGGAAGAGAGACAGAATGTTTTCTTCCTTGACTGTAGCAGTGGCTGATTATTTTGTCAATAGCCAAAGAAAGAAAACTAAAAGTGAATTCTAGGTAGCTAACCCTGTGATGTTTGCCTTTTAGTGAAAAGATGGTTTCAAGTACATAAACTTAAACTGGGTGATAGTGGCTCACACTTTTAATCCCAGCATTTAGGAGGCAGAGGCAGGAAGATCTCTGTGAGTTCGAGGCCAGCCTGGTCTACAGAGTGAGTTCCAGAATAGGCTCCAATGCTACAGAGAAACCCTGTCTCGAAAAACTAAACTAAAACAAAAAATTAAGTGCAATAAACTTTTTTATTTATTTATTTATTTTATTTTATTTTTTGAGACAGGGTTTCTCCGTAGCTTTTTGGTTCCTGTCCTGGAACTAGCTCTTCTAGACCAGGCTGGCCTCGAACTCACAGAGATCCGCCTGCCTCTGCCTCCCGAGTGCTGGGATTAAAGGCGTGCACCACCGCTGCCCGACAAGTACAATAAACTTAAATGCTTAAAAATGAAAAGCTATTTCCTCAGCCAAAGGGAAACAGCTTTCAGACTGAGGAATGAAACCAGTTAGGACACAGGAGAATGAACAAGTTTAGAAAGGTGGATGACGTTTGAACAAGAGGATCTAATTTCAATGTGTCTCCTCCAGACAGTCGCGTCACAGGAGCGTGGCAAGCAGTCCAGTCTTCAGAACTGAGGTCATCAAACCCAGCATGACCGGGAAATGCAATAGGAAGAGAGACCCAACAGTACGGAACACCTACAGACACAAACCCGAGCATCCCCTGGCAGGAAAGGGTCAGTGGTCATCACCGTTTACACACCTTAAGGTCAACACCGTACCGCACTACTAGGAAGGAGTCTGAATCACCACAGAACCTTCATTGAGGCCTGGAAGCAAAGGGCTGGAGGGACCAAGAGGGTGATAAAAAGTGGACACTTGCCTCGGGGTGCCGTCAGATCAAGAGGGCAGGCGGGGACAAGGGGGTGTACTTAGCGAACGAACCTCTACCGTGGATGGAGAGGAGGCCCCGCTTCATTCCTCAGCGGTACTACCTCGGCTGCAAGCCGCTACCACAGGCCTAGCAGCCCCGCTTCCTGCCTCCTCGAACTTTGGGGAGAGGCCATTCCTTCCGGGGATGCCAAACTTGGAAGCCTCTGGGCCCGCTCCTGCCCAGCTCACCTCCCAGCTCGCCCCTTCCTCCTCGCCTCGGCCCTCGTCCCACCCTCTGCCTCCCCATCCTCATCGTGCCCCCTCATCCCAGAGCAACCTCCGGCCGCAAGCCCTGGCTGCAAACAGCATCTCCCCCAGACCCAAAGCCTCTCCAGGCAAGACACAAGGAGGCCCCCAGCCCAGGGTCTCTCACCATCGCGGGAGCTGTCTGGGCCGGAAAGCGGAAGTGCGGAAGTGCTCGGCCCCGCGACGCCTGCCCTTTCGCGAGAGGCGCAGCCGCAGTCTCCGCCAGCACTTCCGGGGCGGACCATTTCGGTCAGGACCGGGGAGGAATTCCCGAGCGACGTTCGGATCTCCGGGACGATTTCATACTCGGACCGCTGGGACTTGTAGGAGACCTGAAGTGACACGGAAGTACTCGGGGCCCCTTGGGTCTCCGTACACTTTTGCCACCGCCCTTGATTCTTGTGGCCTTGGTTGTAACTTTACCCCCCCCACGTAACAATAGTACAGCCCGACCTCAGGTTGGGCACCAAATTAGGACAGGCCGAGCCGGAGAAGCCCGACGTTTCTTCCGGTGGTGCTCCCCTATCCTCTCCGGGCTCCTCCTACTAGCAGCCCTGGGGCTCGGCCGGGAAGCCGGTCCCTAGAGAACTCGATTCTGAGCCCCGCCCTAGCCCCTGGCTGCTTCCTAGGGGACACCTCAGGCCTAGCATTCCACCTGTCGGAGGTTCGTAGGTGGCCTTACACCTCCCCGCCAGGCCACTGTCGGCTGGCTGTGTCCCCGCCCTCGCGTCAACTGCAGGGGGCCCGCCCATAGCCAGTTCCGGGGCGGTTGCTCTGATAGCGCTGAACTCCCCGCCCCCTCCTGCGGCCCGGGGCCTGTAGGAGGCCTCAGAGAGGAGGTAGGAGAGGTGGGGGCTGTGTGAGGGGCTCCCTAGAGGACGAGGACCCTGGAGGCGGGATCTTGGGGCGACACACAGGTGGAGCCAGCCATTAAGCAGTCCCACTTCTGTGCCGGGCACTGAACTGGGCATTTGACGAGCATCACTTCTTAATCCTCAGAACATTCCAGGGAGGTAGGTACCCTTAATGTCCCCATTTTACAGATTTATACTTTTTAATGGGGAAACGGACCAAGGCATCATTTCTTGTCCTGGAAAAAATACTGAGATTCAGGTTAAATAGCATGCTTAGGAAGGGCACATAAGAAGAAAATGGGCTGGGACTTAGTTCTGTCTGCTTGACCAGCTCGTGTTCCAAACTAGCTAGGGACAGAGAGAAGGTGCAAAGGTTTGGAATGAGGTGAGACAAGGAGAGGCTGGTCGAACCGCGTAAGAAAGAATGTTTGAAACAGCTCACCATAGGAAAACAGAGGCGATAGGAAGATAGGGCAGACTGGTATCTCTTGTAGTGCAGGTTTAAGACTATTTGGGTTTGAATTGCAGTTAGGAGGCTGGGCCTAATCATGTTGTAAACTTAGCTGCTTGGGAGGCTGAAGCAGGTGGTTCATAAGTTCAAGGCCTGCCCTGGCAACTTAGTAAGAGCTGAATTCATGAAAGGAGGCTGAATGTAACCTAGCCTGCCTACACACGGTCTGGGGCCCTGACCTGGCTCCCCAGTGCTACATAAGCCAGGTGTGGTTACATGCCTGGAATTCCATCACTTGGGAGGTGGGAATAAATCTTTGGTTTACTTAGCTACGTTGAGACCAGCCTGGGTTGTAAAAAAAAAAAAAAAAAAGTAAATAAAAAGGACTGGAAGCCAGGTGTGGTGGTGCACGCCTTTAAGCCAGCACTCTGAGAGGTAGAGGCAGGTATAATGAGTACCAGGCCAGGCCAGCCAAGGCTACTTAGTGAGATTTTGCTCAATAAAAAAAGGAAAGAAAGAAAAAGAAAAAAAAGCACTGGAGATAGAGCATGTGTGAGACTCCGGGTTCAGTCTTTCAGTCTCAGTGCTACCAAAACAAAAACAATGAATTGCAGTTGGGAATCTAGGCAACTCTTTTAGAGTCTGTTTCCTTTTTTGTCAAAAAAAAGATAAAGTCCACCCCCAAAACTATAATTCAGTGGAGCAAGCCTCTGGTGCACAGTCAGGACTCTGTGACCAGGAGCTTTGCCATCATCCTGCTCTATAAACCTGAAGCCTGGTTTCTTTGTTGGGCCTCTGCCCCATTTCTCTTTGTCTCCCACCCAGCGGGCTCCTCCGCTCTAGTTTTCCAGGGTCCCATCTCCTGGGCCATGAGTGAGCTGAAGGACTGCCCATTGCAATTCCATGATTTCAAGTCTGTGGACCACCTGAAGGTCTGTCCCCGGTACACGGCAGTGCTGGCCCGCTCTGAGGACGATGGGATTGGGATTGAGGAGCTGGACACCCTGCAGCTGGAGCTTGAGACCCTGCTGTCCTCTGCTAGCCGGCGGCTGCGTGTGCTAGAAGCTGAAACCCAGGTGATTTCCCCATCACTGGGGACAGACTGTGTCAAGTTATGGGATGGGGCATTAGGTTAACTCTCTCTGTTGAGGCTGAGGATGGATGGGAGAGAGATCCTAATGGGAATCACGACAGCAGAGTTAAGTCCCAAGGGCCAGGGATGCCATCCAACTGGATCCTAGAAGATGGACTCTGACCACTGTAGTCCCTGGATTCCCTGGAAGTTTCCTTAGATACCCTGTGACAGTCAGTTGTTTGTGGAGACAAGACTCCCAGGCTGGTTGATGATTGAAATGAAGGTTAACTTGGGAGTCTTGATCATCACCAAAAAACCCACTACCAATGTATTTCCACAGGACTGCTATGCTCTTGGGCATAACCTTTTTTAAATTTCTTTTTCATTTCTTTTCTTTTTTTTTTTTTTTTGGTTTTTCGAGACAGGGTTTCTCTGTGGCTTTGGAGCCTGTCCTGGAACTAGCTATTGTAGACCAGGCTGGTCTCGAACTCACAGAGATCCGCCTGCCTCTGCCTCCCAAGTGCTGGGATTAAAGGACTGCGGCGCCACCGCCCAGCTTAAATTTCTTTTTTTAGCCTTTCTATCAAACAGTCTGGGTAGTTTGGTGACAGAGGAGTCAGTGTAGACCTATGTTTACCTTCATGCAAGAAAGTCACACAGGAGGGCTGGAGAGATGGCTCAGAGGTTAAGAGCATTGCCTGCTCTTCGAAAGGTCCTGAGTTCAATTCCCAGCAACCACATGGTGGCTCACAACCATCTGTAATGAGGTCTGGTGCCCTCTTCTGGCCTGCAGACACACATGTAGACAGAATATTGTATACATAATAAATAAATATTTTAAAAAAAAAAAAAAAAAAGAAAGTCACACAGGAAGACTCAGGCTTTGAAGGCTCAAATGCTAGATCTCAAGTTATCCACAGTGGGAAAGAGGTGCTGTCTCTTCTCTCCTCAGTGACTACCTTTGTGTTTCAGATCCTTACTGACTGGCAGGATAAGAAAGGTGACCGACGATTCCTGAAGCTGGGTCGAGACCATGAGCTTGGTGCTCCTCCAAAACATGGGAAGCCCAAGAAGCAGAAACTGGAAGGGAAGGCAGGACATGGGCCAGGTCCTGGCCCAGGACGACCCAAATCCAAAAACGTTCAACCCAAGATCCAGGAATATGAATTCACTGATGACCCAATCGACGTGCCTCGGATCCCCAAGAATGATGCTCCCAACAGGTTCTGAGCCTGAGCACATAGAAGAGCTAGAGGGGCCTAGGGACTTGGTGGAGCCTAAGGATAAAGGAGCCCAGAGGCGCCTACTCAGGGTCTGCTTCTTCCTGCAGGTTCTGGGCCTCTGTGGAGCCCTACTGTGCCGATATCACCAGTGAGGAGGTCCGAACACTAGAGGAGCTCCTGAAGCCCCCTGAAGATGAAGCTGAACATTACAAGGTAGAAACCCTAGGCTTCACAGTCAGAACAGGAGGGCTCAGAGGTGCCTCTGAATCCTAGGCAGCAAAGCCCGCATCATCTACTTCTTCCTTCCCAGCCTCCTGCCTGCTGCATTGCCCCTGCAGACACTGAGGCTCAGCTGTCCCAAGTGGTGTGTGTGTCAGTGAAGTCCATCCTGTCAGCTTGCCTTGATCCTAAGAGCCTCTGAACACGCTCCCTGCTGCTAGACTTCAGCCACGCTTTCTTTCTTTACTTAATATATAAAAGTTAAGTTCCTGTTTCTTTTCTAAGACACTAGAACTTGCTGTGGTACCCAGGCTGACCTTAAACACTTGGATTCACCTCTCTCAGGAGGTCCCTGGATGTCTAGAACCACAAACATATATCACTACACCTGGCTTAAAAGTTTTTGGTTTTGTTGAAACTGGATTTCACATAGCCCAGGCTAGTGTTGAACTTTGTGTAGCTAATAGTGAGCCTGAACTTGTGATCTTCCTTCCTCTGACTCCCTGGGCTGGCATTGCAGGTGTGTGCCACCATGCCCAGTTTTGCAGTCCTGGCGGAACCCAGGACCCTATACATTCCAGGAAAGCTCTCTACCAGCAGAGATACATCCCCAGCAAGTTAGTTTTGTTTATCATGAAAATAAAACATGCCCCATAAAAGAAAGTGGACAAGCCTGGTGGTGGTGGCGCACACCTTTAATCCCAGCACTTGGGAGGCAGAGGCAGGCGGATCTCTGTGAGTTTGAGGCCAGCCTGGTCTACAAGAGCTAGTTCCAGGACAGGCTCCAAAGCTACAGAGAAACCCTGTCTCAAAAAAATAAAATAAAGTGGACAAACGTGTGAGGAGGGGACTCTACCACAGGTCAGCTGCCACCGCAGGTGTGCCGCTTCTAGATCATGCCTAGCCTGTTAGCCACAAGATGGAGTCCAAGTGTCTCAGTTCTTGGTGACACCTGGGTTCCCTTCTTCAGTTTTCCTTGGCGCCGGCCCTCTTTCCTGCTGCATTTATCAGCTGCACCAGGCATGTCTTCCTCCTGCTGGTCTCACTAGGGTCTGTGCCCAAGCTCTTCTGAGCAAACCATGCTACTGCCACCCTAGATGCCTTCCCAGACTCCTCAGTAGAAGAGGAAGCTGGGCCCAGTGGCTCACACCTGTCCCCCTTGGGAGGCTGAGGCAAGTTTGAGGCCAGCCTGGGCTTACAAGTGTGAGGTCCTTTCCCCAAGAATAACAGAGGAAGTGGTCTCACTTGGTGACTCCGTGGTCCCTTGGCTGCTTTAATTACACTTACCTGAATTAAAAAAAAAAAAAAGAAAACATTTCTTTGAGGCCAGAGATGTAGTTAATGATAAAGCTCAGAGGTAGGACAAGTGTTTAGCATGGACAGGGCTCCAAATTCAGTCATGACGTAAAGAACTGCTGCAGCCTGTAATCTCCTCACTGAGTTTGAGATCATGTTGTCCTACACAAGTCCCCGTCTCAAAGCAAGACAGGGAAGGCAGTCCATTTCAGCAGTGTAGGTTTAAGCAACACACACACACAATCCCTTCTCATCCCTGCCTTGGGCCCTACTTCTCTTTAGAAGAACTGCCTGTGATCAAGAGGATCCATAGACACAGTATTTTATACTTTATATCTTTTTGTTGTTGTTTTGTGTTTTTGCTTCTTTCGAGATAGGGTTTCTCTAATAGCCCTGGCTGCCCTGGAACACCATCCTGGGCTTGTACTTTGCATCTTAATTATTATTGCATATCAGCTTCTAGATGTATTTTAATTTCTGTATTTGTTTGAGACAAGATAGGGTCTCAGCCCAGGCTCAGGCTCAACAATCATCCTACTTTAGCCTCCTGAGTGCTAAGACAACAGCTGTGTGCCACCACGCCCAGCTGTTTTCATTCTTTATATACCTGTTTCTCTTACTAGAGTGTAAGTATAAAGATTTTATCTTCTGGCCAGGTGGTAATGGTGCACGCACACCTTTAATCCCAGCACTCGGGAGGTAGATGCAGGCCAGGCAGATCTCTGTGAGTTTGAGGCCAACTTGGTCTACCAGCTAGTTCCAGGACAGCTAAAACTGTTACACAGAGAAACCCTGTCTTGAAATAACCAAAAAGAGGCTGGGCGGTGATGGCGCACGCCTTTAATCCCAGCACTTGGGAGGCAGAGGCAGGCGGATCTCTGTGCGTTCGAGACCAGCCTGGTCTATAGAGCTAGTTCCAGGACAGGCTCCAAAGCCACAGAGAAACCCTGTCTCGAAAAAAGTATCTTCTTTGCCTTTTGTGGCACCACCCTTTGCCTTGGGCTAGGGACTTGGGCAACAAATAAATGAAGAAAACGGAAAGAATAGAGTGCTTACTGACAGCGTCCCTTACCAGGAGCCAGGAGAGTCTCCCTCTCACACTCTAGGCTCAGGTGGCCAGTGTTCACTGCTTAGAATTGAATGGTGTCTTTGCTGCAGATTCCTCCACTAGGGAAACACTACTCCCAGCGCTGGGCCCAGGAAGATCTGCTAGAGGAGCAGAAGGATGGGGCTCGGGCAGCAGCCGTGGCTGATAAGAAGAAAGGCCTCATGGGACCACTGACTGAACTGGACACGAAAGGTAAGTCCCTCAACTCCCTGTCCACACCATGCTCAGGGTCTGAGTTCCCAGAGCTTCAGGCCTCCTTCTGCCCTTTCTCTGGCCACTGCAGATGTGGATGCCCTGCTGAAGAAGTCTGAGGCTCAGCATGAGCAGCCAGAAGATGGGTGTCCCTTTGGTGCCCTGACACAGCGCTTGCTGCAGGCCCTGGTGGAGGTGAGCACTCAATTGGGCTGGGAACTACAAGCTAGATGTGGTAGCATATGCTTGTAATCCCAGCAACACACTATAGAGTCAGACTATGGGCTGGAACTTATAGTCATTCTCCTGCATCAGCTTCCCAGTGCTGGGGTAGCAGATGTAAGCCACCACACTTGGCTTCCATCGATGCCCTTGCTGAGCGTTGGTTAAGGAGAATTCATGCATCCTCTCACTGGAGGCATGTGCCGTGTTAGTTCCATGATGCAGCTGAGGAAATTGAGGTTTAGGAAAGGGGGACTTTGTTTCAGACCACCAGCTAATAAGTAAAGGTAGAATTCAAACCTGCTTATGCCCTGCCTGACTTTGCAGACATCCTTTTATGTCCTTGAGCCTCAGTTTCCTCTTCTGGCTCTAACACAGTAGTTTTTCTCTCAGGGGACCGTTGGGGTGTGCATTCCAGGTAGGCAGAGGCAGCGGGAAGGAAATCTGCCTTAGCCCAGCAGAGACTCCAGCTTATGTGGCTTTTCATCCTGACCGCTGTCACTCTGGGCGTGGTTACCGCACCTGGCCCTCAGAAATTGTGTGAGGAGGAGTCTGTGAAGGAAGTATTCTGGATGTGACTGACACTCTAACCTCTTGAGATCACTGGAGCGTTCGTCCCCCGAGTGCATCTGACTGTAGGGGAGCCTGGGAAATGTAGTGTAGCTCAGCTGCTGTGGAGGAAAGCAGTGCTGGCTGGCACAGTTCCTGTCACTGCTGTGCTTGTGTCCCCTTCTTTTGTTATCAACATTCCCCTCCCCTCAAAAAATGGATTCTGAAATGATCAAAGCTTTGAAGGAAACTTTTATTTGTTCTTTTGATTTTTGGTTTTTTTCGAGACAGAGTTTCTCTGTTTAACAGCCTTCGCTGTCCTGGAACTTGGTTTGTAGACCAGGCTGGCCTTGAACTCACTGAGATCCACCTCCCTCTGCCCCACAAGTGCTGGGATTAAAGATGGTGTGCCACCACTGCCCGGCTGGAGGAAGCTTTTTAACATGAGTGGGATGGAAAAGATGACAGACTATTTCTATCTAGCCTGTGGAGACTATCTATGTCAGAGAAGAACAGAAAAATGGGGATCTATGGCTTTCTTCTAACCTATCTCTGATTTTTAGGAAAATATTATTTCCCCTATGGAGGACTCTCCTATTCCTGACATGTCTGGGAAAGAATCAGGGGCTGATGGAGCAAGCACCTCTCCCCGAAATCAGAACAAGCCCTTCAGGTGAGTGCCATCCCATCTGCACTCCAGGCTTGACTGTCAGCTTCTGTCTTCTCACGGGGACACATCTTTGTAAAAGGAAGCTAAGGCCACTTGACCAAGTACAAATGTCTCAGATCAAAGTTCTGGCCTCGTTTCTGGACAGACTTAGCATAGACTTGATCACTGTACCTTTGCTTCTCCTGGAGATAACCCAAGTGCCCATCTAAATGCCAAAACTATATATGAAATAACTCAGTATACTTGACATGAAAGAATTAAAACAATAGAGTACCAAAGTGGGGGAAAGGAGTGATCTTATTTGTACTTTTAAAATATACTTAGCTAAGCGGTGATGGAGCATGCCTTTAATCCCAACACTCGGAAGGCAACAGCAGGCAGATCTCTGTGAGTTTGAGACCAGCCTGGTCTACAAGAGCTAATTCCAGGACAGGCTCCAAAGCTACAGAGAAACCATGCCTCAAAATAAATAAATAAATAAATAAACAAACAAATAAATAAATAAATAAATATATTGGATAGAAAAAAGATCTTGGAAATGTCTATCATACAAGATTGTAACTCACACATAAAAAGGCCTGAAACGTGTGTGGCTATAGTGGGTTCACAAAGTGAAGAGGCCCCAGGATCCTCTGAGGAGCCTCCAGCTAGCTCTCAGAACTCAGGTGCTGGCCTTGCCTACAGTGTACCACATACCAAGTCCCTGGAGAGCCGCATCAAGGAGGAGCTGATTGCCCAGGGCCTCCTGGAGTCCGAGGACCGGCCTGCTGAGGACTCAGAGGATGAGGTCCTTGCTGAGCTGCGCAAACGGCAGGCGGAGCTGAAGGCACTCAGTGCACACAACCGGACCAAGAAGCATGACCTGCTGAGGTGAGTGAGTACTGTGCCGGGGACCAGCCCTGCTCCCCTGGTTGTGTCTCAGATGGATGTCAAGTGCCAGGCTCTAGCACCCACAACCGACATGGATGGATTTGATTCTTTTTTCAGATTTTTTTCATTTTAATTGTGTGTATGTGGGTTTATGCATACGAGTGCAGGTGTCTGTGGTGTGCTGGGATTAAAGGAGTTTTCTTTTTCTTAATGGTATTATTTAATCAAAATACCACAGCAGTGGGAAGATAGCTCAGAGGAGGAAGTGCTTGCCACTAAAAAGCCTGAGTTCAGTCTTCAGCACCCACACAAAAGCTGGCCATAACCCCAGTGCCTGGATGGGCAGAGGCAAGCCTAGTCAAGTAGGTCTGTCTAAGATCCCATTAAAAGATCCTGCCTCACAAAAGAAGGCCAAGGGCCAGCAAGATGGTTCAGCAGGTAAAGGCACTTGCTACCAAGCCTGGCCACTTGATTTCAGTACCTAAAACCAGGTGATAGAGAAAGAAAACCAACTCCTGCAAGTTGCCCTCTGGTCTCCACATACACACCATGGCGTTCAATCCCCTAATAAACAACAATTAGTAAAAGTAAACAAGGCGAAGCATGCTAGAGAGAGATACCTAATATCAGCCTCTGGCCTCCACGTGCAGCACACACATGTGCTGGAGCTCAGCCCTGGAGCTCTGTGCTCCAGCTGTAGGGTTGTGAGCAAGGCACTTCGGGCCCAAGCAGCAAGGGGGACTAGATTTCCTAGAGACCTTCAGCTCCGCCATCAGTGGAACTAAGTCAGATCCATGCATGATCAGTGGAACTAAGTCAGATCCATGCATGGTAGGAGTGTGGAGCCACATGCACGCCTGTAATCCTAACACGTGGAAGGAGTGTGGCGCGGCATGAACACCTGTGATCCTGACACATGGTAGGAGTGTGGAGCAGCATGCACACCTGTAATCCTAACACACACGTGGAAGGAGTGTGGAGGGCATGCACGCCTGTAATCCTACACGTGGAAGGGGTGTGGAGGGCATGCACGCCTGTAATCCTACACGTGGAAGGAGTGTGGAGGGCATGCACGCCTGTAATCCTACACGTGGAAGGGGTGTGGAGGGCATGCACGCCTGTAATCCTACACGTGGAAGGGGTGTGGAGGGCATGCACGCCTGTAATCCTACACGTGGAAGGAGTGTGGAGGGCATGCAGGCCTGTAATCCTACACGTGGAAGGGCTACTGCGGGGAGAGAGAGCTCAGGCCCGGCTGGAGCTGCTCTCTCAGGTGTTTCAGTCACTCTTGCTCCACCTGAGCCCCGGTTTCTTCCCTAGTATAACACGGGAATAATGGTTCTCACTTTGAAAGACTGTTGTGAGAACTTGCTATATGCACATGTGTGTATGTTAAGTTTATGGGGTTTCATTGTTTTGTTTTGTTTTTTGAGAAAAGGTTTCTCTGTGCAACCCTGGCTGTCCTGGAACTTGCTCTGTAGACCAGGCTGGTCTCCAACTCAGAGATCAGCCTGCCTCTGCCTTCCGAGGGCTGGGATTAAAGATGTACACCACCACTGCCCGGTGCTTATGGTTTTTTTTTTTTAAATGTTTATTTTTTTTTTAATTTTATGTGTGTAGGTGTTTTGCCTGCAAGTATGTCCATGCACCAGGCATGCTGAGCTGTCTCTCCAGCTCCTAGGTTTTATTTTTTAAGCTAGGGATAGTGGCTCACACCTTCCATCTTAGCAATTGAGAGGTGGAGGCAGAAAGATTGCCTCAAGTTCAGGGCCAGCCTAGACTATATAGTAATTTTCAGATCAGCCTGGGCTATAGTGTGAGACTATCTCAAAAAAAAAAAAAAAAAAAAAAAAAAAAGTATTTTTAGGTTCACAGCAAAATTGACAGAAAGGTAAGAGATTTCCTGTGTAGTCCCACATGCTGCCCCAACTATAAGCAGCATTAAGTTAACATTTTGGAACATTTAAATAATGCCATACACACAGTCCCAGATCAGTGTGGCTTTGCATCTATGCACAATGGCTGTCAATGAAACAGGCCAAGGAGTGCCAGCCGCAGCTGGGATTGTGAGGAGGCTCAGTCCGGAAGGAGGGGACAAACTCTGGGATGAGGTAACCGTGACACTTGCCCCCGCAGGTTGGCGAAGGAAGAGGTGAGCCGGCAGGAGCTGAGGCAGCGGGTCCGCATGGCTGACAATGAGGTCATGGATGCCTTTCGCAAGATCATGGCTGCCCGGCAGAAGAAGCGCACCCCCACGAAGAAGGAAAAGGACCAGGCCTGGAAGACCCTGAAGGAGCGGGAGAGCATTCTAAAGCTCCTAGACGGGTAGCCTCGCCTGCTGTTGGCCACTTCCCTGGCCTGGCAAAAGCCCACTTCCTTTGAAGCCGTTGCTGGGGGCTGCCCATCAAATGACTACAGTCTCAGGGCTGAAATGCTCTCAGCCAGCATGCAAAGCCTTACTGTGCAGGCCTGGACCTAGCATCTGCCTGGGGTCCCAGATGAGCGGGCATGTTCCTGGCTGTCCCCTTTCCTTCTTCAGTCTCTCGACCCCTTCCCCTCGAGGACTTCTTCCTTGTGGGTTTGTAAAGTACAGAATAAAGCGACTGCTGTGTTTTGTTTTGTTTTTAAAAAAATTCAAAAACACTTACAGTTTTTGAGTATCTGTTATTGTGTAGGAAGGGCTTGGATAGGTTAAAATGTTTCAGGAAGGCATGTTTGGTGGCTCTCAGCTTGTGGCCACTCACCCACATTTATTTTCGAGCACTTTTTTTCTGAGCCAGCAGGAGCTGAGGCAGACAGTGAGGTCGTGGGTGAGGGCTTGGTGGCAGAAGGGTGGGTCCTCGGGCAGGGCTGCCTTCAGCGCTACTGCACAGGGCCACCAAGGACCCATTCCTCAGGCTTCCATAGTGCCAGCTCTCACTGAGGTGTCTCAGCTGTGGGTAGCCGGGAGGATCAGCCAAATGGTTCATTTGTGTCTGTTACTGAAGCCAGCTGGCCGTGGCCTTCCCAAAAAGTAACAAGCCTTGTCCGTCCCAGATGTTCCCGTGTCTTATCTAAGCCCAAACTGGGCTATCATCCCCATTTCCGACACAACCCTTAGGGTTAAGGTAACTACTGCAGTGTTTCTCAGCCTGTGGGTGGCAATCCCTTTGGGGCTCAACATCCCCTTCACAGAGGTCACCTAAGATCATTGGAAAACTCAGATATTTACATTATGATTGATAACAGTAGCAAAATTACAGTTCTGAAGCAGCAATAAGAATAGTTTTATGCTTGGGGGTCAGGACAACATGAGGAACTGTATGAAAGGTCACAGCATTAAGAAGGGCGAGAACCACTGCCCTACTGGGATCTTGTTTTAGCTTTTTGTTTTGTTTGGAGACAGACCTCTGGCTATCTCTAAACTTGTGGCAATCTTCTTGCTTCTGCCTCATCTGCTGGGATTACAGGCCTGGACCATGGTGATGCCTGACCTCCTTAGAGTTCCAGTCATGCAGCCCCACAAAGCCGACCCCATCAGCATTCAGGCAGGTAACAAAGCAAAGGCAGGGTGGGCTGCCAGCATTGTGCCATAGCCTGAGCAGGGAGCCTGCCCGAGAGATGCACAGACTGTGCTCTGCTTCCTGTGCCTTCTCCTCAGGCTAGGGTTAGAGCTGAAGAATTGATAATTTACTACAGGAAAGGAGAGGAGACATTTTACTGAGGAAAGGACCTACGAACTGAGCCACAAAGAGAGATGAACTGTTGTTTGTAGTGGCAAGAGCCTGCAACCCTAGCACTCAGAAGGCTGAGGTAGGCGGGCTGCAGGTTCAGAATATAGACCCTATCTTTTAAAGCAAAAGTAGGAGGTTAGCATCTCTCTGCTATGGAATGTCACTGTCAAACCCTTGGCCAATCATAATGACTGGTTCAAAAACTGACTCTGACTCAACCAGAGTCACTCAGGCGGTCCTTAAAATTGCTCTGTGGGGTCTGGCATGGTTGTACAAGCCTTCATTCCCAGCCCTTGGGAATTAGAAGCAAGAAAGTCAGGAGTTCAAGGACAGCCTGACTTACTTGAGACCTTGTTGTAAAAACAGAAACAATTGAAGTTGAGCATGATGGTGTAGCCTTGTAATCCCAGCACTCTGGGGGTAGAGGTAGCTAAATCAGGAGACCAGGGTCATCGCTGGCTGGATATCAAGTTTGAGGATAGCATCAGTCACATGAGGCCCTGTCTGACAACAGAAAGGAAAGAAAAAGGAAGAGAGTGGAAAAGAGGAAAGAAGGGAAGGAGGGAGCCCAAACAGGAAACAAAGGCACCAGTGGCCTGTTCTGCATGTGGGAGAAGCCCTGGGAATTAGGCCAGCTCAGCAGCAGTGCAGGAAGTGGGGCAGCTGGAGTCACATGACCTCCCACAGAATGCTAGTTAGGTCAGCCTATAAAGGCCATTTGTAAACAGAAAGGCCTGACTAATAAGAGTATACACGGACAAACAAAGATGGAGGAAGGGCCTGAGGGAACAACATCAGGCTCTCTGCCTGCTATTGGGGGCAGCAGGGACAGGTAATGACTCATTGTCCCCAGGCTGTTCATATCTTCCAGAGAGAAAAACAAACAAACACCCACACATGAAAGAAAGACAGTAATTCCAACAATAATAATGAAACTAAGCACTCTGTAAACATTAGCCAGGTACCAGCTGCTGTTTTAACCTTGTTTGGGCATATGATAGGATACCAACAACATCCCATTCTCCACAGATGAGAACATGGAGGCTTAGAATGTTACACACCCTTGCTTGGTCCAAGTGGTTGGTCCAAGTTCTTGGTTATGGAATTGGCCCAGAACAGTCTGTGTGAATAGCATTTCTTTCCCTTGGGCAGAGCCCATATTGTGCCAACATGGCAGCCTTGCTCACAAACCCCTAATTCTAACCACTCATTCCATATTCATTAGGCCTGTCCATAAGTATGGTAGGTGGCATGGGGAGAGTTTCAGGAACAGAGAGTTTTGTGGAGGAGGTGAGATCCAAGGGCCCCAAATTGGGTAGAAGCACGAGAGGAGGAAGGTAGAGACTGTACATAGAAGGCAGTGCGCTGGGGACCGACAGGGTGGAGCAGCTGTGAGGGTTTTATTATTCCATCCAAGAGGCCAGGAAGGGAGCTGGCCTCTCCCGTAAGACACGTTCCCCGCACACTGCCTACTCCAAGGCAAGTAGTACTGTCTGGGCCACAGAGGGCACGCAGGCTCACAGAGAAGTGATGCCTTACAGGGTGTCTGCAGCCTTGGTACAGACTGTTACTGTTTCCAGGAAGTACCACCCACAGGCAGTTCTCTTGTTATTTAATATTTTAAAATGTTAATTATATGCAAATATGTATCTGCGCACATGAATTTAGTGACCTCAGAGGCCAGACGAGGGCATCAGATCCTATGGAGCTAAAGTTGCAGGGGTCAAGCGTGGCCTGACATGGGTGCTGGGAACTGAAGAGCAGCAAGTGCTCTTAACTGCGGAACCATCTCTCCAGCCCATTTCTATTTTCTTCTAAGGAAGAATCTCACGGATCCCAGCCTGGTCTCAAACTCACTCTTGGAATGACCCTGAGCATCTGGTCCGCCTGTCCCTCCTTCCCACATGCTGGAATGATGGGCAAGCACCACCATGCCTCGTTTATGCTGTGCTGGTGATAGAACTCAGGGTTTTGTGCCTGACAGGTAAGCATGCTACTAACGGGGCTACATCTCAAGCCTTCCCTCTATACAGTTCAGACAGCTGTGTCTGGTGTCCCTGGGCCAAATCAGGCGTCCTTTGTGGAACTGGGAGGAAACTGGGATCCCTAGGTAGAGAAGGAATAAGTTCCAGCCACTGTCCAATTTTTACTTGAAGCCACCCCAATACTTTGTGATTAAATGGGGAAAAAAAAGTCTATTGCATCTTACTTGGCCCTAGAAGGGCTGCATCTGCCACCCAAAAATATTTTTCAAAGTCCCAGGTGCCTCTGTGAGCACAGAGAGATAAGCTATGCAACAGCAGGTCCCAGTCCGCCAGCTCCTGAAAGAACTCCAGTTGAAGATGTCATGGATGAATGTCAGCGAACTTTGGTCATCAGGTAAAGTCCCCTCCTGGCCTCGGGCTCCACACTCAACATAGAGAAACAGGCACAAATGGCCCCCTGGTATGATGTGCCCTGTCTGGGTACCACTGACTCCATTTTCCTGCTCTCCTTCCTCAATCACACATTTGCTCCCTTACTCCACAGCTGTTTCTAGAGGCACAGGTGACTAAGGCTCCTGTGACAGGCAGTGGAGATGCAGGCGGTAAGAGCAGGCTCAGAAGAGTGTGAGCAAAGCTGCCAGGGACCTGGGGCAGAGAATGACTCAACAGCAGCTCAGGGAGCCAGAGGGGCTTCAGGGAGCCTCAGACAGGAAGGGCTGGTCAACAGAAGATGACATTCCAGACAGAGGTGTGAGCAGCTGGCTTAGAGAGGTGAGAACTTCAGCTCCTGGGTGTGTGCAGGGAAGGGGAAGGGCAGATGAAACTGCAAAGTAGGCTAGCAGCAGGCTGGGAAAGGCTGAAAACCAGCGCAGATTTATTCCCCAGGCGAGGGACTGCGAAGATCGCTTAGTGGTCAAGAGCACTGGAGGCTCTTCCAGAAGACCGGGGTTCAATTCCTAGCACAGCTGTAGTAACTCCAGTCCCAGGGGGACTTGAGGCGCTCTTATGGTCTCTGTGGGCACTTGCATGCATGTGGTGCACAGTCATATATACAAGCCAAGCAATCATACACATAACATAAAAACAAAAAACCAGCAAAGTGTGGTCCCTGGATGTCTGTGCCTCAGCATCACCTGGGAACCTGATAAAATAGAAAAAACTCTCAGGCCCGGACCCACAGACCTACAGACCTGGAAACTCTGAGCCTGGGGCCCAAGTATCTCAGTTTTATTTTGTTTAGTTTTGAGACAATGACTCTATTTCAGTTTCTTTTTTTTTTAATTTATTTATTTATTATGTATACAATATTCTGTCTGTGTGTATGCCTGCAGGCCAGAAGAGGGCACCAGATCTCATTACAGGTGGTTGTGAGCCACCATGTGGTTGCTGGGAATTGAACTCAGGGCCTTTGGAAGAACAGGCAGTGCTCTTAACCTCTGAGCCATCTCTCCATCCCTCTATCTCAGTTTCAAAATGTCCTCTGAGGCAGGTTAGGTGGTAGAGGTAAGTCCGGCCACTAGGAAGGCTGATCGAGACTTGAGAATCACTTGAACTCAGGAGTTTGGAGCAGCCTGTGCAAAATAGGATAGCCTTCCCCATAAAATCAGATAGATATGTAGACAGACAGACAGACTGGGCATGGTAGTTTACATCTGTAAACCTAGTTCTTGGGAGGCTGAGGCAGGAGGGTTGCCATAAGTTCAAGACCAGTCTGGGCTATAGAGTGAGTTCTGAGTCAGGCTGAGCTAGAATGAAATCCTACCACACAAGCACAAGAATCTGAGTTCAGATTCCCCAAAACCCATACAGAAAGTGTCTTGTTGGAGGTGTGTGGAGGCCACCTGAAGTTTGGCCAGCCAGCCTAGCTACACTGATGAGTTTCAGGACCAGTGAGAGATCCATTTAGACAAGTAACTAAATAGAGATCGGAACTGGACATGTGGCTCAGGAGTTAAGAGCACTTGCTGCTCAACGATGAAGACCAAAATTCAGATTTCAGCACTAAAGTTAGGTGACTCACAATGGCTGTAACTCCAGTTCCAAGGCATTCCGTTAGTTCTGCAGGTTCCTGTGGGCAGCTGCATATACTCAGAGTATGTGTACAGACACTGCATATACTCAGAGTATGTGTACAGACACTGCATATACTCAGAGTATGTGTAAAGAAACTGCATATACTCAGAGTATGTGTACAGACACTGCATATACTCAGAGTATGTGTAAAGAAACTGCATATACTCAGAGTATGTGTACAGACACTGCATATACTCAGAGTATCTGTGCAGACACTGCATATACTCAGAGTATGTGTACAGACACTGCATATACTCAGAGTATGTGTACAGACACTGCATATACTCAGAGTATCTATGCAGACACTTCATATACTCAGAGTATGTGTACAGACGCGCACACAAAATAAAATAACATGGTGGAGGGATTTAGATTTTTATTTAAAAATTTGTTGTTGTTTGGTTTTTCAAGACAAGGCTTCTCTGTATAGCCCTGGCAGTCCTGGAATTCGCCTCAAACTTAGAGAAATCCACCTGCCTCTACACCCACTACCACCTCCCCATCATTCCAGTTTTTTCTTTTTTTTTTTTTTTTTTTCGAGACAAGGTTTCTTTGGAGCCTATATTGGAACTAGCTCTTTTTTTTTTTTTTTTTTTTTTTAACCGTTGGAGAAAAAGCTTTGCCTCCAACCCAGACCACTAACTTCAACATCCCTCTTAAAGTTTGAGTACCCCTAAGCCTGCCAAGGTCCTCTAGAAAACTGGGAAACAGATATTTCATGGATGAGGGTGATTTTTTTAATTTATTTGTTTTTTTAAATTTTATTGATATTTATTGAACTCTACATTTTTTCTCTGCTCCTCTCCCTGCCTCTCCCCCTCCCATTCAACCCTCCCCCAAGGTCTCCATGCTCCCAATTTACTCAGGAGATCTTGTCTTTTTCTACTTTCTACTTCCCATGTAGATTAGATCTATGTAAGTCTCTCTTAGTGTCCACATTGTTCTCTGGGATTGTGGTTTGTAGGCTGGCTTTCTTTGCTTTATGTTTAAAAACCACCTATGAGTGAGTACATGTGATAATTGTCTTTCTGTGTCTGGGATACCTTACTCAAAATAATGTTTTCTAGCTCCATCCATTTTTCTGAAAAATTCAAGCTGTCGTTATTTTTTCTGCTGTGTAGTACTCCATTGTGTAAATATGCCACATTTTCCTTATCCATTCTTCAGTTGAGGATCATTTGGGTTGTTTCCAGGTTCTGGTTATGACAAACAATGCTGCTATGAACATAGCTGAGCACATGTCCTTGTGGCACGATTGAGCATCCTTTGGATATATACCCAAAAGTGGTATTACTGGGTCTTGAGGAAGGTTGTTTTCTAATTTTCTGAGAAATCGCCACACTGACATCCAAAGGGGTTGTACCAGCTTGCATTCCCACCAGCAATGCGGGAGTGTTCCCTTTTCCCCACAACCTCTCCAGCATAAGTTGTCATCACTGTTTTTGATCTTGGTCATTCTTACAGGTGTAAGATGAAATCTCAGAGTTGTTTTGATTTGCATTTCTCTGATGACTAAGGATGTTGAATATTTCCTTAAGCGTCTTTCAGCCATTTTAGAGTCCTCTGGTGAGAGTTCTAAACAGTCTGTACTCCATTTTTTTTTATTGGATTATGTGATCTTTTGGTGTCCAATTTCTTGAGTTCTTTATATATTTTGGAGATCAGACCTCTGTCTGATGTGGGGTTAGTGAAGATCTTTTCCCATTCTGTAGGCTGTCGTTTTGTCTTGTTGACTGTGTCCTTTGCTTTACAGGAGGTCCCATTTATTAATTGTTTCTCTCAGTGTCTGTGCTGCTGGGGTTCTATTTAGGAAGTGGTTCCCTGTGCCAATGTGTTCAAGTGTACTTCCCACTTTCTCTTCTATAAAGTTCAGTGTGGTTGGCTTTATGTTGAGGTCTTGATCCATTTGGACTTGAGTTTTGTGCATGGTGATAGATATGGGTCTATTTTCATTCTTCTACATGTTGATATACAGTTATGCCAGCACCACTTGTTAAATATGCTTTCTTTTTTCCATTTAATATTTTTTGCTTCTTTATCAAAGATCAGGTGTTCGAAGATGTGTGGGTTGACAGCCAGGTCTTCTATTCGGTTCCATTGGTCCTCCTGTCTGTTTTTATGCCAATACCAGGCTGTTTTCAGTAGTGTAGCTCTGTAGTAGAGGTTGAAGTCAGGGATTGTGAATCCTCTAGAAGTTCTTTTATTGCACAGGATTGTTTAGGCTATCCTGGGTTTTTTACTTTTCCAAATGAAGTTTATTGCCGTTCTTTTGAGATCTTTGAAGAATTTTGCTGGGATTTTGATGGGCTGGAACTAGCTCTTGTAGACCAGGCTGGTCTCAGACTCACAGAGATCCGCCTGCCTCTGCCTCCCGAGTGCTGGGATTAAAGGCGTGCGCCACCACCACCCGGTGTCATTCCAGTTTCTATACAAGAAATGATCCAAGTTTTTGTAGCCAACTGGATGCCATCTTTTCCTCTACAGTCAAACATTCTGAGCCAATTTCATTTTCATCTTTTTTTTTTTTGAGACAGTCTTTCTCTGTAGCTTTTTTTTCCCCCCTGGAACTAGTTCTTGTAGACCAGGCTGGCCTCAAACTCACAAAGATCTGCTTGCCTCTGACTCTGACATGCTGGGATTAAAGGTGTGTGCCACCACAGCCTGGCTAAAGATTATTTATTTGTCTATTTATATATTTATACAGTATTCTGCCATCAGATCCTATTATAGATGGTTGTGAGCCACTATGTGGTTGCTGGGAATTGAACTCAGGACCTCTGGAAGAGCAGGCAGTGCTCTTAACCTCTGAGCCATCTCTCCAGGTCCCTCAGATTCATTCTTGTGCTGGCTTCTAAGATGACTAGAATGAAATTTCATCTCATTGGAATGTTCCCTGTACCTCTGACAGAAAATGGAATGAGGATTTCAGGGGAGATTATTTCCTTCCTCTCCCTCTCTCTCTGAGACAAGATACCCTCAAATTCAATATGTAGCTCAGGATGGTCCTGAGTTTATCCTGTTGACTCTACCTGCTGAGTGCTGGGGTTACATACTGTACCACTGTTCCACCACATTCGGTTATGTGGTACCGAGTATTGAACCCAAGGCTGTACAGGCAAGCACTGTGCAACTGAACCACATCCACAGCTTCCCCCTCCCCACCTTTCTTAAAGATTCTTGATACCCAGCTCTGGAAAATATCTTTGTGCATCTGAGGTCAGCCTACTCTACAGTTTCAGGCCAGCCAAAGGTTCAAAGTGAGTCTCTCTCTCTGTCTCTCTCTTACACACACCACACACACACACACACACACACACTGATTTATTTATGTGCGTGTGCACCCTTTGTGAGTTATATGCACCACCTGCACGCAGATGCCTGAAGGGCCAGAAGAGAGTATCTGACCCCCAGAACTAAAGTTGCAGCAGTTTGGAGCCCCCATGTGTGAGTGCTGGAAACCAAACTCCTGGTTCTCAGCAGGATGCTCTTAATCCATCTCTCCAGTTTCCCCCATTGTAACCTCTGACAAAGTTCAGGGCATACCATTAAAATATACTCTGGGAAGACATTTCAGTAAAGGACCCTTTGCGAGTAATATACTTTGCACAAACAAGTTCTTTGTTCCCGTCACAGACCTATACAGGGGCAGTGAAAAGCTCGGTGGGTAAAGGAGCCACCAAATCTGACAGCCTGAGTGTGATCCTCGGGACCCATAGGTGGCAGAAGAGAACCAACTCCCCCAGCTGACCTCCTCAAGAGCGTGTTGTGGGGTTTGTGCGCACTTGTGCACAAGCATACACACAAATAAACTTAAATTAAAACTTTTATTTTGCTGCTTCAACTTCACCATATTCCAGCTTCCCTGGCTGCAAGTGGCCAACATCATTAAAAGATCCAACAACCTAAAAACTGTAAAATATCATAATAAAGGAGAAATAATAAAGTGGCTGTAGCCGGTTCTGGAAAGACACATGACACAGAATCTCCTTCATAAATAAGGTTTATTGAGAGGAAGTGTTGAGGTGGTTTGAATAAGAATGGCCCCCATAGGCTCATATATTTGAATGCTTAGTCACCAGAGAGAGGCACTCTTTGAGAATGCTTAGAAGAATTAGGAGGTGTTGCCTTTTTGGAATGGGTTTAGCCTTGCTGGAGGAAGTGTATCACTAGAGCTAGGCTTTGAGGTTTCAAAAGTCCATGCCAAGTCCATTGTCTCTCTTTGCCTATGGATCAGGGTGTAGCTCTCAGTTACTGCTTCAGGGCCCTCCCAAAGACCACCATGCTCCCACCATGATGATAATGGACCTCTGAAAATCTAAGAAAGCCCCCCAATTAAATGCTTTCCTTTAATGGAATTGAATTGGTCCTGGTGTCTCTTCTCAGCAACAGAACAGTGACTAAGCTGGGTGTTGGTGGAGCACGCCTTTAATCCCAGCACTGGGGAAGCAGAGACAGGGGGATCTCTGTGAGTTCGAGGCCAGACTGGTCTACAAAGCGAGTTCTAGAAGCCTTGTCTTAAAAACCAAAACAAACAAACAAACACAAAAACAAAACAAACAAACAAAAAAAACCAAAACAGTGACTAAGACAAGCCTCACCACTATGATCAGGCCCCAAGATAGGAAAGAGAGGACAGACATCAGAAAGAAAGTGGTACAATACATCCAAAGCTGCGTATCAGAGTCTTAAAAGGAAGAAGAGGTTTCCCCGCCATGATGGGTCACCATTCAATGCTTATGCTCATCAGAATACAAAGCATGCATAGGGAAGAAAAATTCTATCCAGAAATATCAATGCTGCTAAGGTAATAGCAGATGTAATCTGGACACGTTTGGAACCTAAATCTATGATGAAGATGCTTTTGAACCCAACGGGAGGTATCGTGATGACCAATGATAGCAATGACATTCCTTAAGATACTCAATTCGAGCATCCAGCAGCCACGGCCGTGACTGAAATTAGCAGGACCAGGATGAAGAGGACAGGGATGGGACTCTGTGGAGAGAAATGCTGTCTGTGGCTGAGCACTTCCCAGAGTGCTCAGATGCACCCAACAGTGGCGCTCAGTGCTTACCGCATGGCACTGGATGACAGGATCAGCATTCTGAAGAAAGGCAGGGCCCCTACTAGTGTCAATAACCGTGACATGACACTGAACATCATCAACAGCTCCATCACTACGAAAGTCATCGGTCAGTGGTCCTCTTTGGCATGCAACATTGCCCTGGATGCTGACCAGACGGTGCACTTTGAAGACAATGGCCAAAAGGAGAGCGACGTCAAGAAGTAGACAAGGGTGGGAAGCTACCTGGGAGCATCACCGAAGAACTGGATGCCTTATGGGAGTCAAGGATGTGACTCCACAAATACGACTACATTAAAAACCCTCAAATCGTGCTACTGGATTCCTCTCTGAGGTATGAGAAAGGAGCAAGCAAGGCTGACATTGAGGTTATACAAGAGGATTTCACCCAAATCCTGCAAATGGAAGAAGAGTACATTCACTAGTTGTGGTCATCTTGGAAAAGGGCATCTCAGGTTTAGCTCAGCACTACCACATTCAGAGTCTAGACGACAGACAGTTATCACTGCTAGAGCCTTTGGGGCGTGGATAGTCAGCCGACCAGAGGAACTGAGAGATGATGTTGGTGCAGGGGCCGGGCCTATTGGAAGTCAAGAAGGTCGGAGAGTGCAAAGGCCCGAGGCCTTCACCATTCTGCATAGAGGAGCCAAACAGGAGATACTCTCAGAAGTAGGACCCAACCTACAGGTGATGGAGGTAGGTCATCTTTTTATTTGTTGTTTTATTGGTTAAGTAATAAAGAAACTGTCTTGGCCCCTTTAATAGGACAGAAAATTAGGTAGGCGGAGTAGACAGAACAGAATGCTGGGAGAAAGAAGCCGAGTCAGGGGTCGCCATGATTCTCCCATTCCAGACAGACGCAGGTTAAGATCGTCCTTGGTAAGCCAGCTCATGGTGCTACATAGAATATTAGAAATGGGTTAGATCAATATGTAAGAGCTAGCCAATAAGAGGCTGGAACTAATGGGCCAGGCAGTGTTTAAAAGAATACAGTTTCCGTGTAATTATTTCGGGGCATAAGCTAGTCATGCTGGCGGCTGGGTGCCGGGGACGCAGCCCTGCAGCTCATATTACAACAGAGTGGCGCCCAATGTGATAAAAGATAAAATAGATATAAATATTATAACTGTAATTCTTGCTTAATAACTGTTTTGCTATATGTAATATTACTATGTTAAAGTGAAAGCCATTTTTTGTTTAAACAGAAAAAGGGGAAATGATGGAGGTAGGTCATCTTTCTATCTGTTGTTTCATTGGTTAAGTAATAAAGAAACTGCCTTGGCCCCTTTAATAGGACAGAAAATTAGGTAGGCGGAGTAGACAGAACAGAATGCTGGGAGAAAGAAGCCGAGTCAGGGGTCGCCATGATTCTCCCATTCCAGACAGACGCAGGTTAAGATCGTCCTTGGTAAGCCAGCTCATGGTGCTACATAGAATATTAGAAATGGGTTAGATCAATATGTAAGAGCTAGCCAATAAGAGGCTGGAACTAATGGGCCAGGCAGTGTTTAAAAGAATACAGTTTCCGTGTAATTATTTCGGGGCATAAGCTAGTCATGCTGGCGGCTGGGTGCCGGGGACGCAGCCCTGCCGCTCATATTACAACATACAGGGTGCCATGCAAGTGTGCTGCAACATTCTCCTGAGCCGCTAGCTGGAGTCTGCTGCTGGAGATGCCTGTGGCCCAGGCCTTGACAGAAAAGCTAAGGTCATGACGGGTGCAGAACAATGGCCACATAGGGCCATGACCCAGGTTTAGAGGTCATTTCTTGTACCTTGAACCAGAACTGGGGGGCCAGCACCATTTGTCTGCTTACCTCCCTCCGCTAATGCACAGGAGACCTGGGTGTGACTGGTGGACATGAGAAAGATGGGAGCTGTTGGCTGTGAAGCTACAAACATACAAAACAGCAGTGGAGACTCCAGTTCTGCTTCTGTGGATTGAGGACATTGTCTCTGGCCACAAGAAAAACTGTGATGGCCAGAGCCAGCAAAGTGATGCTCCAGATGCCAGCCAGGAGTGAGTTGTGAGCAAGGGGACTGTCATACACAGAACCAGCACGCTCCTCTTTCCTGAGCCAGAGTTCCAGGAACGCTGTAGACAGACAGCTTTGTTCACAAAAGATCAGATGGAGGGGCAGCCCCCCAGTCTGTCCCATCTCAGTTTTTAAAAAAGTCCTGACATGCAACTTTTCTCTATTCTAAGAGTTCCATTTAGTTTGCTTCCAATGATTAAATCTAAGAGAAGGAGGAGGAGGAGGAGGAGGAGGAGGAGGAGGAGGAGGAGGAGGAGGAGGAGGAGGAGGAGGAAGAGGAAGAAGAAGAAGAAGAAGAAGAAGAAGAAGAAGAAGAAGAAGAAGAAGAAGAAGAAGAAGAAGAAGAAGAAGAAGAAGAAGAAGCAGCAGCAGCAGCAGCTTCCCTTCCAAAAAGTAGAGGGGCTGGAGAGATGGCTGTGCAGTTAGGAATGCTGCTGTTCTTGCAGAGGACCCAGGTTTTGTTCCTAGGTCTTACATCAGGAGACTCACAACTACCTGTAACTCCAGTTGCAGGGGATCCAACACCCTCTTCTGACATCTGTGGGCTCCTGTTAACATGTGGTGGGAATACCTACACTCTCACACACATATACACATAAATACATAAATATGAAAAATAAATAAACTTAAGCCTTGGAGAGGAGCTTCAGGAAGAGTGAGAACAAAGTGGGGGGAGCCACCATGAGACAACAACTATGTTCCAGCAAATAAAGGCTCCCCTTTGTCTGAGATGAGGAACCTAGGGTGCAGAAAGAGGAAGGGCCAGATCAGATAGCTGGCACCCAGTCAGTTTGGTAAGCTGGGTCCAAACTGTAAAGGCCCATTGTGTACATCTGTCTCTGGGTCCTCCTGCATGAGTTCATAACTAAGTCGGGCATGAGGCTGGAGGGTCAGAAAGAAGGCACAAGAGGAGGACTGTGCTGGCCAGGGGACTGCTGAGGTCTGATGGGACCTTTGGTTCCCTTGGACAGGCTGTTCCTGAGACTCTGAGCGTAGGCACCAAAAAAGGTAGAGGGAGATCCCCAAATACAGAGCATGACTAAAACACTCGATTCCAGAAAAGGAGAAATAATTTGAAACTAAGTTTTCTTAGAAAAGCTTCTGTCTAGGAAAGAAAATTTCTCCATTCTTTTCTGGGGGCTGAGCATTTTGAGACAGGATCTCACTCCTGGCCACCAGAAATGCACTGTGTGTGTTGGTGTGTGTGTGTATTGGTGTGTGTGTGTTGGTGTGTGTGTTGGTGTGTGTGTTGATGTGTGTGTGTTAGTGTATATGTGTTGGTGTATATGTGTGTGTGTGTATGTCTTGGTGTGTGTGTGTTGGTGTGTATGTGTTATGTGTGTGTTGGTGTATATGTCTTGGTGTGTGTGTTGGTGTATGTGTGTTGGTGTGTGTGTGTTGGTGTATATGTGTTGGGGTGTGTGTGTTGGTGTATATGTGTTGGGGTGTGTGTGTTGGTGTATATGTATTGGTGTGTGTGTGTGTTGGTGTGTGTGTTGGTGTATATGTGTCAATGTATATGTGTTGGTGTATATGTGTTGGTGTGTGTGTGTTGGTGTATATGTGTCAGTGTATATGTGTTGGTGTGTGTTGGTGTATATGTGTTGGTGTGTGTGAGGAGGGTACTCAGTGGGTAAAAGCGCTTGCTATGCTATGAGCTTGATCTCCAGATCCCATGAAAGTCTCCACACTTAGGCTGCACACCTTCAACCACACACAACACAGTACAACAGCAACAATAACGACAAATGGTGGTTATGCACGCCTTTAATCCCTGCACTCAGGAGGCGGAGGTAGACAAATCTCTGAGTTCAAGGCCAGCCTGGTCTACAGGGTGAGTTCCAGGACAATACATAGAGAAATCCTGTCTTGAAAAAATAAAAATAAAACCAAAACAAAATAATAATAAAGCCAGGTGGTGTTGGAGCATGTCTTTAATCCCAGCACTCAGGAGGCAGAGGTAGGCAGGATCTCTGTGAGTTTGAGGCCTGCCTGGTCTACAGAGTGAGTTCCAGGACAGCCAGGGCTACACAAAGAAACCCAGTCTTGAAAACCAAAAAATAAAATAAAACAATAATAGAAGTGAAAATATAATTGAACACCAGACTGGTACAGTACAAAGCCAGCATCTGTGAAACAACTGTTCTGAGAACAGGCTGGCCTCGGACTCCTGTCCAGGGTGTAGAGGAGCTCAGGGGTCAGGAGAAGGCACTGCTCTGTTACAGGATCCATCAGTTCCTGGTACCCGTTACTATAGCTCCAGGGAACCTGACGCTTCTGCCCTCTGTGGGCACCTACACCCATGCACGTAGATGCAGATGCATACATATGTACACAATTCCAAAGGAATAAAAATAAATCTTTCTTAAAAACAAAACCTCCTGACCCTCCTGTCGTGGCCTCCTGGGTGATGAGATTGCAAGCTGATGGCACCACACCCAGTTTGGCACTGAGGGTTAAATCTAGGGCCCCACAGGTGCCAGGCAAGCACTCTGTTATTGAAGTACACTCCCAGACCTCTCCTTACTTTTTGAGACACGGTCTCGCCAAGTTACTCCAGCTGGCTTTGAATTCACTTGCTAGCCCAAGCTGTGATCTTCCAGCCTCAGCTTCTCTAAGTAGCTGTGATTACAAACTTTTGCCACCAGACATGGCCTAGCATAATTTTTTTCCTTTTCTTTTCTTTTTTTATTTTTTTTTGGTTTTTACGAGACAGGGTTTCTCTTTGTAGCTTTGGAGCCTGTCCTGGTACTCCAGGCTGGCCTCGAACTCACAGAGATCCACCTGCCTCTGCCTCCTGAGTGCTGGGATTAAAGGTGTGCGCCTTTAGGAGAGTTTTTTTCTAATGTACAGTTAGTGTTGCTCAACAACGATAACAATGCCAACAACACAAGACTGGGGAATACAAACATGTAAATAAAACAAAGTAAGAGAACTTCTGAAAACTGTCCTTAACATTTGTGGTGTCCTTTCTGCTCCACTGTGAATAAATCTGTGGCTTGCATGTTACTTTGAAGTTGCCGTACAACATACCTGCTTAACCTCAAAAGCACTTAGTCCTTCTATAAATAGGTCATAGAGCCACCAATTACAAGCTGTGAAATAGTCCATCCCGCAACTATACCTAGTAATTTTGTTGTCATAAAAATATTTCTTGGGGCTGAGGGATGGCTCAGTTAGCGAAGTGCTTGCTGCATAAGCATGAGGACCCGAGTTTGGATTCGAAAGCCTATGTAAAAAACTAGGCTCGGTAGTGTGTGACTGCTGAAACTTGCTGGCCAGTGGGTCCAGCCAATTAGTGAGCTCTGGGCTCAGTGAGTTAGCCTGTCTCAAAAACTGAAGTGAAGAATCATAGAGAAAACACCCATGGTTGATCTCTGACCTCCACAGGTACACACACACACACAAAATGAATAAATGCTATTTAAAGTTCAGCTGTGAAAGGCTATTAAATGGCCTTTCCTTTTTGCTGTGTCCTTTTCTAACTATTGAGACAGAAAATGCCCTACACTCATCTATGTCCTTGATGACTTATTAGGTTGTTAATATGAATTTTATGTGCTGTTTATATAACAGAGATATTAAACCACTGTCTTTTTGAGACTACATCTCATTTTGTAGCACAGGTTGGTTGTCAACTTGTGGCGGTTCTGCTTTAGCCTCCCAAACGCTAGGATTACAGGTGTGAGTCACCATGTCATGCGAGGTATTTCTCCAGTCTGAAGTTGGTTTTCCACTGTTAACCATGATTTGGAGTAGGGTAAATTACACTTTCCCCCACCAACAAAAGTGGAAGAAGTTTATTTATTTATTTGCATATATATTTGAGACAGAATTTCCCTGTGTATCCCTGGGTGTCCTAGAACATGCTCTGAAGACCAGGTTGGTCCCAAACTCACAGAAATCCACCTGCCTCTATCTCCAGAGTGCTGGGATTAAAGGTGTGCATCACCACTGCCGGGCAGAAGTTTTTTATTTTTATAAACAAGTTTGTCCATCTTTTCTTTGTGGTTTCTCCTATTTTCTCTAATGTTAGAGGACCATTCATTCCCCCAATAAATTATTCTCCATTGGGTTAAAGGATGGATGGAAGAACTGGAGTTGTATCTCGGTGGTACAGTGTTTGTCCAATAGGTACAAGACCCTGAACTCCAACTCCAGGAAAGGGGGAGGGGAATGGGGAATGAGAAGGAAGAAGAAAGGCAAGAAAATAACAGAAAGAGAAAGAATGAAGAAGGACTGGTCATTTTCCCAGGTTTGCAAAGAGGAAGACAATACTATCATATCCTTTTTTCCTGCCTATATTTGACTGTCCTTGACTGCTCACTGGAAGTAGCTGAAGCAGGAGTTAAACTTATCCAGGTGTATCTGAAACAGTGGAAGAATAGCTACCAAAAAAGTTACCCTGGCTCTCTGTGACTAACAGGAACAAGACTGAAGTGGATTCCTTGTTCCTGCCTGCCTAGTTTTCCCATTTCCTTTGGGCCAGGTACTCCTGTGTGTGGCTGGTTACCCACCATAGAATATTTGTCCAGTATGGTGCCTTTTCCCCCTGGCAACATTGTAGCTACATCACTCAGTTACTCAGAAAGATTTAGGGACTCAAGAGCCCTTCTATGCCATGTAGAGAATATTATTCTGTATTGGAAATGAGACAGTATGGGAAGAGGAATCAAGACAGAAGAGGAGGGAAGGCGGCTCCATGAACTCAGCATCTCTAGTTCTAGTCTCCGATTCCCTGGTACTTGGTGATTGTGATTTGATCTGTGCTAGCTCTGGTGCATCAAGGTTTAGGGGTGTGAACATAGAGCTAAGGAGGTAGAAGGAGAAGGTCAGAAAGTCAAGGTCATCTCAGACCGCATAGCAAATTTGAGGTCAACCTGGACTACATGAAACTGTCTCAACAAAATTAACAGCAGGACTGGAAACATGGCTGTGGTTAAGAGCACTTGCTGCTTTTGCAGAGGACTCTGATTCAGCTCCCAGCACCCACACAGAGGCTAACAATCATCTGTAACTACAGTTCTAAGGTATAGGATGCCCTTTTCTGGCCTCCAAGGGCACTGCACACACATGGTTTACATACAGACAAAACACTCATATACATAAAATAAAAATCAATCTATAAACATAAGCAAAGAAAGCCAGGCAGTGGTGGCACACGCCTCTAATTCCAGCACTTAGGAGGTAGAAGCAGGCAGATCTCTGTGAGTTCAAGGCCAGCCTGACAACCTAGTTCCACAACAAGCAGGGCTACACAGAGAAACTGTCTTGGAAAAAAAAAAAAAGCAAAGAAAAATAAAAATTAGAAAAAGTGAGGCAAGATGAATCAATAGTTAAAGGCATCTACTATTAAACTTATCAGTCTGGTCTTTGATCTCTGGAGCCCATATGGTAGAAGGAGAGAATCAACTCCTAAAGTTGTTCTCTGACCTCTGTACATGCACACAAGCACACATGTACATATAGTAATTTTTTTTTTTTTAAAAGTAAGAACACCTAAATGCCCCCAGAAAAGCTTTAAAAGCAGGAAAAGTGTAAGAACATAAAAGCTGTACATGTTGGGACTGGGCAGTGGTTCAGTAGTTAAGAGCACTTGCTGCTCTTGCAGAGAACCCAGGTTTGCTTCCCAATACCCACATGGTGGCTCACTGCCACTTGTAATTCCTGTTCCAGATGATCAGATGCCTTCTTCCAGCTTCCAAGGGCCCCTGCATGAGCGTGGTGCACACACAATGGCAAGCACACATAGATGTAAAAGAAAAAGTAAGCAAATCTTTTTTAAAAAGTTGTACCAGCCCTCAGTGGGATACCTTATCATCCAGTATTATTGTTCTAGAAATAAACACAATGTACCAACACTTCTCTCTAGCTCAATGGCATGTTGGATGGCTGTTAAAATAGAGGTTTGGGCCTGGGTCAGAAGTGGGTTACAAACCCAAGATGCTGAGATGTGAAGTAAGAAAATGCCCCTTCCTTAGTATCTGACCTTGGTCAGATCAGGTCTTGTCCTTGAGCCCTGGTTTATACTGAATCTTTTTCTCAAGTTTTACTTTGTGTGTGTGTGTGTGTGTGTGTGTGTGTATGTGAGCGTGCAAGTCCATGGAAGCCAGAGGAGAATGGCAAGTATTGTGGCCTATCACTCCCTGCCTTGAGACACTGTTGCTTCCTGAACCTGGGGCTAGGCTGGCAGCATGCTCCACAGGCTTCCCCACAGTTCTGTGATTACAGGAGCACACAGACACCTCCAGCTTTTTACATGGGTTCTGGGGATTGGAACTCGGGTTGTGTGCTTGAGCAGCGTACCCTCATCCTGAGCCATCTGCACATCCTCGTTTTGTCCTTCGTTCCTCCCTGCCACTGAAGGAGAATCTCACCAGCTTGCTTAGAACAGTTGATAATGTATCAACTTCTGCCTCTGAAGGATTGTGTGAGCCACCATCCCCAGCCAGCTGAGATTGTGTGAACCACCATCCCCAGCCAGTTAAGATTGTGTGAACCACCATCCCCAGCCAGCTCAGATTGTGTGAGCCACCATCCCAGATCGTTTTGAACTAGTGGTCTAAGTACTGCACACCCATTACACAGAACTCTTAAGAGAATTCTGAGTCAGTCATTAATAATTCCATATCTCAGAGAAGAAAGTGAGGCTTTGGAAGATGGAGCGTGGTACGGGTGGCCAGACCACCCTTCTAGCAATCTTCCCGGGCTTGACTACTCCAGGACAATGGACAGCCACACTGGGAGTGAGAGGTGTGGTAGGTAGGTCATGTTGGGAACCAGTGTCTCCTTTGCCTGGCTCTAGGACATACCCACCTTAAGTTCCGGCCATTGCTTCCCCTTCTAGCCTGAGCTCAATTTATTCCCAAAGAGTCTTGCTTAAACCAAGTCGGGTCAGGTCCCTTGGCCTGGAGCCTGCAGCACCAGGAGCAGATTTGCTCCACCCTCCCCATTCTGGCTCCTAGCCACGGGTCTGTCACATGGCACTGTGGTCCTCTTTGGCCCGCTTCCCTAAGGAGCCAGATTTAACTCCACCTCCCCCTTCCCACCTCTCTCTCCTGGTCCCTTTGAGCAGTAGCTGCAAGTGTTTGGGAGCAGAGCCGCTCTGTTTCCACTGACTTGGGGCTTCAGTTTACCTGCCAATCTAATGGGATCCTGCAGCTCTTTATTTCACCAGCCCTTTACTAGTCTTCTGAACCTTCCATGGGCCCAGCTCCCTTTAACCACTAGAGGGTGGGGACAGAGGGGTTAAAAGCCTAAGAACCCTACGGGAGGTAGCAGAACTCTTCTGAAAGCAACTCCAGGCTCAAATTGGCTAGCCTCTGGCATCTCATAAATGTCGGTTTGAATACCGTCTGCCTCTGACCAACTGCTGATTTCAAGACATCTCCGGACCGCACTTGTCTCCGCTGACAGGAGTCCTGCTGAAGACCAAAGGGCAAGAAGCATGTTGCAGGGGCTGTAGTGGAATCATGGGGCCCTTCTTCAGAGTGCCCGTCCCCTCAACACCCAATCCCCAGGTCCTCTGCCTCAGGCCCCTCCTCCATTGACATCAGAGCCGCAGGCGGGCCGAGAGAGCCAAGCCCCAGCCAAGCGCCAGCGACTGAGCAGGCAGGCTGACCAGACACAGACCCGGAGGGAGCTCCGCACCAGCCACCTCGGCCCCCCGCAGCCAGCCCCGACGCGGGGCAGCCGCAGGTACAGCCGGGGTCCGTCCTGCTCTGTGCCGCTGGGAGCCCCAGCCACAGGGTACTGAAGCCCAAGGGTGGGAGGGGCGCCTGAACCCTGGACTGAATAGAGCTGGGCCTTTCTCTCCCACCTCAGTCCCAGACCCATCAGGTGCTAGGTGACCTCCGGGGATACTGCCTGGGTGTCAGAACAGGGTGGGGAGGGGGGCTGTGTATGCGCGCGCATGTCCAAGCGCAAGGCCGGACTGAAAGGGCGTGGGCATTTGGAAGTGTAGATGGGGGAGGAGGGTACGTAAGGGTTCCCTGAAGCAGGCATGTGCTTCAGTTGTGTAAGGGAGTCTGGAAATTCATATTTTGTTGCATATGGTATTCAAAGATACACACACACACACACACACACACGCGCATTGGTGTCTGGCTTGCAGTGTAGTAAGTCAGAGTTGGGGGAGGTTTGGTTCTGTTCTGAGGGTGTTCAGAGTTAGGATGAGAGTTAAGGCTTGGTTTGCTGTGTAGGGCACTGGGCAGTGGAGCTGAAGGATGTAGATGGGATTGAAGTTGCCAAGTCTGGTATGTGGGAATGGATACCACCTTGTTCGTGTGTGCATTGAATCAGTTGGAGTGTAAGGGGTCTGGGTGAGGGTGTTTGTACAAAAAGGAATGTGTGAGAGCATGGGGGTGCCTGGGGCTGTACATATGAACATGTATGCTGATGCCTGGGCATATGCATATAACCAGGTGCCATGGTGCGCAGTATGCTGTCTAGATGCAGGTGTTTGGGTTCGAGTCATAGAATTCCTGATGTTGATGTCTGCTGCAATGTGTGGAACCATGAGGGTCATTAGTGCTGGCCTCCAGGTGAGCCGGACTTGACTTCTTAAATTCACCATTGGCTCCTTTGGCCCAGGGATGGTTGGCTGGCTGGACAATGCTGGGGAGTAAGGTCCCAATCAAGGAGTGGGCAGTTCTGCTCAGGGTGCCTTCCCTTCATCTTTCTGCGAGGAATCAGAAGGAGGGCATCTTCCCAGAGCTATGGCGTATAAGGGGCTCTATTTGGCCTCATCCTCTGTGATTTGGGGATGTCGAGAGATTATTTTCTGAGTGATCCCCAGTTTAGCTTTCTCCTGGATCAACAGAAGACAGCTTCTGCCCTTAGCAAACTTAGCTGGGACCACAATGGCTGGACCACAATGGGCTGATGTTTCTTGGACAACTTTGGATTCACCCTATCCATCTCCAACCTCACTTTCCTATTTTCGACACGATATATGGGGAGAGAACTCACCCTCTCTTGTAGGACGAGGCAGAAGTCTAGAGAAAGGTCCAAAATACATAAGGTCAGACCAAGAGGGGCTGGGTGGGACCAGTTTTCAGGCTGCTGGGACACAGACAGTAGTCAGGAGGGCTAGGCCTGGGGAGTTCCAGCTGTGGCTGATGTTGCCTTGGTAACAGTGAGAAAGAGCTATTTAAAAACGTGGCTGAGATATTGCTGGAAGCCCAGGCTGCCGGAAACCTGATTTCCGAGAGGCTAGGGCGGTAAGGAGGAGGGAGAGGACACCCCAGCCCTTCCCAGGATGAGACTTGGGCATCATTGCTTCTGGGCAGGGGGTTCCTCTAGGGTGCTGCTTCTAGCTGCTCTGTGGTTTTATCTGCTCTCTCTTGAGGGGAGGGTTTCCTTGGGTGTTATGATTCAAGACTGAGGCAAAATGGAGAATGAAGTGAAGGAATGCATGAATACTGAGAATTTTGCTGCTACCAGGAATGATTTTTTTCTAGGCATAAGACTTTTCGAACAGATGCTGTTGCATGAGCACATGACTGGTGAAGACTGAATGACTACGTCAATGAGTAGTTCAAGGGATGAGTGAACTCGTGCTGGCTGGATAGTAATGGGACATGCAATAGATTCTCAGAGAGGGCAGACCCTCTGAATCTCTCCCTCCATTTCCCTTCCAGGAGCCCTGGCTGTGGCTGGAGGGCAGTGGGCCATGCCAGGGGCAGTGGAAGGCCCCAGGTGGAAGCAGGCAGAAGACATTAGGGACATTTATGACTTCCGAGATGTGTTGGGCACGTGAGTCTCAGGGTGGGGGTGGGGTGGGAGAGCAATATCTGAGCTAGGGATGGAATTGGGAAGGGCTTCACTCTTGGGTCTGATGGCTGGAGAGGCTGAGTCTGGGGTGGTGCTTCCTCTGGCCAGTTGACCAGCACTTCCCTTTTCCTACGAGCAGACCAGGGCTGTGGCATGACGTAGGCCAGTCCAGCTTTTTGTTTGGGGCCTACAGTGGATAAGATGGGGCCTCTCTCGTATAGTCAAAGATCCCTTATGAAGAGAAGGAAGCACAGGAGAATGAAAGTCATTTATCTAGCTTGCTGCCAAGAACAGGTGTTCTGGCTTAGGTTTGGAAACTGAGGCTGGGTATGGCTATTCTTGATGGTGGAAACCAAATCTAACTCAACCCAGGTTCTTCCTTTACAAGTTGGTCTTGAGAGACAGACAGACACAAAACGACAGGCAGATGTATATGGTGCTCTTATTGAGGCTATAGAGGCAAGCGTCTCTTCTGGCTGGAGAACACTCCCTGAAGGAGACACAAGATCTAGAGGCTGAAAGGGAAGATGGACAGGGCAGGCTTATGCTTGCCAGGAAGAAGGAAGGGAACTCAAGGCAGGGGGACCAAAACATGCAAAGACTCAGAGGCCAGGCTGCCTTAGAAAGAGGCAGAGTCTGCTGGAGCTCAGAGTTAGGACTGGGAGGAGTTGAAGCTGCAAGAGATGGAAAGGGGCAGAGAATGCAAAGCCTTGAGAACAGGCTAAGGAGGCAAGAGGTCGTTTCACAGGCTAGAGGAAGGCATTTAGGGCTGGCCATAGGTGCAGCAGAGATGGCTCAGTAGTTATAGCACTACTTGCTCTTGCAGAGGACTAGGTTCAGTTCTCAGCACCGATGGTGGCTCACAAGCACCTGTAACTCTAGATCCAGGGGCTCTGATGGCCTCTTTTGACCTTTGTGGGGCACCAGGTATGCATGCAGACAAAACCCTCAAAGCAAATGAATCTGAAAAAAAGAGAAAAAGAAAGAAAGAAAAGAAATTGGGGAGCCAAGAATGGCAACCAGTGTTGTGATCAGTCACTAGTTGTCCTCGATGACTGGGATGCCTCGAGGGGTGATTCTGACTTAGGACTTCTTATTCTCCCAGGGAGAACAAACAGATGCAGATCCTCCTTGATCAGTGAGTGCCAGGATGGATTTATTTGTTGCTATGAGTCTGGGATAAACCCCTGCCTCTTAAACTCACTGAGCACACAAACTAGGCATGGACCAGTTAAAATGCAGCATTTGATAGGCAGTCTAGGGTTGGTGAGACCCGAGACTGCATTTCAAAACACTCTCAGGTAATGGTTTAATTCTGAGGTTCTAAAGGGCATTAAATTAGCCACAACTCAAACTGACTTTAACAGAAAAAAAAAATCAATCACACACACACAATCAAATATCACAGGAGTAGAGTTCAGGCCCAGTTGGCTCACATGCTATCAGAAAACTGTCTATTTTCCCAGCTTGGCTTCCTTTGGTTGGCTTCAGTTTGAAGCAGATTCTCCTCAAGCACTGACAAAGTTATCTGCCATCCACTCCAGGGTTACATCCTACCAACTTACTAGGAGAGTACCTCCTGGTCAGTGCCAGGAAACGGGCACGTATGTGACCAGTTATTGAGTCAAGGGACAGACAACTCTAACTGGCCAGGTCTGGCTTCTGTGACCACCTCTGGAGCCAGGGGGTAGAAAAGTAAAGGACACAGGTGGTCATGCAGGCTATAGCGGATGAAGGAGAGAGCAAGGGAAGCTGGGATTCTAGCTCCTCACCTTGCAAACCTCTATCTCACAGGGGTGCCTTCTCAGAGGTAATCCTGGCAGAAGACAAGAGGACTCAGAAGCTGGTGGCCATCAAATGCATCGCCAAGAAGGCCCTGGAGGGCAAAGAGGGCAGCATGGAGAATGAGATCGCCGTCTTGCACAAGTGTGTGGGCCCTGTAATACCCCCCCCCCCCCATTCCCCTGCTTTAGAAATCCTTTGACTTCTGGGCCTCACAGGATGAGAACTTCTTTTTGGCAGGGAATAATTGGCAGAACTAACCTTCCAGATGAAACTGAGATGCCAGGGCTTGTTTATAGAGGATGATCTGTTCGTAGGGTCTCAAGGTCAACCACCCATATAGTTCTCTACCCACCTAAGCTTCTCCCACAGAGCAAAGCAGACACACTATTTGCTGACCCCCTGACTCAATTAGCAACCAACTGGTATGTCCATGCTGACAGGAAACCTGCTCATGCTGCAAAGCTTATAGCAACCATTTGCTTCCAGTGCCTGCCATTTCCTAACTATCTGACAGAGGAGATGGTTACTTCATTTCCCTTATCTGAGTGGGGGAGATAATGAGGCCAGCAAGGGCAAGAGACTTGCCCAAAGTTATACAGCAAGCCTATGGGAGAGCCAATTCACTCTTACCACCAAGACCAATTGCTACTGGCTCATCTGTGGGGCACTGACTGACCAAGCACCTTGCTTGCCTATGTCATGTAATCTTCATGTGACTTTTTGAAGGCCGATTACTTGTCTTTTATCAATGAAGACACTCGGGCTCAGAGAGGTGACATTCTGTTCAACATTACAAACATTACAAGCAACTACTCTGTACCTGGTGCTAGAATAGAGCTGAATTAGACAGACATTCCCTCTTCTTGGAGGTGGCCTCTGGGTAGAGGAGCTGGCAAAGGGGTAACACAGGAAACTTAGAAGCTGCATTCCCATCAGACTTGCAAAGTGAAAATACTAGCTTCCAGGTAGCACGTGGCAGGGCAGGATCTGGACCCAGATGTGTCTAGGCAGAGGCAGCATTTGGACCCAGGTCTGTTTGATACCAGAGCCCAGTGCTTGCTCTTCTGTTCTGACCTTCTAGCACTACCTTTTCCACAGTGGGTTCTTGGTGTCCTGCCCTGTTTGCAGGTGCTGGGGAGCAGAGCAGTCGAGTCATCCTAAGCTCTGAGCCACCTCATTTCTCCTTCTAGGATTAAGCACCCCAACATCGTAGCCCTGGATGACATCTATGAGAGCGGGGGCCACCTCTACCTCATCATGCAGCTGTGAGTGGCCTGTCTGTCCATCCTTCCTCTTCCCTCCGCTGCCCTATTCTCTTGGCCAGACTTTCCTGTCCCTTGCTGCAGGGTTTCAGGTGGGGAGCTATTTGACCGCATTGTGGAGAAAGGATTCTACACAGAACGGGATGCCAGCCGCCTCATCTTCCAGGTGCTGGATGCTGTCAAGTACCTGCATGACCTGGGCATCGTGCATCGGGATCTCAAGGTGAGCTCTGAGGGGCCTAGTGAACCCTGCTAGCTCGCCTTGTCTGCCCTTGGGCATCTCTCAGCCCCTCACTGGAGCCTCAGTTTCCCATTTGCAAACTGAACTTCTTGTGACCCACTAAGCCAACTCCTTTATTCCAGATCAGACAGGGACAAAAAATGTGGGCTGGACTGTTATTTTACCTTAACAACATACATGTCCTTTTCTGATAATGAAGACCCTACTTGCTCTTTGCAGGGAACAAACAGGACAGCAAAGCTTCAGAAAGATGGATAGGGGCTTACACCAAAATACACTTCAGTCCAAGCCAAGTGTGGCAGTGCCTGCCTTTAATCCCAGCACTTGGGAGTCAGAGGCAGGTAGATCTGAGTTTGAGACCAGCCTGGTCTACAGAGTGAGTTCCAGCACAGCCATGGCTACACAGAGAAACCCTGTCTCAAAAAAAAAAAAAAAAAAAAAAAGAATATAAATAAAACCAAGACAAAAAAAACAAACAAACAAATGAAAGAAAGGAAGAAGGAAAGGAAGGAGAAAAGGCAGGAAACAGGAAAGAAGGAAGGGAAAGAAAGGGGGGAAAAGAAATACCTTCCAGTCCAGAATGAAAGGGATCTGGGATAAAACAGGCTTGGTCTAAAGTGTAGCCATGCCCCGACTGTTGGGACAATCACTGCCTCTAAAGGCAGTAGTTTACTCATCTGTAAAGTGGGTTTGGTTTGTTCAGAATGGCCAGGCTGGTTATGTGGTACAGTTAAAACCAGTCAGGTACTTATTCAAGGTCCAGTACAGGAGGTAAAAAAGTATTTTTTTTTTTTTTTGGTAGCACTGGGGATTTCTGTAAGGTCTAAGAAAATCCTTCCCACAATCTTCCTTTTTAAAGCTTGTGACCTTTTTGACCTTTAGAGAATTTCCTTGGGTTCTTTGGCACTGCTTACTTACCTAGGGCCTACATATGATGCTAGGCAAGCGCTCTACCTACATGCCCAAATGCCGCCCCAGCCTCTTTTCTCTATCCCACTGCTTTTTCCTTGTTAGCAGTTTTTTAGGTGAGCACACGAAGTCATGAGCTTCATCAGGGCATCTTCATACATAGGTGTCACTATACTTTCTTTCTCTCCCATGTCCCCTCCTCCCCTTTCTTCTTCAGTTAGTCTCCCTTCTGCCTCCGTTACACATATTCCATGACTCTTTTTAGTTTTTATTCTGAGCTAAGTTCTAAACGGCCCAGGATGGCCTTGAACTGACTGTTGCCAAGGTGAGCCTTGGACCTTGCATTT
This sequence comes from Chionomys nivalis, assembly GCF_950005125.1. Classification (NCBI taxonomy): domain Eukaryota; kingdom Metazoa; phylum Chordata; class Mammalia; order Rodentia; family Cricetidae; genus Chionomys; species Chionomys nivalis. The sequence goes on from NC_080086.1 coordinate 37,102,519, forward strand.
TCCTGACTCACCCACTGGAATAGTTAGGATCCAGGCTTTTGCCACTTGTTTTGTGTATGTCAGGCTGGCTTTGAACTCAGCATTAGCCGAGAACACACTGAACTCTCGATCCTGCACAACTGCCCGCTAGCTAGCTTCTAATGGAGTTAGCAGAAGCAGACAGCGCTGACAGTCTCTGGCTACCTCTGACTGCCCCTTCTCCTCTTTCCTACCCTCCAAGCCAGAGAACCTGCTGTACTACAGCCTGGATGAAGACTCCAAAATCATGATCTCCGACTTCGGCCTCTCCAAGATGGAGGACCCAGGCAGTGTGCTCTCCACAGCCTGTGGGACTCCAGGATACGTGGGTGCGCAGGGCCCTGGGTTGGGGCTGGGGGTGAGGAAAAAGCTAGGAACTACAAGACAGACATTTTTCACCATCATGTCCCCTTCCCTTCACAGCCCCTGAGGTCCTGGCCCAGAAGCCCTACAGCAAGGCCGTGGACTGCTGGTCCATAGGGGTCATTGCCTATATACTGTAAGTGGGGCACAGTTAAGGTAGCCTGTGTCTAGAGTTGTCTTCCCTGCTTTGTCCCCTCCTTCTGTAGTTATAGCTACCAGCTAAATACTAACAGGGGTATGGAGAGATGGCTCAGTGGTTAAGAGTGCTTTCTGTTTTTCCAGCGGACCCAGGTTCAATTTCCAGTACCCACATGGTGGCTTACAACCATGTGTAACTCCAGTTCCAGGGAATCCGGTGCCTTCTTTTGTCTCTGTGGCTTCATATACATGGTGCATAGCCTTACATGCAGGCAAAATATCATATACAAACACACAAAACGACAAGTGTTTCCAGCACTGTGTAAACACCAAGGATTTAGCACCAAACCAAGTGCCTGCCCTTAAGAGCTGACACATAGAACTAAGTGGTGGTGCATGCCTTTAATCTGAGCACTCTAGAGGCAGAGGCACATGGATTTCTGTGATTTTGAGGCCAGCCTGGTCTACAAGAGCTAGTTCCAGGACAGGCTCTAAAGCTACAGCGAAACCCTGTCTCGAAAAACAAAAAAACAAACAAAAAAGAGAGTTGACACATATCTATAAAATATTGTCACCTGCTAAATCAGTGAAGAAAAACCAAGCACAGTAAGAGGAGATAGATGTCATTTTGGATAGTCAAGGGCTCTTTGTGGAGGTGACATATGAACAGCTTTTGAATGATGTAAAGGATCCAGACAATTTAGGTGTGGGTAGAATGTCAAACACAAAGGTGCTTAGGACAGTAGGCTCAAGGGACAGAGGCCAGACTGCCAGATGGAAGTGGGCAAGGCAAGGAAGAGAATTTCCTGTGGGTTCTGACTGGTTCTTGGTGCTGTCCCAAAGCCCCAACCCCCAAGTCAACAAATTAAAGCTGACATGGGTTTTTCTCTGCCCAGGCTCTGTGGCTACCCGCCCTTCTATGATGAAAATGATGCCAAACTCTTTGAACAGATACTGAAGGCCGAGTATGAGTTTGACTCTCCTTACTGGGACGACATCTCTGACTCTGGTATTGGGTCTTTTGCCTTCTTCATCTGCTCTCAGGGTCTCCCCACTGTCTGTCTTCTGTCGTGTCTCCTAGTACCAAACTAGAAGCTAATATGTTTCACCTTAGGTTCCCTCTACTTGTCCCCTAATCTGACAGATCTGTAGGCATTCATTCAGTCTTCAAATATAGTATTTGCAAAAATAACTCCCCTAAGGCTGCCTTCCCTGAGGCTTAAACAGCACACTTCCATCTCCCATTTCATGTCACAGTTAGGGACCAGCTTGTGATGGCCACACAGTGGCTTTCCATCAGCGTAGTGTGAGCGCACTGAGTGGATTCTTCTGTAAATATGTTCTCAAGAAAGGAGAGAGCGGGAAGGCTGGGGTGTGTGAGGTGATTCCGTTGCCAGGTGAGATCAGAGGGACTACGTACTGTCTTGGGGGTGTCCATGGGCATGGTCATGCTGCAGCTTTACTTTTGTCTTGGGGCTTCAGCCAAAGATTTCATACGGCACTTGATGGAGAAAGACCCGGAGAAGAGGTTCACTTGTGAGCAAGCCTTGCAACATCCATGGTGAGAGTTCCCACTCCAAACGATATGTTAGGATGGGACCTGGGGGCCCCAGGCCTGCCTCCAGCCTCACAGGCAAATCTGCGTATACTCCCATTCTAGGATTGCAGGAGATACAGCTCTGGATAAGAATATCCACCAGTCAGTGAGCGAGCAGATCAAGAAGAACTTTGCCAAGAGCAAGTGGAAGGTTAGCATATACTCCTAATCCTTGGTCCTCCCTAGATTCCACTTACACCGCACCCAGTACCAAATGCAAGCAGGACATGCCCAGGGAGGCTTTCCAAAGATCTCCTTTGTTCCGGACTTTACAGGCCACTTGACCTCTAAAGTCCATCTCTAGAGGGGCAGACCTACTCTCCAGGATCCATAGCCCATGGGACCCAAGAAGGGTCAGAGAGGTGGTCACAGATCTGTTGGTTGACTAGTAATTAACCAGGTGTAGAGAATATGCCTGAGGCAGAGGGACCAGGGGTGCAAAGAGGCCTGGGTAAGATTGTGGCCGAATGTCAAGCCTGCTGAACTAGAGGGGCTAGAGGAACTAGGGGAACTAAATATCAAGAGCCCAGGCTGCAGAAGCTGGTAGGGGTCACTGAGATCCTTGCATGCTACAGTGGGGCACCCACCTGTTATAGAGGATGGTCCCAGAAAGACTGACAGCGGGAACCTGTCCTGAAGAAGGACCTGCTTTCGGGATGTAGAGAAGGCAAGGAGGGAAGTTTGGGAGGCCCAGTAGTGTCAGAGATGCAGCAGATAGTGGGGCTTGACTCAGAAGCAGCAAGAAGAACACAGGGTGGTTGATAGCAGGAGGTAGACTCACAAGAAAGAAAAGATGGGAGGCATGCTGAGGGAGTGAGATGTTAAGGGCTGCCCCAACCTTCTGGCTGGGGACAATGTGGACCACGATACTGACCCTAGGAGCAGAAACATGTCTTGAGGAGGTTTAGTTTTAGACATGGTCAACTTGAGAGATATGTAGGACATCTAGGTGGATAAGAGGAATATAAAATGAGATAAACAAGTATGTAAATTACTCAACCTTTCTGCACGTCAGTTTTCTCCTTTGGAATTAATGCCATTCCAGCACTTGGGGAGAGTGAGGTCAGTCTGCTTGGGGTATGTGAAACCTTGCCTCAAAAGGGGGCAGGGGTGAGTATATAGCTCGGCTGGTAGAGTGATTGCCTAGCATGCATGAAACCCTGGGTGGGAGCATTAGCATCACATTAAAACTAGGCACGGTGGTGGCACATTCCTATAGTCCCAGGACTCAGGCGATAGGGGTAGTACTGGAAGACAGCCTGGGCTACATGACAACCCATTTAAAAAAAAAATAAAAGAAATCAATGCTATTAATAGTGCTTGCCAGAGCCAGAGCCAGGTGCAGTGGCACAAGCCTTTAATCTCAGTACTTGGGCCTGGGGGGTAGTGGTGCACACCTTTAATTCCTGTAATTGGGAGGCAGAGACAGGTGGATCTCTGTGAGTTCGAGGCTAGCCTGGTCTACAGAAGGAGTTCTGAGAAAGGCTCCAAAGCTACAGAGAAACCCTATCTCGAAAAATCATAAACTAACCAAACCAAACCAAAACAAAAAGACAAAATCAAATAAAATGTGCTACCTCACAGAATTTTGTGAGGATTAAATGAATAACCATGCAGTGTGCTCAGAGCTGTGCTTGACACATTGTTACGTTGTTTGTTACAGGACTATGAATTCCTTTGTACACACCATACATGTGCTTGTATGTAAGACCGAATATAATTTAGTAAGGCCTTATAGGGTTTCTTTGGAGGACTTAGGGAGTCACGGAGTAACATGTGAGACTCCTGCCGACCCCCAGCTCAAGGATCCTTCCAGCAGTCCTCCCTCCTCTTCTTCCACAGCAAGCTTTCAACGCCACGGCTGTGGTTCGGCACATGAGGAAGCTGCAGCTGGGCACCAGCCAGGAGGGGCAGGGACAGACAGCTAGCCACGGGGAGCTGCTGACACCAACGGCTGGGGGTAAGCACCAGGGTCCTGTGGGTGGGGACGGGTGGTCCACGAAGAAACGTAAGGCTGGAGCTGGAGCCACTCCACTGCCACCTCCGCTCTCTTCTCCACACAGGGCCAGCAGCTGGCTGTTGCTGCCGAGACTGCTGTGTGGAGCCAGGCTCGGAGCTGCCCCCTGCACCACCCCCAAGCTCTAGGGCCATGGACTGAACACCAAGGAAGTCAGGGTTTCTTTCACGGGAGGGGTTGGGAGCAGCCTGCTTCCTCCTCAGCCTAGAACTGGGGAGTTTCTTACCCCATCCCTCCTCACTCCTTCCCTCTCACTCCACTGCATTTTCCATACAAATGTTTCTATTTTATTGTTCCTTCTTGTAATAAAGGAAGATAAAACAAGACAGCCCTGTTTCCTCAAACAGTTCCCTCGCCCCTGCTGTAAAAACTGCTTGATTTGGGGGCGCAGGCCTCTGAGGTAGGAGTGGTCACTCTTCTTGGCGTGAAACTGGGTGGGGAAAGAGAAGAGAAGTGGAGAACAAAGGGATAGATACTAATGACATCTTTTGTCCCCTGGGTCCTACCTAGCCTTCCGGTCTCTTAGAGCCCTTCCTGCGCTTTGCTGGTGGCTTCCGAGCCTGGTTTGGTTGGCGTAGATCAGCACTGAACAGCACCTGTGGGAAGGGGCATAAGGAGTCTATGGAAAGGAGGGGCTGCTGAGATCAGGCTGGGGTCAATGGAGAATAAACTGGGGAGGGGGTGGGAGGGGGAGTCATGGGACTAGGTGGCTGAAGAGTCTAGGGGTCAAGCACGGCTGAGGGAGAAGTCCTTTAGGGTCTGAGCTAGGTATACTTACTGCTTGGGCCCAGCCAGCATAAGGTCCCCAGAGATTCCGGAAAAAGTTTCCTAAGGATCAATTAAGGAGGCTACATTAATTGATCCACATGCCCTCCATCCTCAGATGGGGAGTATGGGAGAGATGATTAAGAATGCAGAGATTCTCCAACCTCAGCCCAATGCCCCAGCATCACACATTCTCCTCACCCAGTTCTTTGTTGGCCAGAGGGCTCGGGTTCTTAGCCTGGGATGTGTTAGGTTGCCAGCCGTAGTCACGCTGGGCGATCTGCCATACATGGACGTCCACAGGCACAGCCTGGGGTTTGTCAAGGGCCATTAAGCAGATGCAGTCAGCCACCTTAGACAAAGAGAGAACTGTTGTGTGGAGGAATGGCAGGATCTGGCTAGCATCCAAAGCCATCTGCTTCCTCTTTCCACCAAGGTAGCACTGTTCTGCCTGTTCAGTCAATATGCAGCAATTACCCATTACTTCTAAAAATAGCTTCACGGAGATGTGCTCCGAAGTGAGCACCTGTGTAGGCCATACGCTCACATAACCAGGGGAGAAGGTATGAGCATACTCTTTACAGAGATAAGAAACCTGAGCCTCAGCCAGGTGGTGGTGCCACACACCTGTAATCCCAGCACTTGGGAGGCAGAGGCAGACAACTCTCTGTGAGTTCGAGGACAGTCTGATCTACAAAGCCAGGACAGGGATGTCCTGAGTTCAGTTCCCAGCAACCACATGGAGGCTCACAGCCATCTGTAGTGAGATCTGGTGCCCTCTTCTGGTGTGCAGGCATACAACACTGTATACATGAGAGAGAGGGAGAGAGAGGGAGAGGGGGAGGGGAAGGGAGAAAGAGAGGGAGGGAGGGAGGGAGAGAGAGAGAGAGAGAGAGAGAGAGAGAGAGGGAGGGAGGGAGGGAGGGAGGGAGAGAGAGAGAACAAAGAAAACTGGAATCCAGGTGGTGGTAGCCCTGGCTGTCCTGGAACACACTCTGTAAACCAGGCTGGCCTTGAACTCAAGAGATTTACCTGCCTCTGTCTCCCAAGTGCTGGGATTCAAGGTATGTACCACCACTGCCCTGCTCCATTAAAAATTCTTTAAGTCACGGAGCTGGAGAGATGGCTCAGAGGTTAAGAGCATTGCCTGCTCTTCCAAAGGTCCTGAGTTCAATTCCCAGCAACCACATGGTGGCTCACAACCATCTATAACAAGATCTAGTGCCCTCTTCTGGCCTACAAGTGTACATGCAGACAAAATACTGTATACATAGTGAATAAATAAATCTTTAAAAAAAAAAAAAAGACTCTTTAAGTCAGTGGGGCTGGAGAGATAGCTCGGGCTGGAGAGATAGCTCGGCAGTTAAGAACACTGGCTGCTCTTTCAGAAGACCTGGGCTCTATTCTTTTTTTTTTTTTTTTTTTTTTTTTGGGTTTTTTCGAGACAGGGTTTCTCTGTGGCTTTGGAGCCTGTCCTGGAACTAGCTCTGTAGACCAGGCTAGTCTCGAACTCACAGAGATCCGCCTGCCTCTGCCTCCCGAGTGCTGGGATTAAAGGCGTGCGCCACCACCGCCTGGCCTGGGCTCTATTCTTAACATCCACATGGTAGCTTACAGATCTGACACCCTCTTAACATCCTCATGGTAGCTTACAGGTCTGACGCCCTCTTCTGGCCTCCTGGAGCCATACATGCAAGTGGCAGACAAACATACATACAGGCAAAATACACAAATACAGAAATAAAAATACTTTATTTCAAAATTAAGTGAGAATCCATTTAAAAATTTAAAAATTGTACGTTCTGATCTATTTGTGGGGCAGGGGTCCGAGGGAGGTCTAAGACCAACTGCGGGAATCAGTTTTCTCCTTCTACCATGTGGGTCTCGGGGACTGAACTCAGGTTGTCAGGCTTGAGAGCCAGCACCAAAAATTCATTTTATAAGCCATCTGACATGGGTGCTAGGAATCAAACCTGGGTCCTATGGAAGAGCAGCAAGTGTTCCTAACCTTTGGGCCATCTATCTAGTTCTGAAAATTAATTTTAAGTCACAGAGGAGTATAAAACAATAAAGATAAGTTATAAATTCCAATTGTCTGCTAGATAAATCTACTGATAGCAACACAACATTCTGTAAGCACATGGAATTTCAAGAAAAGAAAGAATGAAAAATAGAAACATTGTTCCATTTGTCTTCCCAAAAGTAACCAGCACGAACTTCCCTGTTCTCTCCTGTGGAAATCTCTGCACACACACAGGAGTACACATAAATGCACTGACACAAAGGGCCTTTCTAAAAATGTATCCAAAAGGCAGCTCTTTTATACTCAATTCTTTCATCTCTGCTAACACGTTTGTTACTCTTTTGTCCTTCCTGCACTTCCTCCAGGAGCCAGGCTTCCCTGGATACTCAGCTCTGCCTTGTTTCCACCTCTCCGACTCTCAGTGTGGGTAAAAAGGGCATGTCCTACCTCTCTAGGGCCTCACCTTGGTGCCCACTCCAGGCAGGGTGCAAAGGGCCTTGTGGGCCTCTTCATAAGGGGCCGCTTGAAGTTGCTGCAGCCAAGCCAGCCCACCTTTCTCCTTGAGGATAGCTTTGGCGCTGGCACATATGTAGCGGGCCCGGTACCCTAGGCCCAACTTTCTGAGGTGAGCCTCTGCCTCTGAACCTGTGGGGGCAGAGAGGAAAGGAGGGGTCAGGTATCCTCGCTTTGTTCCTGTTCTCGGGTTAGTATATAATATCTCCCCATTCCAGTGCTTTCCTTTTTTTTTTTTAAAAAAAAAATATTTATTTATTATGTATACAATATTCCGTCTGTGTGTATGTCTGCAGCCTAGAAGAGGGCACCAGCCTCATTACAGATGGTTGTGAGCCACCATATGGTTGCTGGGAATTGAACTCAGGACCTTTGGAAGAGCAGGCAATGCTCTTAACCACTGAGCTATCTTTCCAGCCCCACTCTAGTGCTTTTCTAGGCACTTCTTTTTTTTTTTTTAATATTTATTTATTTATTATGTATACAATATTCTGTCTGTGTGTATGTCTGCAGGCCAGAAGAGGGCACCAGACCCCATTACAGATGGTTGTGAGCCACCATGTGGTTGCTGGGAATTGAACTCAGGACCTTTGGAAGAGCAGGCAATGCTCTTAACCTCTGAGCCATCTCTCCAGCCCCTAGGCACTTCTTTCCTATTTACTGTCCTCTATGAGTCAGTGGACAGTTGGATATGAAAAGACACAGTTAACCTGAGTTCCGTCCCCATAAATGTTCCCTTAGTACCTCCTCTGTGTTGGGGTCTGAAGCAGGGGCTGAGGACTCCTGCTCTGGAAGAACTCCAGTTTTATTCAAGAAGCACTCACATCCATGGCCTAGAAACCTGGTGCAGAAGTTTGGTAGATGGCTCAGCAGGTAAATCCAATTGTTGCATAAGCCTAGTGACTTGAGCCCCATCCTCAGAGCCACATAAAAAGCCAGATGGAGGTTCACATCTGTAATCTCAGCACTGCTCAAGTGAGAGGGGAGGCAGAGATAGGAGAATCCACTGGAAGCTCACAGGCTAGCCAGCTGGGATATGCAGTGCAGTAATGCAACGAGAGACTTGCCCCAAAAGAAAGAACTGACATCTGAAAAGTTGTGTGTACTTGCACATGCACACACTCACAAAATAAACTCATGAATAAATTATAGCAACAGCAAGGGCTGCGTGTTACACACTGACTGGCAAAGCACATTATGCTTACTTAAGGATCCTAAGGACAGCACCATTATGTTGCATATTTTATAGAGAAAACAATAAGGGCTTAGAAGGGGCTAAGTAGGCTAGAGAGCTGACTCAGCAGTTAAGAGCACTTGTTGCCCTTGCAGAAGCCCAGGTTACAGTTCTTAGCTTCCACTTGCTACCTCACAACCATCAGTGACTCCAGTTCTAGGGGATCTGACACCCTTTACTGACATCTGTGGGCACTAAGCATGTGCACACTGTGCACATGTATACATGCAGGCAAAACACTCGTACATAGAACATAAATATTTTTAAAATAGAAAAAACAAAAACCTAAGCAATTGAGGAAAATACCTGACATTGATCTCTGACTTCCACAGACACATGCATTCATGCACATGCACACATACATGCACATATGTGCAAACACTACCTACTTCCTCACCTACTGACTCCACTCCCCCAACACAAAGAAAGGGCATGGTGGAGACAGGTTCTCTCAGGTGGGGGCAGTAGTGCCTGTGTTCTTAAACTCATTCCTTTCAACGCCTCACCATTGATTCATCCACCCCCAAACCCTTCCAAATAGAAACTGATATTCCCAATCTACAAATAAATTAAGCCAAACTCAGAGATCCACCTGCCTCTGCCTTCTGAGTGCTGGGATTAGAGGTGTGCACCACCACCTCCCAGCAAAGACCAAGAGCAGAGACTTAAGACCCTTCTTTGCACCAAAAGACACCCCGTTTGAGAATGTACCAAGGCAGTCCCTGAGCACTTCATCTGATTTAGTCCTCATATCTGCTAACCAATACACTTGCCTTATAGGACAAGTGAGCTGGGTTCACTTTAGCGACAACAGCTTGAATTTTCCACTTATTTTCTGCTAGATGCAGGATGTATCTCCCTTTATTCAATCCTCACGATTCTTACAGACAGAATATGTAACATTATTTTCCATTTCACAGATTTGGGTTTGAAGCACACACACGCTAAACAACATTTTTAAGGGTCAGAGTTAGGATTCAGATCTAGGCAGTATGTCTCAGATCACATGCCTGTAACCCTAAGCTACTGAACACTGTGTACAGATGTTTCCCTAATGAGGTACTGGATACACTGGCAAACAGCCAACTAATGAAGCGCTGGTATTTCAGGATGGAGACAGTGTTGGGATGGTGGGAAGTTCTGAGATATGAGCAGGTCGCTTGGGGAGAACTGAACAGGTCTCCCTATCCAAGTGCTCAGGAGCACCCACCTACTCACCAGCCAGGACCTGAAGGCTGGGGAAACCATGATAAGTGACATCATCAAGCTGAATGAGTCGAGGTCCAAAGGCCTGGCATAGCCGTTCTACCATGCCAGTGATTCGAGCAATGTTGTTGTTGGAGGAACAGATGAAGGAGAAAAGGCATTCCGTGGGGTCTTGTCTCAGCAATCTCACACCTAGAAATCAGAAAGGCAGGGGTAGGAGACACATCTGTTTAAGGACTGGCTTCCTGGAATCCCTCCACATCAGACACTATAGTTAGAGCCTGTAGGGAGACGCAGGAGAATGGGGGAGAGAAATCAATGCTAGACCACTCGTGCCTCGTGGCATCTTGTGAGGTCTGAGTAACCACCCCATTCCACTGAGGAAGAAAGGACACCATACCATCACCACAGGAGCAGGGCTCTGTGTCCATTTTCCTCCTCCCTATAGCCCCAAAGAGCAAATGTGCTCTTGTATACAATGACAGAATGAATGATGTCACCTGCTCCAGGACACATAGCCAGGATTAGACTTTCACTGTGGCGGTCATCATCATCATGACCATAATAACAACAGCAATGTACTAAGCACCAGTCTAATCACTTTAATAAGTAAATTTTATTTATTTGTTATTAACATGAGTATATGAGTGTGGGCATACTGAGAGCCTTGGCTCCCGCGTGGAGGTCAGAAGACAACTTCTGGTAATTGGTTCTCCTTCCACTGTGAGTTCTAGGCTTAAACACAAGGTCATCAGGCTTGCCTGGTAAGCGCCTTTATCTGCTGAACCATCTCACTGGCCCTGTATCGCCATTTTACAGAGGGCGAGCTAAGTTAGAGAGCTGTGAGTTAACCAATGTACAAAAGCCACCATCCCTGCCTCTTGTACTGACCTTGGAATTTCTGAGCCACTGTTTGGAAGTGGGAGTCTACAGAAGCCCAATGGCTATACAGCTGAGCCAGGCTGACATCCAGCTGAAAGTACTTGTGTAAGGCTTCCAGCTCCTCTACGGTGGGCCTGCCGGCCTGGCTCTTGTCTTCTCGGTACACAGTGCAATAGAGCTGCTCCTCGGTCTGAGTCAGTGTCCATACTTGATCCGCCAGCACGCCGCTCCAGTGCCCAGGGCTTTGCTCCCTCCACCTGAGACCCAGCAGACAATTCTAGCACTCAGTTACCCATCTTGGGCTTTTTAAGGTCCCTACTGTCTTATAAATGTCCCACCCAAGAGCCGGGCGGTGGTGGCGCACGCCTTTAATCCCAGCACTTGGGAGGCAGAGGCAGGTGGATCTCTGTGAGTTCGAGACCAGCCTGGTCTACAAGAGCTAGTTCCAGGACAGGCTCCAAAAAACCACAGAGAAACCCTGTCTCGAAAAACCAGAAAAAAAAAAAAGTCCCACCCAAAAACCGATTTATTAGTTATAAAGTAAAAATAGTATGTTTTCGCCGGACGGTGGTGGCGCATGCCTTTAATCCCAGCACTCAGGAGTCAGAGGCAGGCAGATCTCTGTGAGTTCGAGTCCAGCCTGGTCAACAAGAGCTAATTCCAGGGCAGGCTCCAAAAGCTACAGAGCCGGGCGATGGTGGCGCACGCCTTTAATCCCAGCACTCGGGAGGCAGAGGCAGGCGGATCTCTGTGAGTTCGAGACCAGCCTGGTCTACAGAGCTAGTTCCAGGACAGGCTCCAAAGCCACAGAGAAACCCTGTCTCGAAAAAACCAAAAAAAAAAAAAAAAAAAAGAAACCTTGTCTCAAAAAATCAAAAAAAAAAAAGAGTATGTTTTCATAATAATAATATAAAAAGGTACTGGGGACTGAACCTAGAGCCCTGTGCATGAAAATCAAGCACTCTTCACTGAGCTGCATCCCTCAGCTTCCTCACTGACTTTTACTGCTCCTCACAGCCCTGCACGCTCACTACATCTGCTGCACACAGGAGGTAACAAGCTTTCCACCAGTGCTGCGTCTCCATTCTTACTCTCATCATTCTTTGCATTCCTGGTGGGCGGCATGGAGGGGTCAGCGTCCCAGGGAAGGGTCCGCCCAAGCGCAGACACTCACCGGAAGGACTGTCCAGAAGCTAAAACCAGGTCCAGTCGCAGCTCGGAGCGTGGACACGGGACAGAGGCCCAGAGGCCCGGGCTGGAGGTTAGGATGCGATGCCTCATGCTGCCAGGCAAACAAGAGCCGAATAACATTCGGATAGCAGCCTCCCGCACATCACGGTCCGGCTACTCAGAACCCGACCTTCCTGAGCCCTAAGGCCCCGCTCACAAGTGACCACGGCCCCTCAGGGGGTAGCACCTTGGGTCCTAGACTCTGGATTTGGTGGAAGGCCGGTCCCCGTTTGAGTCTCCCTCTCCTAGTAGGCCGGCCTCCTGCAGGAAACCAAAGCCCTACCCTGCCCACTCTGCAGGCCTGTGGAGCAAGCCCCGCCTCTTCTTCCTGACGTGGCCCCGCCCCCAAAGCCTCCCGGCTCCAGCCTCCTCCGGCGCGTCCGTAGTAGTTTTGGAAAGCCGTGTCAGTGAGGCTCTTCCGGGTCCCAGTTTACTGTCACCGGAAGTAGATCCAACCCCCGACTTATTTGATTCTAGCCAATCCGAGGAGAAAGTGAGAGGCGCCAATGAGAACTCGGGTGTGGCCCAGTGGGCGGGCCTGTCTGAGGCGCCTTAGCGGTTGGTTTGCCAGCCTCGCTGTGGGCGATTAGTCGCCGGCGGCCGGACTCTGCCATCTCAGAGCTTTCGGTGTGATCTCAGGGCCTGCGACTTCTCGGGCTGGCCCGCTCTGGAGTCACATCTTTGCAGGGCGTGGTGGTACACTCACGTCGTCCCAGCACTAGGTAGGCAGAGGCAGGCGGGAGGATGGCCGCACGTTCTAAGCTGAAGTAGGTTGGGCTACATGGCGAGACCCTGTCTCAAGAAACAAACCACAAGAACCTACCTCATCCTCCCCTGCTCAAGCCTTTCGCCAACGAGCCTCTTCTCTTCTGAGGCAGTGTGAGTGAATCCCAGAGCATCCTCTTGTTAGCGCTGTCCCCCTCCATCTCCTGCCATGCGGCTCCAAATGTGCCATCCCTGCCTTCCTCCCAGGATTCAGAGGCCAGTCTCGGCTCTAGCCACCCACTTCAATCAGGGCACGTTCCTTTAAGTATACCCAATCTGCCCTCACGCCGCGTGGAATAGGGCCTGTGTATGGGCTTTCTTCGGGGTTCACTGAGTCCCAGTACCAGTATGTGGCTCCCAGGCAGCCTAACGGACCAATTCAACTACCAGCACCAGTCACCTTGACCCAAAAACGACTATATCACTTATAATTTTCTCGAAGATATTAAAAAAATGCTGGAGGCTAGGAGGCATGAACTTGAGACATTAGCCTGACACACGAGGACATTTTCCACTTAACAGAAACTTTTGGTGTTTGTACCTAAATTATTGGACTACAGTTTCGAGGGCAAGGTCTGCTGCTGATTTATCTTTGTGTCCTATGTACACCAAAGCACAGCACACCCGCTAGAGCACATTCAGCATCAACATTAAATAAATGGGAATTTTTGTCTCAGTTCATTCCTAAGTAGCTGAAAGGCCTGGGGCAGCCACATCTTACTTTGGTAACCCCATCTATAGGCATGTCACCTTCCAGGTGCCTGGCACTTAGAAGGTATTCCTTCCAACAAGTGTTTGAATGTGTATGAACAGTCTTGTACAACCCTACTGTTTCCAATTACGGTCTCAACTGTAGTGTTTGAAGCACTTAAGCTATGGTCCTAATAAAGGACTTGAAGGAATCCACAAAGGAAATCAGCAATGGACTCTGGTTTTAGCATGCCAGTTGAAGAGCCAGCTTTCCAGACAAATGATCTTGAGTTTAAATCCTAGCTCTGCAACCTCTTAGTTGTAAGAACTTTAGCAAGTTAGTTCATTTTTCTAAACCTCAGCATCTGAGATAACCAACCTGCTATTAACCCACCCCATAATTACTGTGAAGATTACACAACAGTGTACCTAAAGTTACTTAATATGGGCTTGTCACTGTGGAGGTAACTGGCCTGTTACTAATTAGCCCACCCCATAGTTACTGCAGGGATTAGAAACAATTTATGTATTTGTAGGTACTTAAGTCAGTGCCTGACACTCAGGGCATAGGAAATATACTTTCAGTTTTGTTGTAGAAACTTTTAAAAAACAGGTTCTTGTTATGTTATTTTGCCCGGGCTTGAACTCATGATAATCCTCCTGCCTCAGCACCTCAAATCCAAGGATTACAGGACTGTGCCCCATACCTAGCTTGCTGGTGTGCTGTCTTATGATTAGCACACAGTAGTCAGCTCTAGTACATCCCATCCACGAGGCACAGATCTCTTCCTCTGAATCCTTCTGCCATGTAGAAGGCAAGAAAAAAGAATTCTAAGTAGACTTTATTTTCTAAGAATCAATATATTTTCTTCCTTTGAAATAAATACAAACCAGTTTGAAAGGTAGGGAGGATTCTATGGGGAAAAAGAAAGGACATAGAGACAAGCTCCATTCTTTTTTTTTCTTTTTCTCTTTTTTAGTACCAAATGACTCTGGCGCGACCCGGAAACGCAGTTACAAATGAGAATAATTTAAATTCTCCGATAATTACAGTATTTACAGCAGCAGGGGAGGGGTCACCTAGTGCCCCTCTTCTAGGCTAGACAGACATCAGTCCCACTGCTAGGCTGGGATAATGCTGGCTTACCTTACCACCTGCAAGGGCCTCAGGCCTCTAGGCAGTTATGAATTCCCCTGGCAAAGCAGGTAGGGGTGGTGGTATGGCCTGTTTTATGCAGTATTCTAACCGTCTCCCACCACCCTGACCTACAACACCATGAGGTCTTGAGCTCTTTTTGACCTGTGGGATCTCTCCTCTCCTTGCACTGAGTGGCCATGGGCCCTTGGAGTGTTTTGTACAGTCCAGCTGCACTCAGGGCAGGAGGGACCTCCCCTACCCAACTTCCCCTGAGACTGGCCCCAAGACCAGGAATGAATCAGTGCAGAGGGCGGCATCACTCCAGGACAGTGAGCAAAGGGAAGGAGAGAGGTCACAGAGCACTGTAGCTGGGCTCTGACAGTATCAGTCACTATCGCTGGTCTCGCTGCTCTGCTCACCCTGCACCTTGCTGCGGTGCTGCAGAGCCCTGTGGTAGGCGATCTGCACTGACTTGCGGATGTTGGACTTGCGGCCCTCCAGCATCTTCTCTTTGTCGAGATCCTGGTTCACACCCAGAGGAACGAGTTTAGTCCTGGGCAGCCATTGCCTGTCAGACAAGGTGAAGATGAGATAAGGCATGGATTTCAGGGGAACAAGTACTAGCTCTTCCACACTCTATGCATTTAAAATGCCTCATTCTCAGCATCTCTGCTCTCAAGGGACTGTGTAGTGTATTGAAAAGAATAGCCCAGTCAACAGTTATAGTAGGGGGAATAACTGACACGGGAGAAACCTGAAGTAATAAAACTGATGCTACAAAGGATACTAAAAGACTTGCTTAGGAAATATTAAGTTACGCAAAGTAGAAGTTAGCTAAGGGAGTTAGTTCTGCCTCCAATATGACTGACTGGAAGGTGAGTAGTGGACTAACCAGACATGCTAGAAACTGTAGGAAAGCCGGGCGGTGGTGGCGCACACCTTTAATCCCAGCACTCAGGGAGGAAGAGGCAGGCGGACCTCTGTGAGTTCAAGGCCAGGCTGGTCTAGAAAGCAAGTTCCAGGACAGGATCCGTGGCTACCGAGAAACCCAGTCTCAGAGGGAAACTCTTATACCATTATGGCAGTCTAGAGTTGCTGAGAAAATGTTTCTGGTAATGTTGGTTCCTCAAGATTAATCTCCATTTCCAGAACAAAATGAGGCAACAAGAATGTAAAACCAGCCATTAGGCCCATTCCCATATCAAAAAACATTCCTCTAAGGGGCATCGTAAGGTGGCAGTGCAAGTGACAGCCACCATTAATGTCTGGTCTGCCATTAAGTGAACCTGTTATCAGGAAAAGCATAATTCTGCCAAGTAGGCAAGATGACCCTGGGTTAGAACTATCCAGAAAAGAACAACATTGGTGTACTTAAATAATTATGGTAATTTTTTGTTGTATAAATCTCCCATTTGCCCAAATGGCCAGACTTGTAGTCTCCTACCTCTCTTTAAATTGTTGAAAGTATAACCTGGGTGGGGTCATGACTTGGAAGAGATTTAAGGATGACAGTGTATGTGGAATGTTATAAACCTAAAGCCCATTTAAGCTGGTAAAATGTTCTGTCTGAAGCTGGTTCCCTTTTGTGCATGAGCCAGAACCAGTTGCATGCTATTGTTAAAGAGATTTTCCTTTATTCATTTCTTAAGTGTGAGGAGGGATTTCTCACTGGGAAGACATATTAATTCTACAGTGTATAATTCTACAGGGCACTTTATGGGTGCAAGAAGTCTCAAATAGGTATCCTGTCCCAGCTGTTTCAGGGAGACTATCTGCAGGCAATTAACAAAAATTTGACAAGAGAGATTTAAAATCGAAAATTTTGTTTTTGTCTTTTGAGACATGTTTTCTCTCTGTAGCCCTGGCTATCCTGGAACTCACTCTGTAGACTAGGCTGGCCTCGAACTCAAGAGATCTGCCTGCCTCTGCCTTCTGAGTATAAAGCCAAAATGTTTATGTGTGCTTTTTCCCCATCTTGTTACTATAAAGAAGAAGTGGGAACAATAAGTATAGAAGTCATCTGAGCATGAGCAGGGAGCCACCCTAACTTTGCTAGTCACTGATGGTCCTTTAGTTTCTAGTTACAGCTTGTTTGCCAGCTACTGCCCACTCAGCCCATCAGGCTCAGGACAAACACACCCTTTTGCTTAGAGCTATTCTAAGCGTGCCCTCTGCCCAATACTTTGTAATAATCTGTTGCTGAGTCTCTTGACAATCTGCCCCCACAACACAGATGGCTGTATTTATATCTGTGGCTTTAAGTCACACCAAATGCACCCCTGTTTCCTTACCAGGTTCGTTTGTTGTCAAAGAAGAGAACGAGGTAGAGATGCTCTCGGGCTTCCTGTGTCATCTGTTCCCCAAGTTTTAGAACCTCCAATGGTGGTACAGGGATGGGAACCCCATGATGGAACATACCTTCTCGGGGCATCTTTGGATCAATGATCTGAGAGTATAATACAAGCCCAGTTTGGTTTAGGTCACTTCCTCCCCAAAGCTAGCACTACCTAAGAATTTGAAGAATATGTTACTGGGGCCGTAGTGTTGACCTTGCCATATTATTTCAGAGCCTGGGGGCAAGAGAAAAGATAGGGAGATGGAAAACTGACTGGGATCTCTCTGGGGTACTCAGGCTACATCTGTCTAATGGTCAACCTGCTAAGGAGCCCCGTGCTCTGTAAGTTGGCAGGGAAAGGGCAAGGCTATACTTTATGATTCCAAGTCCTAGGGCTGGAAAGCAAGGGTAAGGACAAGAGAAACCATAGGCCTACCAGAGCTGGATATGATGGATAACCTCGGCACTTGGCCCACACAAGGTCCAGAGCATCCAATGGGGAGTCCTCGTCCTCTGACAGCCAGCCAGCTCCACGACTCAGACTCTTTCTTACCACTTCACAGGAATGGGAGAGAGGAGGTGGATCAGCAGCTGGGGGGCTGGCAAGGCCTTGAAACTGGGTCCCCAGCACCCCTGACTTTGGGTGAGGGTACTTACTGCTGTGGCCCACGCCGCGGCCAGTGCCCACGGAGTAGGCCTCATTCTCAGTGCCTGAGGTATCTTCACTGCTGTCCTCTGGGAATGTGCCCCGAGAGAAGGAGGGCTTGCCCCGGCCTTGTTTTGAGGGTGTTGTGCTATGGAAAGACAATTCGAATGCAACTCAGAGGGGAAAATGAAAAATTACATGGCTCAGGGGTCCTCTCCTTGTTAAGCACTCAAATCTCGACTTTTGAAAAGCAGAGACTGTATAAAGTTTGTAACTCAACATACTCTTTGGGGTTAGGCTAGTAATCAGACTAATGTCACCAAGTGGAAAACATGCCTGTCTATAAGCAATTCTGACAAGAGCTGCCAGATCGTCTATTTTAATTTATTGTTCTGAAGTACTTGAGATCGATCCTAGGGCTTCACACAAGCTAGACAAGTGTTCCAGCAAGGAGCTACATCCCCAGTCCTTGAGACAGGGTCTTGCTACATATGTAGCCATGGCTGGCCTAGAACTTATTCCATAGCCTAGGCTGACCTTGAGCTTGCAGTAATCCTACCTCAACCTCCCAAGTGCTGGGGTTATAGGTATGAGCAACCACACCCAGCTCTTCCTGATTTTTCTTTCCTGCTTTTTTGAGATAGGATTTCTTTGAATAGCCCTGGCTGTCCTAGAGCTCACTCTGTAGACCAGGCTAGCCTTAAACTCACAGAGGGAGAGAGAGATTCCCCTGTCTCTGCCTCCTGAGTGCTGGGATTAAAGGTGTGTGCCACCACTACCTGAAAGGATCCTCTGATTTTTTTTTTAAAGACTTATTTATTTATTGTGTATACAGTATTCTGCCTACATTCATGCTTGCAGGCTAGAAGAGGGCACCAGATCTCATTACAGATGGTTGTGAGCCACCATGTGGTTGCTGGGAATTGAATTCAGGACCTTTAGATGAGCAGGCAGTACTCTTAACCACTGACCCATCTTTCCAGCACCCGATCCTCTGATTTTTAAAGAGAACACAGAGACAGAGAATTTTATGTGGATTCCATTTTTTGCTTTTAAGTAAATTTAATCCTATCCCCCACCCCAGTTTTTATTGATTTTATCTGCATAGGCATTTCGTCTACATGTATGTCTGTATCATGTGTATGCAATGCCAATGGAAGCCAGAAGATGGTATCCGATCCCCCTGGAACTGGAGTTCCAGTACACTGTATAGATGCTGGGAATTAGACAAGGGTCCTCTGGAAGAGCAGCCAGTACTCTTAACTACTAAGCCATCTCTCCAGCCCTGTATTCAGTTATTAGAAACATCTTATTGACCAAAATAAAGTATGTCTGAAGGTCAAATCCTAGCTATAAGGCACAGTTTGCTCTAAAACATCAGCTTAACCTAAGACAGTGTCTTCTGTTCTGTTAGGGTGACTGATCTATCCCATTTATTTTATAGGGACACTTGGATTTGAACTCCTTCCTTTGGACTGAAATGGCTGCCACGTAGCTTCCATGGGAGAACCTGGAAAGGCATCCTGCAGGTTGCCTCCAATCTGCAGGGCTAGTACCTGGTCCGGTCTGAGGCGGCACTACTGCTGCTGCTGCTGCTGGACTCAGAGTCTGAGCTGCTCCGGGGAAGGTTGCAGTCATTACGGTACACCAAGAAACTCTTCTTCACTGGCTGGTTCCCACTGCTGAAGCCATTGGCTGGTAAGTCTTGGAAGAGGGAAGGAACCAACTGGTCAGAAAGATGTAGATCAGAGCCAGCATGGGGGTTAAGGTGGAATGAGTCTGGGTTCTCTTTCTGGGCTGAAAAATTCCTCCAACCTTGGCCAGCAGAGATAGCTCTAAGCAGTTCTACTATAGCAGGCCAAAGCTCTGCACTGACCTTCAACTTCCCCTAGCCTAAAGACACAAAGGATTTAAAGGGCAGGAAGTTCCCCAAAAAAGGAGAGAAGAGAAAAGGTGAAGTGATAAGGGGAAGAAGGGCTTGGGTGGGAACCTGGCTGGGTCAGTTTCACAAATGAAGGATGAGGGGATGGGATTAAAGGACTCCTAAGGAGCCTTCTAGCTGACTTTTATCTAGCTGACTTCTACAGGGAAATGAAGGGAGAGCTCAAAGTATGCTGGGAAGAATGGCAGCTCTGCTCACTGTCTTGGGGCAGGGGCTGGGTGATGATGAGGCTCACCCATTGGGGGGTCTTCTGTGGACTTATCACTGTCGCTGTCTGAGCTCGAACTGGGTCGGGGGCTCCTACCCCGCTTGCGCTGACGCAGGGAGCCCATGATGGGAAGCTGGGGGGGCCCCACAGGACTGCCTCCGTGGCTGGGGGTCATCTGGCTCTCCCGGTTTTTGGGGGGCCGGCCCGGCCTCTTGGGCGGTCCAGCTGTCTTCGGGTTCTTTTTGGAGAACAAAACTGAGGTTCTCCTGCCCACCTCATGTGCGGGGGTTGAGGACATGTTGGGACCCAGGCCTGGAGCAGAGAAAGAGAGAAAGAAAGTTGGTGAGGGGCCTGACATGAAAGGAAGGGTAGATGTCCAGGGAAACACCCTGGGAATATAGGATCATTACTATGTCTAGAATTGGGGAGATGATATGGGGATTGGGGATTCAGAACAACTCATACCAACAGCCAGAGAGCAGCTAAGAGGCCCCTGACTGGGAAATGAAGGAGAAAGTTCAGCTAGTTGTGCAGGAAGGACCTCTGCCTAGGGGACAGCAGGGCTGAGTATGTACTGCAGGGCCAAAGTCTGACTTGCTTTGGGGTCCATCTTGCTATGGGGTTCAGACCTTTGCTTGTCTCCTGGCTGCTGCTCTCTTCTGCGGCACTGTCTGTCTGTCCATCCTTGTCACAGGCTGCAGGGTGGGGTGTCAGACTGCCCCGGTTGGAGGAACCATGACGCTCAGGCCCATCCCGGCCAGTTTCCCGCTGGTGAGCAAGTTTCCGTCGCAATGCCGTCATCTCTTTCTTGATCATTTTTGCACGGCGGGAACGGCCCACACTTTGCTTGCTGGCATTGACTTCGTCCAGCCGCTCTAGCAACAACTTTAGCTGCTCTTCTACTGGCAGGTGTTTCTGGTTCTCCAGCAGGACCAGCCGTTCTTCCTCTGCTGCCAGGAAGAGTTGGGGGGAGAAAGGTCAGGCTCAGGGCAGCCCATTGGGCCCCTTGAACCTGGGCAGGCAGCAGGAACCCACTCTTCCCATTGACTTCTCCCAGGAAGAGCTACGAAATGGCAGCACAAGTATGCAGAATGGTGGCCCAGCTATCCATTCACCCAGTCTTGCTTCTTGGGGGAGCATTCCTGGGGAGAGCCCGCTGCTGCTCAGCCCAGCTGCTTTCTGCCTGTACTGCCTGTCTCCAGGAAGGGACTTTAGGAGACCTGTCCATTCCTGGCATTGGCCTCTATGCATGCAGATGACTGATCCATCACCCACCATCTTCAGTGTGATGTGGGGCCTCCTCTCCGGCCAAGTTGTGAGGGATATGCATGCCCGTCTCAAAGTCAATGCCCATTTTTTCTGCCTGTCGCCGGGCCTGACGGAGTACAGCGCCACCCTGCTCACGGAGTCGCACCGCTGCCCTGTAGAAGATGGTGTCCTTGGCATTATACTTTAGGCAGTTGCTGACAATGAGGTTGAAGTCCTCCTCAAAATCATCAAAATTCAAGTAGCGATAAGCCTCCAAGTTCTGCTTCATGGTGAAAAAGTCCATGGGCTTTTTGATGTGGTCTAGGTAGTCAGGTACCTGGGAGAGCAGGGTAAGTGTCTAAGTGGAGATTTGATTTTATTCCCCCAAACCCTACTCTTAACAGCCACCCCTGAAATGTATCTAGCAACCTCCTCCCACCACAGTTAAGAGGCAGGCTTGTAGTACAAAGGACGTTCTAGTCCTGAGCTGTGTGACCTTAGCAGTCTGTTAACCTTTCTGGGCCTTATTTTCCTCTCCTGGAAAATGGTGATGAAAATGCACGCAAATCTATTTCCTGGAACCATGGGCAGCTTTAATAGGGAAAAAAAAAAGGCCATGAGAATTCGCTAAAAATTTTAGTGTTGTATTTCTGCTGTTGTTCCTGCTCATTATTAGGCTTGTGGTAGGCTGCTGCCTCGGAGAGAAAAGTGAACCTAGGGCCTCAGAGCTGGCTCTTTAGATTCTGAGCCTTTTAAAGTTCCCATTCTAGGGCTGGGCACCCTGAAAATATCTTCCTGCCTTGATTATTCATGGCAGACTCTGGGAGAGGAGCGCAGATGGCCTCCCATTCTGAGTTCTTGGGTTGTGATGAGGACAGGAGCCCAGGTGATACGTGTGGCTCTAGTTCATCCTGCCCCAGAGCCACCGAACCCTTTATGTCTAGGTCCCCACCTAGTCCCTGGGCCAGACCTGCAGCAGGGGTCCAACTGGGAGAAGAAGAGAAAGAAGTTGGAGTGAGGGGAAGGGATTCTTACTTCGTCCAATTCGGTTACCTCAGACAGAGGGACCGGCTCGCTGAAGATGTTGCCTGTGTCCTTCTCTTGGAGCTGCTCCAAGGTTTTTCGGAGGAGGATGAGGAAAGGGGTCAGCTGCATTTCCATGGCAATCTGCTGGATCTTAATCTGGCACACAAAAAGGCTGGATCAGTCAGGCCCTGGCCAGTCCCTCAGCAGAGGAGATGGTCCCTGCTGGCTTAGAAACATGTTTTTCTCATCCAGTCCCTAAGAAAGACAGCTGTCTCTATCTACTTTGGTCCCCCTTCCTTGAACTCCTGGCCTGAGCTCCCTGGATCAGAGGTTAGAATTCTGTGCAATCTCCTTTGATACTCAGCTTCCCACAGGCCTAAAAGCACAGAGTGCTGGGATACTCAATGCCAGTATGGGTTTTGGTGCTTCCCAGCCAGGGACATACACTCTCCCTCCTCCAGAGCTGTGTTCTGCTTTGAGAACCAGGACTGGCCCAGGAGCACTCACCGTCTCCCTTTTGAGTTTCTCTCGCTTGCGGATCAACTCCACCAGCAGCCGAGCTCGCTCCAGGTCATGCCGGAGCCGCTGCCAAGACTTGAGCTGTTCTTTGAGGGCCCAGTTCTTATCTTCAGAATCTCTCTGTGGAGGTAAAGGGACATAAGATGGTGAGAGCCAGAGGAGAGTCTAGCAAGAAACCTAGGCCAAGAGCAGGGCAAGTCCAAGGAGAAAGCCCAGTAATTTATCAATAGCACCTCCATCTATGTGTTACCAAGGTCTAGCACCAAGGTAATTTTCAGCATATTTGTTGAGTTAATGAACACACTGGAATGATGCCTTTCCAACAACCTGGTAATATATAGATTTCATGCTGAGCCTGCTTTAGGGGTTAATATAAAGGTGGAAAAATCTTAAGCTCTTTGATGCTAGAGGCTATCACTATAAATTTTGGTCCTTGTCCTTTTGGTACTAGTTTTCACAGCCCACAGGGATTTGGACACGGTACCCCGACTTGATCACAGTTCCTCTGAGACTGAAGGTGTGTCTGCAGACGCCGAAGTAGTGGGACCCCATTCCGTGACTGTCGTTTCAGAGTCCAGTAGCTGTGTAGCCTTTGCATGAACTGGCTCTTCCTCTGGATGGTCAGGCGGTTGGTGATCTTACTGAGTCTAGAAACCAGGGAACAAAGTAAAAACCTGCTACGTCTTGACTGCTAGTAAGAGCTCCTGAATGAGGACAAGTGGGGGTCCATGACACTCATCAAAAAGGTCTGGAAAGCCAGGTACAGAACTCACACCTGTAATCTCAGCCTCGGGAGGTGGAGGCAAAAGGATCCAGAAGCTCAAGGTAATCTTTGGCTCTATATGGAGTTCAAGCCCAGCCTACTACAAGAGATTCTATCTCAAAAAGAAAAGAAGGAAGAAGAAGAGGAGAAGGAGCAGTTTGGAATTCGGGGCTTACGGCATAACCAACAGTGCCTTGAGTGGCACAACACAGCAGAGAGGAAACCAAGCTCTCAGCACTAGGTAGAACAACATCAGTCTGCCTGTCTAAGTCTGCTCAGCCACAGCAGCCCAAGGCACAGTTAGACTCTGATCTCGGGGGCTGAGCCTGTGGAGAAGATAACGTATCTCATCACTTGTTGGCCTTTTGCTAAGATCAAGTGAAGATAAATTACAAGGATAGAAACCTATGGTGAAGTCAACCAGACAACACAAGACAGCTAAAAACAATTGACAAACATTGCCTGACTGAGCAGCACTTCACAGGGCATAGTCTACAGCAGGGGAAGGTGGCCCTTAAGAACATGGAGGACACTGCAGCATCTCTGGTACATGATCAAGTTGCTTATGTCATTCACTTTTTTTTTCCCCTGTACTGGGAACTGAACCCAGATCTCTATGGATACTAAGCATATCAAGCATATCTGACAACTGAGCTGCATCCCAGTCCCTTCACAACTTTCTGAGCCTTCTCCTCTTCACTTTTTATTGATTCTTTCATGGGAAGATCATTTTTCCATTCTTTTTTTAAAGATTTACTTTTTTAAAGATTTATGTATACAGTGTTCTGCCTGCACGCCAGAAGAGGACACGACCTATCATTACAGATGGTTGTGAGCTACCATGTGGTTGATGGGAATTGAACTCAAGACCTCTGGAAGAGCAGCGAGTGCTCTTAACCACTGAGCCATCTCTCCAGCGCCAGCTGTTTCATCTTAACAAACCACACCATCAAAAAGAGGGGCACATGCTTAATCCCAGTACTTGGGAGACAGAGGCAGGTGGATCTCTTTGAGTTTGAGGTCAGCCTGGTCTACAGAATAAGTTCCAGGACAGACTTCAAAGGTACATAAAAACCCAGTCTCGGGGGGAGGGGGGGGAGCTTCAATACATGTTCTATCCACCAGATAAAGGTTCAGAATTTCTGGCTCCAAATGCAAAAGTCAGGTAGGTGACTCACTTCCACACAGCTCTGATGGAAGGCAAGCAGGCTACTCTACTTAGGCCCCACAATCCCTCTGAGGGCTTTTCCCCTCCCCTTCCTGCCCACTGCACATGTACCTGTGTGGCGGAATGCAGGGTACAGACACCACAGGTGCTGCTGCTCGCTTCTCTGCCAAGATCTTCCGAGCTTTCTTCATCTTAATCCGGGACTTGGCCTTGGCCTTCTTGACCTTCTCTGAGCTCCAGCTCTTACCCTCATCTTCTTCTTCATCCTCCTCCTCCTCACCCTCACTGTGGGAGAGGGCAGGTAGGCGGCGAGCAGAACCTGGGGGTGTGTGGATGTCACAGTAGGCTGTCTTGCGGACGCTAAAGGAGGTGCCATTGGCACCTGTCTCCCGCACAGGTTCCATCTTCATGTAAAGACCAGCCTGCTGGGCACATGTCACATGGAAGGCTGTGTAGCAGTTGGCTTTGTGGCACTGGATGCAGGCTCCAGAGCCCCGCTGTTTGCAAATGTAGCAGGTGAGCTTCCAGCGGGCTGGTGGGATATGCTCAATGCTGTCAATAGGTTCTAGGAAGACTGTGTTGGCAAAGCAGACCTCAGGGATCCACAAGGCACACACAACGTGGGCCCAGCGGCCATCATCTGTCTGCTTAAAGGCACCACCCTTATTGGGGCACAGAGCACAGTCCACTGCACGAGAAGGTGACTGCAGGCAACGGCGGCACAGCCACTGGCCCTCAGGGATATAGGGGACACCGTAGCACTCCTGATGCACAGCCAAGTTGCACATGTCACAGAAGAGGATGACATTGCTGTTCTGGCATTCGCCGTCATTGCAGATACAGCACACGGCATCTTCATCCACTAGTGCATTGGGGTCACCTTTATTGTGACTCTCAAAGTAAGACTCCTTCTCCAACCGGTCCATTAGGTACTCAAAGATCTCCTGTGGGATAGGACTCACACCCTCTGTCTTCCGTCGCTCATTCATGATATCCAGCCAGATGTAGTCCTCCTCGTCCATGTCATACTCTACTTCCTCATCCAGCTCTTCTGCAGACTTCTCAATGTACCTGAGTGCACACAGGTAGTTTGACATCACATGGCTGATATCTTTTCCCTTCAGATAAAGCACTGTGCTTGCCTCCAAGCACTGTGCTCTGCCCATGTACACGTCTCATCCTAGCCTTCATCTTCATCCTCAATTTCATGCCCATATTTGTAGATACTATAATCATTTCTGTCTTGCAGAAAAGGAAACCTAAATGTGGTGGAAGTTAACTTGCTCAGCTTATTTGTAAGAAAGTGCCCTAACGCTTGGTCATAAACACGGGCCTACCTCTCTAGTACTCACACTGTGGCATCATATGAAGTATAGAGGCTCAGAAAGACTCCTAAAAGGGCCAGTGTTGGAACAGTAAGGGCCCATCGGGAATATGAGGGATTGTACAGCCAGAGGAAGGCAGTTCCTTGGACAACAATGGCAAATGAATACAGGCCTGTTTTAGCAAAGCTGACAAGTACCAAAGACACTATGGATGTTCTTTCAGAAGGTGCTAGGAGTCTCTCAAATACTACATTCTGTGTTTTTTCTCTGGATAGCCTTGAAAGATAATAGTTAGGACTGACTGGGCATTTACTACGGGCCAGGCACCATGCCAAGTTACAGCTGTTCTCATTACAGCTAGCAGATCAGTGTTCTTATCATCTTTATTTGTAGATGAAGAAAGTAAAGCTTTGAGAAAATTGTTAATAACCTACTACAGATAGGCCTTATCGCCAGGGAGGGACAGAGCTGGCATCCAGTCTCTATCCCCAGCTCTTTCACATTCACTTTGGCACTCTCTGACCAGCAAGCTTAGAGCAGAGAGTTGCTCTAAGTGGCTGTGACAGAGCAGGTACCCACCTTGCCCTGCCTTAGACCACCTAGACTCTAGGACTGTCAACTATAGAGTACAAGAGAAGAACAGGAGTTTGGCTTTTAACAAACCTGGTTTTAAACTTTGTCTCTGCCACTTGGCCACGTTCAGGAAAGCACTGCTCTGCCCTGTATCAAAGCTTTACTGATAAAAGATCGAGGGCTATATTCAGTAAATGATAACTTTTAATGATATTAAAAAAGTGAACAGCCAAGGAGCTGGAGATATACTCAGTTGGTAGAGTGCTTACCTAACATGCACAAAGTCCTGGTTCAATCCCTGGCACCCCATAAAACCAGGTATGATGGCATAGCTGTAAATCCTAGCACTCAAGAGTTCAAAGCTACTACACTGTGAACTGGAGGCCAGCTTAGGATACATGAGACCCTGTATTTAAAGGGGGTGAGGTGGCTAAATCATGGGGCACACAGCATGTTCTAGCAGAACATAGAAAGTGGACCTCCGGCTCCAAAGCCACAGAGAAACCCTGTCTCGAAAAACCAAAAAAAAAAAAAAAAAAAAAAAAAAAAAGAAAGTGGACCTCCAAGCAGACCAGGTACAGAGAAGCTCTGGGGTCATTTGCTGTCTCTGTATGACAGTTTATGACCTTAACCTCTTAAACTTTCTGGGCCTTGGTTTCCTTATCTATAAAGTTGTAATGCTGACATTGCTGTTATAAGCATGAAATAAGTTAATAAATAGAAACACTTAGAACAGTGTTTTGCATGGAGTACATATTCAATAGATGTCAATTTATTATTAGCTTTTATATAGCCCTAACCCACCTTGCCTTGAATTATAGCTGCTTGTGCCTAACTCCTTCTCTAGACAGAGGCAGGGATCATGTCTGATTCACTGTACAGAAATAGGTCCTCACTGTTGTTCAATTGAAAGGCATTTTGGGGGTGGCAGGGAGGAAGGAGACTAAAATGTGTGTAGGAGGTAGCTTCTCCCTTAGCCCTTTCCCTCTTACCCAAGGTGAGCTCTACCTGTACTCCTGGAATAAGGGTATGATCAGAGCTGGTGTGAGGTAGCCAGATGGCTCTAAGGCTTAGACTAGTTCTCTTAAACATCAGGTCTTGGCTGTTCCTCTGCCATGACACATGACAGTATGTGATGGTACATAACACACTCCCACAGGATCCCAGATTACAAACTGTGGCACAGATAGGTGGGCTGTGTGTCAAGTACAATTCTTGGCACACTAGCTGACAAAACACCCTCTCCCTCCCCCTCAAGAAGTGCACTGGAATTTGAGCAAGAGAAAATGTTATTAGAGTGACAACCTCAGACCTTCTCAAGTTTTTGCAAAAGTAAATCATTTCCAAACACAGGGAATTTTGCTAACTATGATAATTACAACAACATAACCCCGACTGACTGCAGCACACCAGCTGAAAACTGCTCCTCTAGAGAAAAGTGACTGCAGGGGGTGGGAAGAGTAGAAGCTGAGTAAGCTGGGCTGGACTGCTTGTGAGAACAGATTATGTATGCCAAGAGCCATTAGAGGAGAGGAAGGCCCCAAAGGGGGCCTAAACGTTTGAGGATGAAGAAGCATGGTAGTAAATTCTAAGAGAAAAGAGAAAGAGTAGAAAATCATAGAGGGGGGAACTGGGCTGAAAAACGCAGCCAAAAGGAGAGAAAATATTTACTAAAACTTGGACAAGGGAAAAAAAGTAACACACACACACAGTCACTGTGTTCCCAGTCACTGTAATATCAAGTGGACTACAAAAGCAAAAGCCGCTTTTACATAAGAGCCTTTACAATAAAGACAAATGAACAAACTGCTCTCTTGGCTTTGGGAGCCAGAACTCTACTTGGTTTTCATTACATCCTGTGGCTGAGATTTCTATATATAATTCACCACTACACTGCCCACCCTCTGCACATCTTTTTTTTACTCATGTTAAAGGAATCAGCTTTGCCAGGCAGTGGTGGCACACACCTTTAATCCTAGTACTTGGGAGGCAGGAGCAGGCAGATCTCTATGAGTCTGAGGCCAGCCTGGTCTACAGAGGGAGTTCCAGGACAGGCTCCAAAGCTTCAGAAGAAACCCTGGCTCAAAAAAACCAAAAAAAGGAAAAAGAAAGAAAGAAAAGAATTAGCTTTATTTGGTCTGTCTGTGGTTTCAGGGTTAGCAAGACCGTTAAGTGGGTAGGTAGGAGAGAGTGCATGGCAGGAGAGAACTGACCCCCACAAGTAGTTCTCCAGCCTCCAAGGTGCTATGATGCAAAATGCATGTGTAGACACACAAATAAAAAATTACTTATTTTTTTATAAAAAAAAAAGATTTTTGTAAAAAAATTAAGAATGTCTGCAACTTCAATAGGAGCCACTAAGACTAGCTCTTAGAAGGAATGGAATCCAAAGAAAAATAAATAAATAAACAAAAGAGTCACTGACGAGGTACCGTGTCAACAGTGGAAACACTGCTCACAAAGCTGATAAAGGACAAGTAGCAGTAACAGAACATTTCATCACAGATTTATCACCTGCATTTAGGGCCTTCTGAGCCAATGTCTTCTGCCCTAGTGAGGAACACTGCACCTGCTCTGCAGATAGGTTTCTAGAACACCAGGCCATGGCCACGCAGTGAAAAAGTAAAAAGGGTCAGAAATCAGAGCTGGGATGTTGGGTGTAGGAGAACAGTGTGGCTTTGAGGCTCGGAGGACTTGTCTCAACCTCAGTTCAGAGATTTCTAGCAAGTGACTTTTGACAGGCCTGGTACTTTCTAAAATGAGAACAATGACTGCTTGAGAGAGTTCTGGGAATAAAGAGGTGGCTATAGCTGGTGCAATGACATACAACATTCAGAAGGCAAAAGGTGGGTGGCTCACTTGTCAGCTCAAGGTCAGCCTGAGCTACAGTGAGTTCCAGGCAGTCAGAGAAACAGTGAGGCCATCTCAAAAACAAAAACAAATCACAAAAAACAAAAAAAAACAAGCCAGGCAGTGGTGGCACATGCCTTTAACCCCAGCATTTGGGAGGTAGAGGCAGGTGGATCTCTGTTGGTTTGAGGCCAGCCTGGTTTACTTAGTAAGTTTCAGAACAGCCATGAATGACTGTTACACAGATAAATCCTGTCTCAGAAGACCAAAACTAACAACCCCCTCAAACCAAACCTTAATTTAAACAAAACAAAACAAAACAAAAACAAACAAAAAAAGAGGGGCAAGGTGGCTATAAAGCATGAAAATGGGACCTAACATGTGCCTGCCTATAGTGCTGCATTCAGTTCACACTCCCTTTGCACGGCTAGTGCTGTCCTTCACCCTGCTGTTCCCTATCAGACTGTCACTTCTCTAGGAGGGTGTAGTGTCCTTACCGGTAGTAGGAGGTGGGCCGGGGTGGTGCATCAGGGGTGTCTTGCTCCAGCTCTCGATACACCACCTCAGGCAGTTTGGGAGCAGCACTGGCAGGAGCACTGTGGTGGTGGTGGTTGGAGTCCTTGCGTTTCTCCTTGTTCTTATGCTTGCCTGATTTAGGTGTAGCCGTGGGTGTCTCGGTGTTCTCTTTGTTGCTGCTATTCTCTGGGGCCTCCTCAGGAGCTTCCTCATCCTCTGATACCACATCCAGGTTGTCAAAGATGCTGATGCGGTGGACACGGCCATGCAGGTCCACCTCTACCATGCGCTGGGCCTGAGCATAACTCATCACCTCTCGGCCCGGTGACTGTGAGACCTCAGAGGGGCTGGGTGACTGCTTATTGGCTGGTCGTGACTGACGCCCTTTCTTTTTGTGCTTGCGCAGTGGAGTCTGCTGTGGTGGTGGTGGGCTGTCATGGTCATAGTGGTATAGGTGGTACTCAATACCACTGTAACTCTTGTAAACCTTGCGGCAGGTCTCCACAGGGCATTCATATGGTGGCTTAGTTGCCCGCAAGTTGTGGCAGAAGGTCTTCACATCAAAGTCTACCCCCATGCTGTCACATCTGGAATATACAGATCAGTTAGCACAGGCCTGACAAGAGCTTTCAGTCTCCGTACCACACAACCCACTTTCTCCAGTTTCCCTTCTCACATGGTCACATGTCCTGGCCAGCCTCTCTTTAGAGCATCTCCAAGTGCCAGCTCCTTTACCAAGGTCTTGGCACAGGTCCTCAAGACCTACTGCTTGGTCATCCTGCCTATGTCTCAATTCTTTTAGGCAAGTCTCATATAAAATGATAAGAGTGATCTTCTACCAAGTAGCAGTGATCATACCAGTGACACAACTACAAGCTCTCGTTGCGCCAGCTTCTTGGGATAACATTCAAGGGATTCCTTTCACTATCTGGCTCTAGTCTTCCTTTCTGGATTCTTCTCAGAAGCTGTAATTGTCTCCATGCACAGCAGCCTACCATTCCCTGAAGGTTATATCAATCTCTCAAGGTGCAAAGGTGTTATAATCTCTCTTTATTAGGAATGCTGATTGCTTGGCTCCCACAAATTCTTCAAAACCTAGTTCAAATGATACTTTTATTATGGCTTCTTTGACTCTTGCGTGGAAAAATTATTCCCACAGCCTTCTAGTCTCACCTCCAGTGTGACATTTTCCAGTTCTATCTTCTCCCAGTCTACTGAGAGATCTTCAGTAGACACCAGACCTATCTATTTCTAAATCCCCAGTTTCTAGCAAGCACTGACTGAACTCTCAAGCCTTGGCAAATAAAATGAAAATCATGTTGAATGAATAATTGAATGAGAAGACCACCAAATCGGAAGGATAAAAAATTGTCTATATGTAAATTGCCAACGATGAGTCCTGGATTCCCACAGAAACCACCGGACTGCATCATCAGTGCGTTGCTGAGGTCTTTACAGGGATCCTCATCCTAGCCCTGGAGCTGGGTAGGGAGATATAGGGAGGAACCATGTGACAACAGTCATTTACCCAGGGAAAACAGCACAGGCTACACTTATTTCCTCATTTACATATTCATGCAACATTAACTCAGGGCCTACCAAGTGCCAGGCCCTAAGGGCACAAACAGGAACACAAAAATCTAGGCTTTATGTTCCAGGGTTCTCAAGGGCGAACCCTCCCCCACCCTGATGTTTCTGGGTGAGTAGAGACAGCAGATGGCACCAAACCCCAGAGAGCCCAGCTTAGTCAGTCACTGCCCCAATTTCTCTTAGGATGAGTTGAACGAGGGTGCTTGGGACCACCAATGCAAAGCTTGTCTGACCTCCCTGAAAAACACTGACTCTCAGCCTCTCCTCTTGAGGTTAGTCCCTCTGTCGAAAGCCTCTGACTTCCAAGTCAGTCAAGCTTCACGTTCAACTCCAACTCACTTCTATTTCCTACCTGCTGCTGTACCTTTAAACACTAAAGCAATTACAGGCACAAACAAGCTCAACTCTTTCCAAGCCGGGTCCCTGGTGAACGCTGCCGCTCTGGCTTTGCTGGCCTGGTTCCCAAACTGGCTCAGTGTCCCCAGGGACCTGGTGTCAGAAGCACAAAGGTGTGACCAGAACTTAGCTCTAAAAGCCCTGGGCCCAGAGGTATGGAGGAAGCATCTACTCCCGGGAACTGCAGGAGCTTAAGGAAACAGGGGACAAGGGGTGGGACCAGGACGTGGTGCGGAGCCGGGTCTCCCGGATGCCGCGCCGCTTCCTTTTCGTCAAAGTGTAACAAGTCAAACAAGGTTTCCCTCTTGCCGCTGGCCCAGGCAGACTCAAAGGACACACACTGTCGCCGCGGACGCTAGCCGCGAACGAATGGCCTGTCAGTTCTCCCCGCCCGAGGGGTCCAGGAGGTGCTTAGCGCGCCTCGCCAAGGTGGCCCCTTCTCCACTGCCGCCCGGACCCGGCCCGCACTCACCGGCCGCCTCCAGTCCGGGCTCATCGCCGGGGGCGCCCGCCGGGGCTCCGACCCCGCGCGGGGAGGCCGGCGGGGAAGACGGTCCGGGAAGGGGAAACCCGAACTCCGGGACGCGGAGCTGGGCACCCCGGCTCCTGCCCGCACGCTCTGGCCCGGCTTCCCGCGCTGACCCCTGCCGCTCCCGGTCCCGCCGGCGCCCCAGTATCGCAATTCCGCAAGCACCCTCACGTTTCCCAAGCTCTGGGGTCTTCTGGCCTTGGAACCCGGTGCCACCGGGACAATAAGGGGGTTCCCGGAGGCGGCACAGGAACAGCGGCAGAGGGACTGTGGCGGCAAAGGCTGTGGCAGCGGCGGCAGCAGCAGCGACGGCGTCTGCCAGGGTAAACGCGGCCCCGTGGCGCTGCAAAGACGCACTTTCGCCACGACTCCCCGCCG
Organism: Chionomys nivalis; assembly: GCF_950005125.1. NCBI lineage: Eukaryota > Metazoa > Chordata > Mammalia > Rodentia > Cricetidae > Chionomys > Chionomys nivalis. The sequence continues at coordinate 37,135,110 of NC_080086.1, forward strand.
GTCCGCTGAGGCGGAAGCGACCATCTTATGGGTCTGGAAAAGACGTCTGAACAGCGCATAGATCCCGAGAGTGCCTCCATGTTCGAGAGGGAGTTTCTGGAAACTGAAGTCACAGTGTGGGGAGCGGGGGACCTCGGGCCGTTTGTGGCGAATCTGCGAACACGAACGGGGAGCGCGAGGCTGGGTGTGAGGAGCCCGCCCTTCTCCCCTCCCCCTCTGCCGCCGCCTCCTGCTCCCTCCCTCCTGCTGGCGCGACGGCTGCGGTAGGGACCTGGCCTTGGTCTCTGAGGAAGGCGACGGGGCGGGGCGGGCGCGCAGGGCGAGGCGGAGCTGGGGGCAGGGCTCGGAGCCCGAGGGACGCCGCCGAAGCCGCAGGGGCCCGCAGTTGCGGGCAGGGGCGGGGCGGGGCGGGGAGGGAAGACTAGGCCGACATGGGTGGGGCTTATGTCCAGGAGGCGGAGCCATCGGAAAGCGGCGCCTTGATGCTGCGGCGGCGGTCGGAAGAGTGAGCCTGAGGGTCCCAAGAAAAAAAGGGCGGAGCTTTGGGTGAGCTTGGAAGGTGGAGCTGAATCAGGGATGAAGATAGGACTGGAACGGAACCCACTACAAAGCTACGGTGAAAGGGCGGGACTTAGGGAAGCAATGGGCGGGGCTACAGACGTAGTGTGGGACGGAAAGGCAACGAGGCGGAGGGAAGGCGTGGCACCAGCGAGGGAACTGAGTTTGGGGAGGTTCCCGGTCCTTTACGGTAAAGCGGAGGAATTTAGATTGGCAGCGCTAGACAACGTGGTTACGGGTTGCTGATTGGAAGGCAATGTCAAAACACACAGCCCATTGACTGTGACTGACACTTTCAGTGTGAACGTGGTTAAGTTGCTGAATTCTTCGGGTTCCTTATTTGTAAACCCGGAACTCGAAAACTCTACTGTCAATTCGTGGGGCTTTCAGAGAACTTGGGACGTCAGGGGTCATCATTGTTAAGCAGTGTTTGCAGTTTTGTCATTGAAGAGTATGAAAAAGTCTTCCAAAGTGCTAGGGTCCCTGAAAAGTTCAGTTTTATCTTCATGCAGGCTTGGTATTCAGCACCCTAAAGCTCACGTTTTCATATATCACGCCTCTCCCCCAACAAATACCAATTAAACCGGCACTCCAGGAATTTGTTTCTTGTTTAAATCGTGGGGTCTGGATTAAAACCGGAATTTCTTTTTTAAAAAATGGCTTAGTGTAACTGAGTTATTAAATGGGGATAATATATAGTACCTTTTCCCCGGGGTTATGGTAAGGATTAAAACAGATGAGGTCTGTAAATCGCCTAAACCGTTAGATTCGTATTTGTATAAGATTGTATTTGTTTAAGATTGTATAAGATTCGTATTTGCAAAACAAAAAAACAAAAAAAACTAGCTATATACTCATCCAGAAAGTTCAAAATAAGCAGTAATCTCAGCGTTCAAGAGGACCGTGGCAGGATTGCCTGGACTGCCTGTGTTCCAGGTCAGGCTGGTCTACACAGCAAGAAGCTCTCTAAAAAAATAACCAGAATAAAGGAATAGAAGAGTTATATAGTTTTTTTTTTCCCCATTGTAATGAGGGCTTTGTACATACAAGGCCAGGGATGATCTATCACTGACAGCTTTCTTCTTCTTCTTCTTCTTCTTCTTCTTCTTCTTCTTCTTCTTCTTCTTCTTCTTCTTCTTCTTCTTCTTCTTCTCCTCCTCCTCCTCCTCCTCCTCCTCCTCCTCCTCCTCCTCCTCCTCCTCCTCCTCCTCCTCCTTCTTCCTCGTCCTCTTCTTTTTTGAGACAAGGTTTCTCAGTATAGCTCTGGCTGTCCTGAAACTTGCTCTGTAGACCAGGCTGGCCTCAAATTCAGATATCTCCTTGCCTTTGCCTCTTGAGTGCTGGGATTAAAGGTGTGTGACCACTTTTTTTCCCCCCTTAAAGACAAAGTCCAAATAAATTGCCTACACTGGCTTTGAATTTGTGATTACAGGCTTGTACCACTAGGTCTGCATATTTTCTTTCTTTCTTTTTTTGGGGGGGGGATTTTTGAGACAGAGTTTCTCTGTAGTTTTTTTTTGGTTCCTGTCCTGGAACTAGCTCTTGTAGACCAGGCTGGCCTCGAACTCACAGAGATCCACCTGCCTCTGTCTCCCGAGTGCTGGGATTAAAGGCGTGTGTCACCACCGCCCGGCGGTCTGCATATTTTCTTAAAGCCAGCTCTTTTGGGGTGAAGAACCCCTATGAGAATCTGATGAAAGCTATGGGTCTCTCCTGAGGAAAAAAAAATAAAAGTACACACACAAAGTTTTAAAAACTGTTTGAAGTTTGACATAGAAGTGACTGGATCAGTGTGTTGGGATGGATGTTAACCTAGCTGAAGCTATCCTGGCTCCCTCCCTCTAGGTGAGGCCCCAGGCCCTGGGTCCCCTAGTCTCCCTCTCCAATACCTATGAGGCAGAGATGGAGTAAGATCAGCTTTATTATTGGCATGAGGCAGGTAGGTGGTGATCATGCCAGGCCTTTCTGTAGTCAGGGGGCAGAGAGCTTGTCAGCCAGCACTGATCAACCTAGCTGGCTCTTCTGGGGAGGTCCAGATCTCTCTCCAGGTGCCTTTAGCTTCCAGTGGGTGGGCAGGTAAGCAGACTGCTAAGCATTGGATGTGTGAAGTTCTCAGGGCTGCTCTGGGGCTGAGGCTGTGCTGGGGTTGGCCGGGGGCGGAGGCCGCGGCTGGATATCTCTGGTGCGCATGTAGGACAGCAGCTGCTCAGGAATCTCAGCCAGCACATCCTTGGCCAGTCGTGCCATGCTCAGCACCTGGTTCCCCGATCGGTCCACATAATCTCGGAAGGGAACAAACTGGGACAGACAAGAAAGGAGTTTTGAGTTCTGGCCAAGAGAGTGGGAAGCACTCAGGTTTCATCTTTGATGCCTAACATCTCTTTCCAAGTATCACTGTTCTTCTCCCTTACTATTGAACTCTTTTCTACATCTGTTTTTTCTACCCACTCTATCCCTACCCCACTTTCTTTTCACCCTCAACTCATTTTCATTGGACTTCACACAGCACTGAAATTACTCTTGCTAATGTCATTAATCACCCTATAAGACTAAATCAGTGCAGTGGGTGATAATTTTCAGTTTTTGTCTTGCTGAGAGTCTCTTTAGCTTCCCTACACTTGAACGCCACCTTTCTGGCTACATCCCGCTTCTTTGTGTGGGGTGCTGGAGCTTTAACCCAAGATCTTGTGTATACAAGGCAAGCTCTCTACCATTGGACCACATTCACAGCCCAAAACCCACGCCTGACACCACACTCTTTTCTTCTACTTTTCTGGAAGCTGTACTCCATCTTAGCTCCCATTCCTTTGGGTCTTCCTGTGCTCGGAGCTCATTCTCTCCCCTCCAGGGTCTCTCTATGTAGCCCTAGCTGCTCATTATGTAGACTAGGCTGGCTTCAGAGAGATCCACCTGCCTTTGCCTCCTGAGTGCTCGGAAAGAGTGAGTGGACCGTGGGAGGGAGGGAAAGTTGTTGCAATTGGAAGGGGAGGAACAGTTTGCCTGGGAAAGAAGGTTGGTAAAAGGAGGAAAAAGTGAAAAGGAGGAATTACCTCCTGGGGCCCCATATTTACCTTTATCCTTGGCTTCTTATTTTGTTTTGTTTCAAGATGAGATCTCACTGTGTTGTGATCCTCGTGTCTCAGCCTCCTAACTAGTTAGGGCTGTAACCACTTTGCCTGACCCTGACCCAGAACCACACGTTTAGTTGCTAACACTACTTCTTTATTCGGTTATCACAGATCCCCCAAGCTCAGTGTTACCAGATCTGAATACCAGATCGTCTTCCTTTATCCCCTCCTCTGGCTTCCCCCACCCAGTCAGTGGGACATCTCTCACTAGAAAACTAAGACTAATTCTTGAAGTTGCCATTCAATTCTTTATCACTGTCTTAACAAGTCATCAAGTCTTGTAACGGGTTCTTAAGTATCTTATTTTGTTTTGTTATTCTTTTGAGATAACCTAGGCTGGCATGGGATTCTTAGTCTTCCTCCCTTAGCCTCTGAATACAGGAATTACAGGTATACACACACACACTTCCATGCACAGCTCTTAAACATTTTTTCTTTTTTTCAGGCAGGGTTTCATACAGGCCCACGCTGGCCTTGAACTCACTGTGTAGCAAAATGACCTTGAACTTTGAAAAATTATTTATAATTGTTATTATTATTTTATGTATTCAATGTGCATGTGTGAATGCAGGCATGAGTGTGCTACGGTGCACTTGTGGATGGCAGAGGACAACTTTTAGAGTGGATTCTCCCCTAACATGGGATCCCCAGAATCTAACCTACTTCATCAGGCTTGCTTAGCAAGTACATTTAGTGCCCCCATCACTGACCTGACCTTGACTTCTTAGCCTTCTGTGTCCACCTCCTGGGTGCTGGGATTGCCGGCACATACTTGGTTTATGCAGTGCTGGAGATCAAACCCAGGCCTCATGCACACTAAACAAGTACTCTACCAATGGAACTGCCTTCCAGCCTCTAAACATCTTTATGGCTACTTCTGACCATGATCACTGTTCTGTCTCCACGCATCCCCAGTCATCCTTGCTGCTTGTTAATGGATTCCTGGTTTTCCCCTGGCCCTACCACAGCACACCACAGGGCAACAGCCAGAGAAGTCCTTTTACAGTGTAGTTTGAGCTGGGCATGTTGGCAAACATCTGTAATCTTAGCACTCAGGAGGCTGAAGCAGTAGGATTGCCATGACCTCTGGGCTAGCCAGGGCTACATAGGAAGTTCCTTCTATAGTGAGGTTCTATCTAAAACAAAGCAAAATGAAACAAACAATAAATACATGGATGGATACATAATTAAGAATGAATCTGACCATCAAACCTCAGACATTCACCATGCCAGATATTCCTGCTAGCCCGGTCTGAGCCTCTGGCAGGTCTTCCATGCTCCTTCTCTGCCTGTGAAGCTGATACCTTCCTCAGGTTCCACCTCCATGTCCACATCACAGCCTCACAGAAGCCTTCCCTGACAACTGTTGCTGACAACAGCAGCATTTGCTTCTTGGTCTGTCTGTGTAATACTGGTCATCTCCGCCAGAGGGCCGAGACTTGGTCCTCCTGGACCGACAACCTCAGAATAACAGCAACCCGCTTAATCCACCCTAAAAGAACTGTTCAGAACCTGGTGTGATGTTGCAGTACTGTAAATCCAGTACTCTGGAGGCTGAGGAAGGAGAATCAGGAGTTCCAAAACAGCTTGTGCTATCTAACAATATCTTGTCTCATAAGTAAAACAACAACAAACAAACGAAAAAAGGAACTTGCTCTTTGAGTGAGGAAGGTTTTCAAGAGTGAGGGGAGACAGGAAGTGACTAGGAAAGAGTAAGGGGAGTGGCTCCTTGGAAGCCTTTCCTTCCCCTTATTTCTCCTGGCTTTCACTACTCTCAGGGCTACCTGAACGATGTCCCGCTCTGCATAGCGTCCCCTGGAGGACACACGTACATCATCACCGTCCAGTTCTTCCATTGCTGCAGAATAGAGAGGCAGGCATCATTGGATGGGTCTCTCAACTCCAGCTCATTCTGCCCCTTCCCCATTAGAGCCCTTCAGAGTCCTCATGGGGAGAGCTGATGCTTGCTCTGTGGGATTGTTATCATTGTCCTTACTATGCTTTCCTTCCTGCATGTCCCATTCTGGGAAGGCAGAGGAAAGTGTTAACATCAGCAGCCATGTTTATGGAGAGGAAATATGAGTTCACCAAGGTGCCAGTCTGTCTTGTCTGTGAGGAGGGCCTAATGCCTAGATCCCTCCTGTTCTCTCCAGTTCCTACTCACCCTCATGCACACACACCGTCCTACTCACCCTCAAACATAGCAGGTCCAACGCCGACAATGATGATGGACATGGGCAGTGAGGAGGCCTGTGGGGAGAGCAGTGGCAGGGCAGTGATTGTCCTGAGTCGTGTGCTCCTGTGAGCAAAGATCCTGATACTTTTGTTCCAGATTATCTCAGAATGCATAACAGGTGCTTTTGGGTAGAACATATAGCTAGTTGATTTATATCCATTATCTTGTTTGTATATTTGAGACAAAGTCTCACTCTGTAGTTCAGGCTGACCTTGAATATTTCCAGTATCATTTAGAAAAGGTTTTCCTGCCAGACATGGTGACATTCATCTATAATCTTAATACACATGGGACTAAGGCAGCATGGGTTAAATAATGAATAAATAATGAATTCTAGGCCAGTCTGAGCTACAGTGTAAGACCCTATCATGAAAAAAACAAAAACCCTAATGACAGCAAAATAGCCACATTAGGCACAGTATATCATGCCTGTTCTCCAAGACTCAGGAGGGAGAGGCAGGAGGATCATGTGATTTCAAGAGCAGCTTGGTCTTTATAGCTAGTTCCAGGCCAGCTCGAGCTACATAGTCAGACCTTGACCCAAAAACAAGCAAACAACCCTCTAAATCCAGCAAACCAACAAACAAAACTAGTAAGGCACGGTGGCTCACACCTATAGCCCCAGCACTTGGAAAGAGGTAGAAAGATAGTCTAGGCTATATAGGGATCTATATAGTAAGACCCTGCCACAAAACAAAACTTAAAAGCAGATAAAAAAAAAAATAACATAAAAGGGGTTCTGCCCTCCCGGGACAAAGGGCAGGCATGCTTCTCGGCTGATTGTAAAAGACTAGCATTGCTTAAGTTTGTTTCCTTAGTGGGTTTATCTGGTGGCATCATGCTGGGACCTAGAGAGTCACAAGCAAGTGTTCTTTGTGCCCCAGCCAATAGGCATCTCTGAAACTGGTAGGTGAAGTTGTTAAGATACACATGGAGTAAACATCTCAGCCTCTTCACAGTATGGACAGTAACCCTTCCCTCCCAGGCCTTCCTCCTCAGACTCACACTGACAATGGCCTCTTTGGTCTGTGTCATATCGGAGATGACGCCATCAGTGATAATGAGCAGAACGTAGTACTGGGAACCATCTGAAATCTTGGCTGCAGCCCTGCATGAAAGACCAAGGTATGCAGGGGCCACCAGAGAGTCCTTGGTCACATTTCAGGCCCTGCTTCTACAGCCACCATAAGAGTAGTAGCCACCATATGGGCTTCTGGATCCCACAGTCTTTGAACCTGACTGTGGCCCTTGCCTGTCATCTCTCCATTCTGTATCTAATTTTAAGGGTCACTCTTGTAACTGAAGCAGACACTAACTAATCCTCCTGCCTGCTTCCACCTCTCAGTTGCTGGATCACAGTAATGATTCACCAAGTGGATCAGCACCCTCTTTCCTCTCTCATCTATCTCTGAATCCAGAAAAGGACTTCAGACATCCTCAGTCTACCCACTTACTTTACCTGGCCCCCCAACCTCTGTTTCACATCCTAAGTGAACTGGAAACAACTGATCTGTGTTGCCAAATGCATTGTCCCTATTTACATGTGTATATGAAGATTTAAATCAACTAAGTTAAACTAAATGAAAAACTCCATCATTAGTCACTCTAGTTACCTTTAAGGGCTCCCTTTCCATATGTGGCTGCTGAATACTATATTGGCGAGCATAGATGTAGGCCACTTCCATTACTCTAGGACATTTTCTTAGGCAGTGCTGGTGCTTACCCTGGTCTCAGAAGATTGAGAAAGGCATGGTGACAGTGCAGAGTCAGATGCTTCTGTGGGTGTGGCTGCGGAAGGCCCTGTGCACTCCTGCATCCTAGCCCATGCTCATGGGAGGTCTGGCCTCGTGCTATCTTTTATCACTTGCTCATTCCACAGATAGTCACTGTAACCTGCTTTGTGTGGTAACAGAGGTAACAGAGCTTTGTGCTAAGCTTGCACCCAGGAAGAATTTTGCTTGCTGTATATGCTTTTGTTTGTTTGTGTGTTTTATTTGTTTGTTTGTGGGTTGTTTTTTTTTTTGGTATTGCTGTTTGAGACAGGGTACCCAATCTGGCCTGAAACTCAGTTTGTAGATCCAACTGTCCTTGAACTCACAGAGATCTACCTGCCTCTAAAGGCTCAGACCATAACATCCACCCACCTTGCTATTTACTTAATAATAAACTCTCTCATTCCAAATCAAAAAGTCTGGCTACTGTAGATCATTCTCTGGACTATACAGAATAGTTATAAGGGCTGGCTTAGAACTACTGTATAGCCCAGGCTGGCTTCTAAACTCTCAACAATCCCATTGCCATGGACGCTTAGTTGCAGGGATTACAGGTGTACACCACCTCACCTAGCTTATCCTATTTTTAAAACGAGGAAGCTGAAGTTCAGAAACACTAAGCAGCAGTCTCTAGGGTAAAAGAAGCTGGTGACCACGTGTGTCTGCCCTGGCCTACTCCTGCACACTTCCCCAAGTGATCACCAGTCTTCGTTACATCTGGGCACCCAGCATCTCCCAAACTTGTCACTTAGTGCTTTTGCAGGCTGTCAGCACTGCCAGGCCGACTAGCCCTCTCCTGATGAAGGCCAGCTTGCCCTGGAGACCTGGCTGAGCAGCCCTTGTGCTGTAACCTGTACCCCTATCTTCTAGGATGCAGCCCCATCCTTTGAGCTGGGTGTTCTGCTTCTCCAAGAGGTTCTTCAAACCCTGAGGGTATTGAGGGGGACTTAAAAATGAATTGTCTTATGTGTAGATGAAGCCAGTGAATCAAGTACATTCAAAGCTCCTTTTTAAAAAAAAAAAAAAAAAAAAGTAATTAGAGCAAACACAGACACAATGGGAGAAGAACAGAAAGTTTGCATGCATTTGTAAGATGAAACACTGGACTTCAAAGTCCCTCACAGTCTGACTGCTTTCAGCTGTGCCCTCCATCTCCCCTCAACACCCCCAGGGAATGCAGTGTCTTACTTTTTCCACCAGGTAACTTGCTAGAAATTTCTGGGGAGCTTTGCCTTACAGAAGTGATGATTTATTTATATTTCTGTCTCCTGCACCAAGGCAGGAGCTCCCGAGGGCAAGGACTAAATCCGATTCATCTGTGAGTCCCCAGTGCCCCAGCAGAGCACTGAGCACACAGCAGCTGCCCTTTGAATAGTGGCAATGATAATAATAGGAACAGCAATAACTACTGTTATAGCACTTACCATGGGCAAGCACTTTTGTGAGTGCTTGACATATGCTAATAAGTCCTCATAACAACCCTGCATTGTAAGTATTCTTAGCATTCTCATTTTACAGAGTGGTAAGAGAACTGACCAAAGCCACAAAGCCAGTGTATGACACTGTATGACCAATGTGCTGGATCTAATAACTCAGTTGGTAGCTTGTCTAGTACACACTAGGCCGGGGGTTTGATCCCAGCACCACATACATTGAGTATAGTGGTGCACACCTGTAATCCCAACACTGGAAGGCAGAAAAGCAGAGGATCAGAAGGCTGCAGTCTGGGATACAGGAGACCCTGTCTCAGGGAGAGGGAGGGAGAGAGAGGGAGAGAAGGAGAGGGAGAGGAGTAAGAGTGAGCACTAATGTATTAACTCTACTCCAGAATCTACACTTTTGATAGAATCGTCCTTAAATGAATGTTTATTAAATAAATGAGTGAATGAATCAGTGTAGTTGCCCAAGATAATGTCTAAGAATTCTGTTTAATAACAATAACAGAAATGAACAGATTCCAAAATTTGTGTCAAAAATTGTTTGTGAAATATTATATGTGATTGGATTGTAACATGTTCCATCTTTTAGTTTTCCTTTATTGTTTGTTTTGAGAGAAGATTTCTCTGTGTAGTCCTAGCTAGCCTGGAACTCACTATGTGGCCAGGCTGATTTAAAATCACAGAGATCTGCCTGTCTCTGCTTTCCAAGTCTGGGACTTAAGGTGTGTGCCACTATGCCCTGCTTTTATGTAAAACTTTCATTTCCCTGACCTTAATGTTTTCTGCAGGAATATTATATTAGTTTTACAATTAAATTAACTAATATCCTCATTATACACCAGAAAGTAATCCAGTCTTCTATAGGGAATGGGAAGTTTACAGACCTCTGAGATTTTTAGGTCTGTAACTAAAAAGCCTTTAACCATATATTTTTGCTGTTACTTTTTTTTTTGTTGAGATGAGGTCACTTGTAGCCCATGTTGTCCTTGAACTCACTTTGTAGCTTCAGAAGAACCTGAACTTCTAATCATTCTGACTCTAATTCCCCGTGCTAGTTTATGGAGTGCTGAGGATTGAACCCAGGGCTTCCTGCAGGCAAGGCAAGTTCTCTAACAACTGAGTACACCCACAACCTGCATTTATTGTCTTTCCCCCATTTTTTAACTTCCAAGCTTTCTGAGACTCGTTGTTTTAGCTAGATTGCTTTAAAGATTTATTTATTTGCTTGCTTGGTTATTTAATGTGGATGAGTGCTCTATCTGCATGTATGCCTTTATGCCAGAAGAGGGCATGAATCCCACTATAGATTGTTGTGAGCCACCATGTGGTTGCTGGGAATTGAACTCAGGACCGCTGTAAGTGCTCTTAACTGCTGTGTCATTTCTCCAGACCCCTTAGCTAGATCTCTTTTATTCAGTGTGTAATGGTTAATTTGTCTTGTTTTTGAGACAGGATGTCTATATGTAGCCCAGATTGACCTTGAGTTTGAGGTCATCCTGCCTCGGCTCATAATTATAAGTGTGTGCCACCATTTCTGCATTTACTTCTTTTTTTAAAATATTTATTTATTTATTATGTATACAATATTCTGTCTGTGTGTATGCCTGCAGGCCAGAAGAGGGCACCAGACCCCATTACAAATGGTTGTGAGCTACCATGTGGTTGCTGGGAATTGAACTCAGGACCTTTGGAAGAGCAGGCAATGCTCTTAACCTCTGAGCCATCTCTCCAGCCCCCTGCATTTACTTCTTTTGTTTTTTTGTTTGTTTTTTGAGACAGAGTTTCTCTGTGTAACAGTTCTGACTGTCTTGGAATTTGCTTTGTAGACCAGGCTGACCTCAAACTCACAGAGATCTACCTGTGTCTGCCTCCTAAGTGCTGGGATTAAAGGTATGCTACACAACTGACTGGTAAATCTGGGTTTTCATTCATTGCTTGTGTTTATTCTGAAATTTTGCATAGTTTTAAATCTAATCTGTACCTTCTGTGGGTCAGATGCTATGCTGTTACCTCTTACACCATTATCTAATAACTTTTTTGCTACTTAACCTCATAATAACTCCGCAAGTAAGCTAATATTACTGGGTATAATGTTGCATGCCTGTCATGGCAGCACTTAGAAGGCTGGAGTAGGCCGATCGCTTGGACTCTATATGGGGATAGATATAGTGAGATCTTGTACCAAACACAGACAGACAAAAAGAAGGTAGAGAGCTAGGCAATGGTGGCACATGCCTTTAATCCCAGCACTCAGAAGGCAAAGACAGGTGGATTTCTGTGAGTTTGAGGTCAACCTGGTCTACATAGCGAGTTTCAGGAAAACCAGGATTATATACTGAGACCCTGTCTTTTAAAAAAAACAAACAAACCTAAAAGCAAACAAACAAACAAAAAGAGCCAGTGGTGAGCTGAATGAATGCCCCCCACAGGCTTATATATTTGAATGTTTATCATCAGGGAGTGGCTCTATTTGAAAGGATTTGAAAGATTAGAGGTGTGGCTTTGTTGGAGGAGGTATGGCCTTGTTGGAGAAAATGTGTCACTGGGGGTGGGCTTAGATGGTTCAAAAGCCCATGCCAGGGCAAGCATGTCTCTCTGTGTGTCTATGGATTAAGATGTAGAAGTTTCATCTCCTTCTCCAGTACCATGTCCACCTGTGTGCTGCCATGCCATGCTCCCTGCCATGATGATAATGGACGACTTCTAGAACTATTACCAAGTCCCCAGTAAATGCTTTCTTTTGTAAGAGTTTCCTTGGTTATGGTCACAGCAATAGAACAATGACTAAGACAGAGGCTAAGCTGGCTAGCATAGTAGTGTCACACCTACAATCCCAGCACTTAGGAGGTGGAGGCAGGAGGATCAGAAATTCAAGGGCAACCTTGCCAACATAGCAAATTCCAGAACAGCTTGGCCTTTGTGACCCTTTTTCAGAAAAGAAAATAAAAATAAAAACAAAACAAGTTACTTAAGGTCACCTGGTTAGTGCCAGGTTGACAGCTATGTCTCGTAGCAAAGCTGGTGCCTTCACCACTGCCCCACAGGCTCTTCTCTCTTTTAGACAAAGTCAAGGCCATCAAGACCACCTTGTGGCCTGGGATGTGGCTCTCAAGCAGCAGCTAAGGATGCTTCTTGATACTTTTTCTAAGCACAGGTACCATCTTGGTACCAGGTCCTGGATCACTGTACATTGAATACTTCCCCTTCCCTCCAAAGTCTAAGTTCACTCAGAGTGTGTCTGCCTGTGTCTGGGTCCAATCATTTCCCCCCTCACTGCCACCCAGTCCTCTTACCTGGCCACCTGGTTGATGACAGGAGCGAAGTAGGTGGGCCCATAGAGCTGTACTGTGCGCAGACTCTGGAAGTAACTCTCCAGCACACCCTCAATACCTGCACAGTTGGGGTCCTCATCATTGTTATTCTGCCAAAAAAACATGAGGTTCAGCCCAGCTAAGCCCACACAGACGACACTCAGGGGCACTCTGATCCCAGCTCACTCCCACCCTAGACCCTTGCATGCTCTTCTCCACACTGCCCCATCTCCTTGTCCTGTCACTGTGTCATAGGTCCTCATTGGCTCTTGCCCTTCACAACACATTAACAGTGGTCATCCATCTGAGGGGCACTGAGTGTAGGCTCTGGCCCATACTGTACCAGGGGGAACTGGTGAGAGATCCGCCCCTCTGGGGGCAGCTTGGCTCCAAAGCCATAGGCTGGGAAGAGCTTGTCACTGTCGTAGTCCTGAATGATCTCTCCCACTGCCTTGAGGGCCATGGCATAGGCGCTGAGCTGGTAGGGACTCATGTAGTGTAGCGAGGTGGGCTGCAGGGGGTTCCCTGTAGAGACACAGGAGCTCAGACCTCGTAGTCACCTGCTTGTCCTTGTATGTATCCACCCACCGATCCATTTATCCACCTCTACCTATGGACTCCCTCATTCTGTGTGTGACTCCATCATCTGTTCATATACCCCTCTTGAAACTCTCACTTGTTTCTCTATGTTTTATATGCTGTATTACACACTCATCTGTCTACCCATACATCCTCCAACCCACCTGCCAGGCAGCAAATTTAGTTTTCAACCTATTTACTCATTTCTATCCATCTACTTTTGTATCATCTTGTCTATCTACCCATCCATGCAGCCAGCCTCCTGCTCACCTGTCATTTCTCTTCCTTTCCATCTTTATGATATTCTGACTATTCAACCATCCCTGTCTATTCCATGCTCTTTTCATATGGATCTGTTCCCCTGCCAGACTCTCCTAGCTAATGCACTTACCTGTTACTTCCTTAACCTAAAACAACAGCTGTCTGCCTGTACAGTCACACACACCTACATGCCCCTTAGTGCACTCATTCACAAATCCTTCTTCCCATGATTTATTCATTTATTTGTCCATTCATTAATCATTCACTACCTATTAATTTGGTAAGTGCCTACCCACCAATCTGTTTATCCTCTCCTGATAACTTCATTTTCTCCCACACTGTCCATTTCCTCGCGGGCTAACAGAGCAAGCTAGCCTTTCAACCTTACCTGATTAGATACCCATCATATTCCTGTACCCTCTGCCTACCTTGGCACCCAGTACTTTCCCTCCATCACACCTGTCCAAGTGCCATCCTGGATTGGCTTTACATAGTGTAGCTTTCTTGGGTATTAAAGTCTTAACCCAGGTAGGAATCTAGGCCAGTCTTTAAAGAATCCCTTAGACTCTGCCCATTCCCACAGTCTCACCCATGTCTCACCATTGGAAGCAGTGAAGTCAATAGCTACTGTGAAGTTCAACTGTGTCCTAGTGGAGAAGTAGATGGGTTGGTTACTGAGGGACCAATACCCACAACATCAGTATTTCCCAAACATAAATCCATGTTAAATTGCAGATAGTAATCCAGGCAGCCTTGATGGCAAAATACCAAATACTACCGCTGCTACTGGTGGTGGTCCATGGATCACACTTTGCAGCAGAATTAAGTGATTATTTTCATGACTAGGGTATTGTGTGTAGTTTAATGTAAGTAACACTATGGTCCTGAAATAATAACTAAAATACCCATTTTACATAGGAGAAAAGTGAAATTCAGAGAAGCAAAGTTCAGTGGGCCCTACCCATTCACAAGCGAGAGAACTCATTGCTGGCTTGGCCATGACTCACCCTCCTTTGATATAATCCACAAAAGTGAATTCTGAGTCCACAGAGAAGGAAAGGAGTGTCACCTGTGGAATACAAGAGGCAGCCCTGTCACTTTTGCAAGCACAGCTGAGGTGGCAAAAGAGGGAACCTAGTACAGCTTTGGAGAAAAGTGCATGATGGGACATGTGTGTTCACTCCTGCCCAGCTGCTCCCACCCTGCTTAGTCTCTGAAAGAATAAAGGGAGAAGCTGTCAGGTGCATCCTGGGATTCTAAAAGCATTTTAAATTTGGAAATGCAACTAAGGGTACTTTTTTTAATCCTGCAAAAGTAGGATAGGAAATTTTTCTGGGTGAGAAAACAAAAACAACAAAAAGTTCAGTGGTGTCACCTTATCCTCAGTGTTACTGTCCTAGATGACCTGTGCCCCCAGATGTCCTGCCTCCGTTATTTGTCATGCATGTCACCACTGATTAAAGACAGAAGGACTGGGGAGGCCCGAGTCCAGGGAATACTTACGGTCCCCGAGTTGGTATATTTCTTCTTCTTGCATTTCTTCCGAGGGTTAAGTACCTAAGTATTGGATGGTCACAGTGACAATTATACCCAGCTGCCCAGGACAGAGCGCTTGGCAAAATAACAGGGCCATGCCCTCACCTCATACACTGTGAACTGATTCTGGGCTTTGCTCAACTCCCGGTAGCTGGTTGTGAACTCGCCGATGAAATCATGGCTGCAATGAGGCCATGGGTGGGTAAGCAGCAGCTGCTGGTCCTGAGCCAGAGCAGAACCCTAGAGCTTTTATTGCCTGAGTTCCTAACTTGGGCTACAGGGCAGTGGGGGTGGGGCTAGATGGGGAAGAAAAAGCTGGAAGACAGTGTACTAGAGAGCTATCTAGCAGATCAGCTGTGTGTCTGCCTTCACCCTGCCGGCTCCCAGAGCTGCTTTGAGGTTCCTAGTGAATGTACCACGTGGTCTAGGAACTGCTCCAGTGAGCACAGGAGAAAGAGCACATCAGCTCATGCACCTACCTTCCATCTCGGTCCCAGTCATATACGTCAATCTTCACTGTTCTGAAATGCACATGATAAATCCAAACATGGGCTGTGTGTACATGCCAAACCCCAGGACATCCCAGCCACTTCCCCGGACTCTGACATCCCCCATCCATCTGTCCTTCTGTCGGCTGCTCATTTTCAACCTTCCACCTTTCATTCATCTCATGCACACACCTGACCTTGTTACTACTGTTGTTATGGAAAACACACTTATACACATACACACACACCACACACCACATACATCAAACACCACACACACACACACCACACCACACATACACACCACACATCAAACACCACACACACTATACACACATCACACACACCACACACACAGCACATACCACACATGCATACACACACACCACACATATCACACATCACAACATCACACCACACATACATCACACACCACACCACACACATACCACAAACACATCACACACATACCACGTCATACACACATCACACCATACACACCACACACACATTACACCATACACACATATATACCTCACCACACACACACACCACTCACACACACACCACACACACCACACACATATATTACACACATACACACCACACATACACACTGCACATATCACACCACACACACCACACACACATATTACACACATACACACCACACATATACACTGCACATACACACCACACACACCACACACACATATCACACCACACACACATATCACACCACACACACCATTCATCACACACACACCACACACATCACACACATACACATCACACCACACAATCACACACATACCACACACACCACACACACACATTTCGTACACACACCCCACACACACACCACACAACACCCCACACACATACCACACACCACACACACACCACACACATACCACACCACACATACACACCATTCACACATCACACACATACCACACGCATACCGCACCACATACCACACACACATACACCACACACACACCATACATACCACACACATCACACACACCACACACATACCACACACATCATACACACCAAACATACCCACACACCACACACACCATACATACACCACACACATCACACACACACACCACACACACACACCACACACACCCCACACATATTTGCCATTTGAATCTCCCTTTACTCCAGGCAGTGTTCTTAACACTTTCAGACTGTCTCATTTAATGTAACAAATATTCTCTGTAAGTACTATTGTTCGTGGTTTTTATAAGAAAGTTGCTATATATCCTCCCCCTACTCCTCACCCCAGAAATCTAAGTACCTTGGCTAAGATTTCATAGCTAGGAAGTTACTGAGTTGATATTAAACCCAGATATCCTGTTTCCAAGGACCTTAACCTACCCTCACTTCATCTTTTTCTCCCTTTCTTCTGAAACTTCCTTCTTTTCTTCAACAACCTTGCTGTATAGCCCAGGCTAACCTTAAACTCGAGATCCTTTTGCCTCGACCTCCCGAGTCCTGAGGTTACAAACATGTGTCACCACTCCTGGATTCAAAGACTTTGCCCCCGTCTCACACATCTTAATAGTTCAATCTATCAAACTATCTATGTAGCCATCTGTTCACTCATATATACACCAATACAATTACCTATTAATCTACCCCTTTATTCACCCATCAAACCATACAACCCATCATTCACCAACTCTAATACATACAAGCACCCACCTGTCTATCTACTCAAATAAATACCCAACCATATTAACGTCTGTCCATTCATTTGCATAAGCAGCCATTCAGGTGCCCTATTCACTCACCAGTCTTTGTACCACCCACTCAGTAGTTCCTTTGGGTCAGCCACCTCCTTTACGCACATCCATCAGCTGATTCATCCACTAATCATCTATTCATCCACCCATGATTCATCTGTCTGGCCATCAATCCACTTGTCATTCTACCTATCTTTTTCTATTCTACTTGGTTTTCCATTCATGCGTCTGCCGCTCTGCAGCCATTCGTCAGCTCTCACATGCTCGTCTATCACATCTCCATTTGTTAATTGCCCATCTTCTCTCCGTCTGCTGATAAACCTACCAGTCGAATTTCTGTTCATTTTCTATGCTTTCATCATCTTCTCCTCTACCCACCCACCACCCCTTTATACACACCCATTCACAGTTTCTCCACACACCCGACCATTCCCAGTTTAGCCGCCCCTCTGACCATCTATCTTTGTATCTGCTCGCTCATTTGTTCCCCTGCTCTTTCACCTACTAGTCCTCATTCTGGGACTCAGGAACCTCATCCTTTTTTTCAGAGGGAGCCTCACTCATGTGCTGGTCCCCTGAAAGAGCAGCTGATACTGAGCCAGACCTGTCATAGTCTCCATTGCAGAGCGCCCGCACAGGGATGCTGAAGGGCTGCCATACTGGGTTCAGTGTGTTTTTCACAACCTCCGTCTTGTGGCAGATGGTGAACCTGGAGGGAGGCAGGAAACTGGAAATTTCCTTGGAGTGGCACCGAGACCACTACCTACAGAGGATGCCAAAATTTCCCACTCTTTAAGCATGAACCTCATTCCTAGCCTCAGTGCTGTATGGGGGTGACTCACGTGCCGTCCTCATTGCTTCTGTAGAACACAAGGAAAGGGTCTGACTTCCCAAAGAAGTCCTTTTTGTCCAGCTTGTTTGCACACAGTTGCATGGTTGCAATGTCCTAAGGATTGATAGAGGGGGCTGTTGAGACCCAGCTAGCCTGGAGCCTTCAGCTGGTTGAGGGAGTCTGGGAAATGAAGGAGTCTGTGGTCTAGCATGTGGTCCTCACTGACCCGACAGTTGCTGAGCTCTTCAGCAGTCAGCAGTATGGTTCCACACTTCTTGCCCGGCACACCCCTGGAAGCAGAAAAGGCCCCTTACAGAGAGAAGGGAGAGTTGGGGTGATCAGTCTGGGTTTCTGTGGGCCAGTTTTCTATTTGCTGACAATCCCCTAAGTATGCCCCACTTCTGTTCTGAGTAGCTCCTGGTGGGAAAAGGCCTGCTTTGATTTGCTGCAAACTGGCCGAGGGGGTATCACATTAACAGCAGTGTGGCAAAGGCGTGGAGTAGACTGCGGGTGTGTGTCATTGTTTCAAAGCTGCTGGACTCCTGTAGGGTATTGTTTCTATGAAATGGGGATGGCAGGCAGCTGTAAAGGGATCTGAACAAGTGCCTGGAAGGCAAGTGATTTGTAAGCCTTGTACATGTGAAGGGCTCATTCTTCAAACAGCCCTGACTGCCTATCCCAGGCCAAACACTGTCCTAGATTGGGAGGGGCCAGTGGGCACTCAGCAGATATGCCAGACTCTGCTCTCGGGGAGCTTCTAGGGTGTGGCCTGCTAGATGCTATAGACAGTGGAGTGTTATGGACAGTTCTGAATGAGAAGAGGAATTTCTGTTTACGCCAAGATGCAAAATCTTGCTTTGCCTTTTGAAGATGGGAGGTAAGATTCAGGAAGCCAGAGAAGGGGGATCAAAACGTTGAGGCTAGCCTAGGCTGCTTAAGTCAGACTGGGTCTCAACAAACAAAACATAACTGGACATGAAGCACATGCCTATAATTCTAGCACATGTGAAGTTAAGGCGAGAGGATTGCTGTGAGCCTGGTGCTAGCCTGGGATACACAGCGAGTTCTAGGTCAGCTTAGGATACATAGCAAGACCATGCCTCAAAGCAAAACACCAAACTGCAAGCAGTAACAACCCCATCTCTACTCCCCAAACAACAAAGGACTTAAAATGAAAAAGACAAAAGAAGCTTTATTCTCTCCTGGCCCCCCAAAGGGACATTTCCCTGTGTATATCCTCATTCCTGATTTGCCTGGGTCCCTAAGCATTAAGGGACCCTGTGATAGAGGCCTGTGAATCATGATTCCCGAAGGGATTCAGAGTGTTCAGGGAAGCTAGTCCAAGAATCCCCAGGACTGGCAAAGTGAGTTAGTGGGTAAAGGGATGGAGGTACTTGCTACCCAGTGTAGTATGAGCTGCGGGCCTGCCTGCCAACCTGAGTTTGATTCCTAGGACATGCCTGGTGGAAGAAGGGGACCAACTCCCACAAGTTTTCCTCTGACCTCTGTGGCACATGTGTGCCTGCCCCCTTACAAATAAGGAGCCGAGTGATGGTGGTGCACGTCTTTAATCCCAGCACTCAGGAGTCAGAAGCAGGCAGATCTCTGTGAGTTTGAGGCCAGCCTGGTCTACAGAGTAAGTTCCAGGATAGGCTCCAAAGCTATACAGAGAAACCTCGTCTCAAAAAACCAAAGCAAAAACAAACAAAAAAAAATAGAAAAACAAAACTAAAAAATAAAAAAGGAGAGTTGTGGGTTCAAGTCCTGGCCCTAACTTGCTGTGTGACTTCCTCATCTTTAAAGTGAGAGAGCTCAGCTGGGCATGACAGTCACACCTACAACACCACTACTCAGGAGCCAGCAGGAGGATCATCTAGGTTTGCAGCCAGCTTGGTCTATAAAACAAGTTTTAGGGCAGCCAAAACTACATAAAAACCTCGTCTCAGGGTTGGAGAGATGGCTCAGTGGTTAAGAGCACTGGCTGCTCTCCTAGAGGATCTGGGTTCAATTCCCAGCACCCACATGGTAGCTCACAACTGCCTATGACTCCAGTTCCAGGTGATCTGACACCCTAACACCAATGTACATGAAATAAAATTAAAAAACCTTTGTCTCATAAAAAATAATAATAATAAAATGTGATGTAGTGATACATGCTTGCAGTCTTAGCATTTGGGAGACTGAGGCAGCAGGGTTTCTCTGTGTAGCCCTGGCCATCCTGGAAATCACTCTGTAGAGGCTGGCCTCAGTGATCCACCTGTCTCTGCCTCCTGAATCCTGGGATTAAAGGTGTGTGCCACCACCTCCTGGCTACCTTTTTTAGTTCCTTCAAATCCTGACCCTGCAAACTTTAACAGATGGTGTGTACTGTGGATGGAGCTGTACTCAGCACAGTGAACCACCAGCTGTTGACTGCATCGCCTGTGTTCTCGCCATGCTCTCCTTGGCCTCTCACCCAGGGTGAACTGCAGCCTCCTTCCCAGCACTGCTCTGACTTGAATATACTGATTTGCAGAACTGCAGCCCTGTTTAACCCCAAATCTATCTAACTCTTACTGCACACACATAGAGCACGACCACACAATCTAACCAGTCTCCATTTCAGACACATGGCCACAAACCTCAGGTTCGTCCTTATCACTGCACAGTGACCCTACCGAGCACTCATGGCCTTTCTCTCCAGTTCTGTCACACAGAAGAGCCACTCTTCTCCCCTCAAGCACCAGGGCCTCCTCCCATCCTCTCTCAGCCAGTGACCTGGTTTCCCACTTGCTAACAAAACTGAAGCAACCAGAAGAGATGGTCCACCCACCGCCATGCTGCCCTGCCACCAGCATCTTCACCCACATGGCTGAGCCTTCCTACAGCTGCTATAAATGAGCTGTCACATGACTCTTCACCCTCTGCTAGCTACTATCCTACCATCCGCTCTTAGTCTGCACAAGGACACCAGCGATGCTCTCCTTCTTTTTCTTTGAGATTCTTTATAGCTAAGGATTACTTGGAACTCACTATGTAGACCAGGATGGCCTCAGACTCATGGCAGTCCTCCTGTTCTTGAGAGCTAGGGTTATAAGCACGAGCTGCCACACCCGCCTGGCTTCCCCTTCCGTTTACTCCACCAGCGTCTCAGTCTCTACTGGCCCAGGCACTTCAAATTACAAATGTGGTGAGATTTTTCTCATGTCACAAACTACAAACCTAAATATTGGTACAAAGATGATACAATGAAGCCCATTACTCTGCATGCTAATTTAAAAACAATTTAAAAAATTATAAATCTCTTTTCTCTTGAAAGGTTCTCATGATGTAGCCCAGGCTGATCTTGAACCTCAAAACTTGCCTCAGCTTCCTAAGTGCTGGGATTACTAGGATCTTAAAACTTGGAATCTAAGCCAGGCGGTGCTGGTGCACACTTTTAATCCTAGCACTTGGGAGGCAGAGAGAGGCAGGCGGATCTCAGTGAGTTTGAGGCCAGCCTGGTCTACAGAGCAAGTTCCAGGACAGGTAGGGCTACACAGAGCATCATTTTACATTGTGTGTGTGCGTGTGTGTGTGTGTGTGTGTGTGACTTGTGGGATTTGGTTTCCTCCTATCATGTAGGTCATCAAGTATAGTGGCAAACGTTTTTAGCCACTGAACCATGTCACCAGCCCTGTAGATCTATTCCTGACCCCAGGTCTGCTATATACACATCTCTTTTTCTCCCTTTACAGCAAAAACTCCTTGAAATTTCTCTGGCTCCTATGCCCCCTTTCCACCTTCTAAAACTCTCTAGCCTCTACCTCCTCTTGTCAGTCAGCAGTGATATAAAGGTAATTTCCAATTCTTATTTTATTTGAGCTGCAGCAACATTAAGTGTGGTTGGTTCCCTCTCTACTTTCTCCTCTTTCTTCCTTTTATTGTGTTGGGATCAAACTCAGGCCCACATGTATATTAAGGATATGGTCTACCACTGAGCTACACTCCAGTATCTTTCTTCAAAAATAAATAAATAAATAAAAACTTTATTTTATTTTATTTGCAATGTGAGCCTGGGAATCTGATCTTAAAACTTGGAATCTATGCCAGGTGGTAGTGGTGCACGCCTTTAATCCCAGCACTTGGAAGGCAGAGGCAGGCAAATCTCTGTGAGTTCGAGGCCAGCCTGGTCTACAAAGTGAGTTCCAGGATATCTACGGCTACAGAGAGAAACCCTGTCTCAAGAAAAACAAACAACAAAAACCAAACAAACCAACCAACCAAACAAAAAAAAAACCCTGGAATCTAGTAGAACACGAGTCCATGCTGAATCAGTCCCTCCAAACTGGCTCAGATTTTCTTCTGCCTCTGTTTCTCTCTCTCTCTCTGACAAGACAAGGTTTCACTGTGTAGCACAGCCTGGCCTGCAGCTCACTGTGTTACCTGAGCAACTCCAACCTGCCTGCCTCAGCATCCTGAGTGCTGGGATTACAGGGGTGGGCCAGCGTGCATGGCAGTATACTCATTTTAAAACCAAAACCCCCAAACAAATCATTTCAATTGGTAGCACAGTTTCATCTTTCCTGCTGCCCAGGTGGGATGCAGGCCCTGGCCTCTTTCCTTTCCCTCCTGTATTTCATGGGTTTTGGATCTGTTGGCTCCCCCTTCAGAGTACATCCAGAATCTGACCAGCTTCCCATCCACTATATTTCCTCCCTGGAGTACAATGGCTGGGCTGCTTTCTGATTGCCATCTGCTTCTGTCTTTGTCCACATAGGGTTTATTCTTAACCCAGTGGTCAGCATAGTTAGGCGATGGCACTCCTCATGCTCAGAACCTCACATAGACTCGGATCTCAGAGTGAAAGCTAAAAAGGCCTGACTGGGAACTTCCTAATGTGCTCTCTCCTGCCCTGTCCCTCTCTTGGCTCCACCCACACTGGCCGGTTTGCTCTGATGTAGGTGCATTAGGCTTGTTTCCTCTGTGTCTACAGAACTCACTCTTCACCTTCAGGTACTGCTCCAGGGTTCTCGCCTTCCAGCTGCCCAAATGACTGAAGATGATGTCTCTTCCACCAGCTTTCCTGCACCCCTCTTCTTTGATCCTTCTCTCCATATATTGTTTACTATGTCTACTGTCTGTTTTGCACGAATTTCCACCTCCTCCCTCCAACTAGCTTGGCTACTTTTGCAACTTTAGCCCATTAAACAGTGGGAGACAGAGGCTTGTCCAGGGGCAGAATCTGGGGGTCCTCAACCAGGGCAAGGCTTTGGAACATGGCTAATGCACAGTCTAGTGAGCACCTGGGTATAGTGGCAAGACCTGAGGATTTGATCTATTCCAGGA
This sequence comes from Chionomys nivalis, assembly GCF_950005125.1. Taxonomy (NCBI): domain Eukaryota; kingdom Metazoa; phylum Chordata; class Mammalia; order Rodentia; family Cricetidae; genus Chionomys; species Chionomys nivalis. The sequence goes on from NC_080086.1 coordinate 37,158,317, forward strand.
AGCTTCCCGATGGAGTAGTGCTTGGGAGAAAGCTTTAAAGATCAAATCAAACTTAGAAAAAGAATGAAGAGGAAACAGGTCCAGCCTGAGATTGATTTGAACAGAGTCCAACTTTCTACAGGAGTAAGGGAGCTAGGCAAAGCTCCTGTTGGGACACTCTCTGCAGTCCCACCAGCCATTCTGCCAGCAGTCTTGCTGGAAGGGTGAACTCAGAGAGACCCTCCCTCCCCTGGACCCTTTCCCCTTCAGCTCACGTAAGAGGTCGTTCCACTCGACTGCCCTGGCCTCCAATCACTTCTCCGAGGGCCAGAAACGCTTGTCCCAAGAAGTCCTGTGCCAAATTAGGGAGTCAGCCAGATGGGGGGGGGCACTGAGTGCCAACCAAGCCCACCCGGTGATGCTGCTGCTCTTGATCAAGATAACTCTGAAGTGCAGGTGACAGAAGGCCATTGCCAGGGCCACAGCCCCACATGTTTTCTGCTTCTTGATGAGCTCCCAATCAAATTCTTACCTTCTGCAGGTTCCAGGAGGTAGGCAGGGAAGGAAGAACAGCAGTGAATAAGGCTGGAGCAGATCAGGGGAGGAGCTAGGGTTGGGGTTGGTGGGAGGGAGGTCAGAGAGGCCAGGACCGAAGAAGGGCTGGTGTGTTGGTGGAGGATGATGGGGGGGGGGAGGGAAAGAGTCCTTTGACAGGTTAGCCTCTCTGTGTGCCCAGGCAACATGCCAGTTGCTGCAGGCTTACCGGTTTGGAGATGTTGGCTTTGGAGTCAACGTTGTACCTGGAAAAGAGAGTGGAACCGGTGTGGGGTGGGGATGGGTGAGAGAAAGTCTGGAAGAGGTTAGGTTCAGTCTTGGTTAAAATTGTAGGTGAAAAGAGGGGCAGTAGGCCCCAGTTGAACCTGGGTCTGGTTTGGGACATGTGTGTAAGGGTCGAGAGGGTCATGCCTGGGGTGAAGCCAAGGTGGAGGCTTGGGGGGGTAGGGGGCCCGAGGTCAAGGTGGAGCTAAATTAGGTGGCGGGGTTGTGGGTAGGGTCAGGCTTGGGTAGGAACTGGATGGATCCTTTCTAAGGCGGAGCCAACCTGGGGGTGGGGGCGGAGTTAAGACCAGAGTGATGCCCTTTGGCGAGGGTCCTGGGCCTGGGGGAGGAGCCAGGTAGGAAGGTGGGGATGGGGGTGGGGACCAGGCAGAATTCCGAACTGATCCAGGTTTGGGAGGAGGGGCGGTAGACCAAGACAGGATTCTAGGAGCCTCACACATCGAAGCGGAGATTCTGCTTTTCTTCAAAGAAATAGTCGAGGACGAATTTGCGCACGAAGTCTGGGTTCAGAGTGTTGTCAATCACCTCCGTTCGTCCGAACTGGGCGGGGGGGGGGGGGGACGGAGGATGAGCACGGGCAGCTGGGCTGGAGGTTCCCGGGAGCGGCCCTGAGCTAGGCTGGGACTCTGGGACTCACCTCCCGCCACTCCTGGCTGGCCCGGCTCTGCGTGTGAAGCACCACCACTGCGGGTGGGGGCAGGGGAGGGAAGCTCGTCAGGTCGGCCCGCACCCCTTACCGCCCCACCCGCTCCTACACCCCGGGTTCCTCCTCCAGGCCCTGGAGCCGCTTACTGGGGTCCGACTTGGAGAAGGTGTCCAGGTCTAGCAGATTTCTAGAGAAAAGCAACAAACAGATGGACAGAGGGCTACATCATTCTGCAGCCCACCACCTTGACACAGTCCTAAACTGGGCATCTGGAAGAGACTTGGGGTTTAAATCGTACTCCCTCCCTATCACTATCCCCAGTGAGTGAGTGTTGGGGTCCACACTGTCAGCATTCGGGACAACACCAGAAATCTCTGCCAATTGGCTGCATATATGCTCATATTGTCTCCAAGGGTCCAGGAAGGCGGTTCGCCCCAGAACTTTGGCCCCTTGTGGTCTAGCTCTTAAGAAATCCCTGCAGCCCACCTTTTGAGCTGGTAGGCTTGAGCCCGCTTTTATAGGGTGGGGCTGCCCAGGGAGACCTCCCCCTCTTCATCCTGTCAGTGACTCCCGCCTTCAGCCTTGGTTCTGTTTCCCGCTTGTGGTGGCCCCCTCTGTGGTCTAGCCCCCTGCCCACACCGAACCTACAGCTGTGTGGGGCTGGGGCATTGCCAGTACTTAAGCCCTCCCTATGGCCCGCTCACCGGCACGACACAGTAATTTCAATCTTGGTGGCCGGGACGTTGCGCTCCGAGGCTCCGCTGAGAGACATGGCTGGTCCAGTGGCCAAAGTCGCGGGGGTGGGGGTTGGCTGCGAGACCCCAGCCACCTGAGCTAGGGGTGAGGACGGCCCATGTGCCAAGGCAGCGGTGCTCTCTCCAGCCCTGTGTGCGCTCCGCTGCTTGCGCCCTGACAGTGGCCGCTGGCAGCAGCGGCTCCAGATGGCAGTACAGCTCCGCCCGGCCCTGCAGGCGGCCCCCGCCCCACTGGAGCAGCCAGGAGCTGGTTGGAAACCTCACCCAGACCCCAGATCTGACCTACACTTCCTCTGGCGCCACCTCGGGAATGCTGAAAAGCTCAGTACTATCCATGGTCCTGAAACATTTGGGGTGGCATGTAGGAGTTGGTCACCTCCGTTTCTTAGGGGCTCTCAACATCTCTTCCTTTCCCTCTTCCTGGCCCACCTTCCTCTCTGGAAGCTTCATTATCCCCTTAATATCCATGTGACCTTGAGCAAGTTATTCAGTATTAGTGGTTAAGGCCCTAATAGTAGTTACTGGTGTACTATTGGGGTATTTTAATAGGCTTGGTAACTTCTGGGTATTCACACTGATGGCCTGTCAGATCAGGGCTCTGGGGACATAGCTCATTGTATAGCACTTGTCTACTGTATGCAAAGCCCTGGTTTCCATCCCAGGACAGGTGAGAGAAGATCAGTGAATGGTGAAGGACTCTATGAAACCCTTAGCTTGATGTCTTTGAAATTTGACACTCATAAAGCGGACCCCCCCCCCCCCCGCCCAGTCTGGTGGTGCTGGTGCAATGCCTTTATTCCAGCACTAGGGAGGTAGAGGCAGGAGATCTGAGTTCAAGGCCAGCCTGGTCTACAGAGTGAGTTCCAGGACAGACTCCAAAAGCTACACTGAGAAATCCTGCCTCGAAAAACAATCCTCCCCCCCAAAAAAAAACCCAGACTCCCTTCCCCTCCCATGTGTGCCCAACTGCTGCCTCCATAGCCCAGAAGCCTGTCCCTCTATTAGCCCAGATCCTTCATCCCAGGACAGTTGCTTAGAACCTGCTAAAGATGGAAAGTCCACATCCAGAGTTGGTGAGGAGCCCCAGCACCTACACAGATGAATAGTGGCTGTCACCAAGCTCACTCAGGCCTGTTGACCCATCTCCCACCTCAGGTTTATGAATTCATGTGCTTCCCTTTATTGCTTGACTGATGGGGACTGGAAATTTGGCTCAATGGTAGAGTATCTGACCTATCATACACATATCTGTCCCCAGCACAGAAAACAAAGACAAACCCAGGTACAGCTTTTCCTGCATCACAACTCCCCAAAGTCTCAAAACCTTCATCCAGTATGAGAGGACAGTAAGGTTCTGAGCAGCTCTGACAGTCACAACCACATGAGATGCCAGACAAGAGCCATTCAAAAAGACCTTGCTTTTATTTTGTGATTGGTGTGAAACTGCCTCATTTTCAGTGCAAGTGACTCTCCTTCCCAGGAAACAAAAACTGCAGAACGGGGTTTTTACAACATTATGGCCTCTCCAAGGCCCTAGGAAAACCCTAAACAGTTCTGAGAGTTGATAGGGATCCAAAGACCAGGGCTGGAGGGAGGCAGTGACGAGAGTGGTCGCCAGTCATGAGGGTGGGGCTGGAAGATCTCATCCTCAGGCCTGCTCAGGCTTGGGGCTGCCATGTGCGTCACAGAGGAGGAGGGTGTGAGATTTCCCTCTGCTCTCCAAGTGCCCCTTTGCCAGGCATGGCTTGATTCCACTGACGGCTCAACTGCGACAGGAACAGGAAACGGCTGTTCAACTTCACAAGGCACTGCTGCTTGTGCCCCGGAGCCCAACACCACGGGCAAACTGTTCTAGCAGGCCCCCAATGGCACCAGAGGGGCTGGGGGCTACTGCCCGAAGCCCCACTGTGCTGCTGTATGCAGCCAAGAAGGCAGAGCGCACCTCCTGCAGCCGTGTCTCCCGGTCACTCAGAGCTGTAAGTCTGTAGGGGAAGGAGAGAGAGAGGGGAATAGATTACCACAGGACAGGATCCAATAACCTCATTTCACATGGCCTAACCTCAATCTTCAACTGCACGAAGTCAGCATCTAGCTTGTAGCCCGGACTCCACATATATTTCCTTACATAGTAATTAAGTTTCAGTTCTGTCTGTTCTTCCACTGCAGAACAACTTATTGGAGCACCGACTTTACTTTCTGCTGGGCAAACAGTCATTCTGGTGGTAGGGAAGGGGAGCTAAGCAGTGGAATTATTAGCTCCGACACCCGCTGGTTCCCATTCCCTCTAAGAACAAGCTGAGGCACAAGCTGTGTTCCTGCCTGTAAGGAGACACCCAAGATATGGCAGCGGGACTTGGCTACTAGCAGACTATAGCCTTCTTGTGGCTAGAACCAGACACCTTCTGGAGGGAGCTTTTGGTCACAGAAAAACCAGCTGCCCTAAGAGGCCAGGACCTCCCAGTGGAAAGCCTGGGCTCCAGCTGCACCACAGTCCTGGGGCTTCTCAGGTAAAGAGCTGGAAAGGTGCTGCTCTCATTCTTTCTCCTTCTCTGTTAGGGCACTGATCAAAAGTCTCACTCTGCTGTCTGGAATTACAGGTCAAAAGGGGAAAGAAGCATACACAACTCCAGCTTATCTATGTGTGAATTCCACATGGGGTTGTCTGACGCCCTAGGGTCTCTAACAGAAGAGGATCACCTGCACCCATCCTCTGGACTCAAGGTCAGGTATATGCAGACATTTTGCTAGAGGGATTGCTGGAGAGCCTCTTCAAGGGCCACAGACCTAGATGAGTCTCCACAGCCATGGCATGAAGACCAACAAGGACCACACTAACTCATCCCAACTTTCTGCTTTCTGGAAGCCATCTTGGAGAATCCTTCCCCGATACTGTCAGAGGCAACAGCAACATGCCCTTTCCTAGTTAGCCTAGGTCCTAGGGAACCAGAAGTCTGGGAATAGAGGACAGGCTTGAGGCCAATAGGGGGAGGACAGAAAAGTCCCTAAGGAAGTAGGCTGGTGGTAGTTGTCTGTGAGAGGCAGAAGAGAGCAGCAGGGGGCAAAGCAAAGTCAAACCAATCCAACAGCAGCACAAGGAAAATGAGGTGCTGCCAACCCCTGCAATCCAGGAGCAGCCCTGAGGGCTCTGCTGGCACTGTGGGGAGAGACGTGTCCTTGAACCTTTCTAATCAGGTTTTCCCAGGCTGGAGGCCATGTGCAAGTCTCTCAGCTTCTCTTCAGGTTCACTGGAGAAAAGGCTGTATCCACATAATACAAGGAATAAGGATTATCTGGGGGGTCTACATGTGTATTCACATAGCCCTCCACCTTCAGGCAGCAGAAGGGACAAAGACTGATCTGATTAGAGACAAGAAAACCAGCTGAGACAGACTGATGTACGTAGCACACAAATGGGCAATGTAGCTGGTACAACAACCATCTCTCTCTCAAGAGCAGGCCAACAGGCTTGGGAAAGTCAAGGCCAAGATTTCAAGACCATAGATGGGGAAACAAAGCATTTACGATTTAGATTGCTTCCTCAAGGACAGAGACTCCAACTCAATCTTGGAGGCTCTGAGATCACAGAATCTTCTGTCCTTCGAGAACTCCCCAGATCTGGGGGCCTGGCTAGCAGCTCAGAGACAGCATGAAGCTTGCTTTGTAGGTTCTAGGTTAGATGACCTGGGGCTGTGACTGCCTGCTCCTCTGAGGTGAGGGGTACTGATAAGCACGGCAGGAGGTGGTCCATGCTGTCTCCACAGGATTCTCTCACCAGTCTGGCAGGAGAAGACTTTGTTTTTTCGAGACAGGGTTTCGATGTGTAACAGTTGTGGATGTCCTGAAACTCACTCTGTAGACCAGGTTGGCCTCGAACTCAAGACATGTGCTTGCCTCTGCCTCCCGAGTGCAGGGATTAAAGGCCCGTGCCACCATCGCCCGGCAACACTTCTTTATAGAAACATCTAAGGATTTTTATTTTATCCTCCAAAACTATGCTGGGGATGTGGCCTGTTTGGTAGAGTGCTTGCTTAGCATGGATGAAACAGAGTTTCATCCCTAAGACCACCACATAAGCCAGGCTTGGGGACACATGTCTGTAACCTCAACATTCAGGAGGTATAATAAGGGCTGGATGGAAAATAAGTTCAAGGTGTCCTTTGAGTACTACTATATCCAACACTGGGCTAGAGATCCTGTCTCAAAACCACATTAAATAATCTAAGATCTATCTTTGTGGATTGGGGCCTGACTCCAGGGAGGCGGGACTAAGCAATGGATTTGGAGGCCCTAAGGTGACACCCAGTTTCAGGGCTAGGATCTGAAAGTATTATCCAGGTATCCTAGTGTCTGTCTGGCCCCAGCCTGACTCCAGGTAGACCCTCATCTTTCCCTATTTCCAGAGTAACTTGCCTTAGACAGCAAAGGGTTGGGTGTTAACTGTCACCAGCAGTGGTGATGGGCAAGTCCCTAGAATCTCAAGCCATCCCAACACGGCTGGTAGTGAGAAGGAAGGTTTACTCAAGGGCCTGTTGTGTAGGTACATCTGAGGAACAGGCCTTACTCCCCACGAACTGGAGGGTCTCTCCTGTCTGACATTACCAGCCACCAAAGATGGCAAGGGTACATGTGGTTTCCCTTGAGGAAGAGGCATGTGATCTAGCAGTACCATACAGTCCTTATTTTTTGTCTTGAGGCAAAAGTGGAAGAGTGGGGGTGAAAAGTAACTCTTGGTTTTGCTTGGATTGCAGAGCCAGGCTAACCCAGTGCCATTTTGCTCTGGTCTTCAACATACACCTAGCTTCCTACCCCACTGTTCAGCTTTCAAAAGATTTTCATGTCAGGCAAAGCCTCACACATAAATAGAATCCTCTATAGTTATAGTCCAGTTAGCTTTCCCTCAGGACACACCCGACACATCTGTGGACGGGTTTTTGGGAGCCGAGAAGAGTGAACATGAAGCAAGTGAACACTTGCTGAGCTGCCACAGGCGTCCTTCAACCCTGGGGATCCAGAGGCTGCAGACAAATGGGGAGGGGCAGACACCCCGAGCTGCTCCCTCTGGTCAGCCTCTGCCTCACTCCTGACCAGCACTCCTGATTGCTCTCCAGCTTTTGACATGGGCAGGGGAGTATCCTGCCTTCTCAAGCAAGACACTTACAGAGAACTGTTAGGGAGCTCATCCGGGAAGCTGAAAGGGAGAGAGGAGTCTGTGTGCAGGACAGCCCGTTCCTGAATACTGCCACAGCCCGTTACCATCTGCCAGCTGCCAAAGTCTGTGGAGAGAGAGGATCCGGGCAGGGGATGGTCCACTGATCTGGGGCAGAGAGGAGAGAGAGGGGAGACGATGCAGTCAGTCACATGCCTGACAGGGGTACCCTAGGGAAGGGTGGGCAGCACAATGGCCCTGTGCCATGGCTCTGAGGTTCTGATGGAGCAGCTGAAAGCCAACTACTTTCTCCAAAAGAGCAAACAAAGCTGGGTAAGGGGTGAGAGAGAAAGAAGACTACAAGGTGTGCTGGGCTGTGAGGACAGTGCTTTGTGTAGATAACGAAGCCAAAGACCAAAAGCAAAGCAAGGTAACAAGAGGTAAACCAGACCCAAAGCCTGTGGCCGATGTGCCTTTCCTGGTGGCTGATGCAGTTAAGTGCCACCTCAACAGCAGCTGACAGGAGATCAGGCTGAAGCCGGCCCCAAGGGCAGTCACCCTCTTTGTGACAGTATCTGTGCAGCATGGAACCCAGGGCCACTGAAATCTTATCAGAAGGGAGGGAGAACAAGGCTTTTGGAAACGGTGGAGGGTGGTGACCTAGATGGAAGAGTGAAGAGATAGAGCCCCGAGGTCCCCCTTCCTCTGCAGCTCCTTCCAGGAACCAGAGTTTATATTCAAGAGCACCACAGAGCCAACTATGCCCAGAGAGGAGGGATGAATCAAACCAAGCTGCAAACTGACAGTTTCATCAGACCTCTTCTGACAGAGATTTGGGAGCTGGGGAGGGAAGTTGTGCTGCCACCTCCTCCCTACTCAACAGCTAAGCCCTCGCCTCTGTCCTGGACAGCAGCTGACCTGTGGGCGTCTGAGAGGCTGCAAGTCAGTCTCTGGCATTAAGCCTGGAACTCACTACATAGCCCAGGCAGCCCTCAAACTTGAGGAGTCCTCCTGCCTTAGCCTCCCAAGTACTAGGATTGATTTATTATTATTTATTATTTAACTCAACTTTTATTATTTAACTTAATAGCAGAAAGGCTCCCACAAGGATGCAGAAACAAGGCCAGAGTATGAACAGGGTGGGGTCAGGAAGCAGAGGAAAAAAATACCTACCCACTTAGCTGCTGGCATCGGTGGATCCTCAGGTGACAGCACCTACCCTCCCTCCTCCCAGCTGTTTGGCCAGTCTTACTGTCAAGCACCCGTGACCTATGTGACTATGTGCTCTGGTGATCCATTTGAAACAGGCTTGCAACAAACAAACTATGTAGGCCAAATGGACCTTGAATTTGTATCAATCCTGCCTCAGCTTCCCAAGTGCTAGGACAGTCATGAACCACCACCATATCCAGACACAAGAGCTTAAATTTATGTGTATTTGTGCATGTATACATGTCACTGCGGATGTCAGAAGACAACTTGCAGGCATTGGTTCTCTCCATCTACATGTGGGTCCTTGAACTGAACTTAGATTTTAGGCTTGGCACCAAGTGCCTTTACTGGGTAAGCCATCTCAGCAGCCCTTTAAGTTGTTTTGTTTTTTTTTTTTTTTAAATATTTATTATTATGTATACAATATTCTGTCTGTGTGTATGTCTGCAGGCCAGAAGAGGGCACCAGACCTCATTCCAGATGGTTGTGAGCCACCATGTGGTTGCCGGGAATTGAACTCAGGACCTTTGGAAGAGCGGGCAATGCTTTTAACCACTGAGCCATCTCTCCAGACCCTTTAAGAAGTTTTTAAACTCGAGTTTGACTACAGATTTGTCCTGAACGAGAAGTATAGCACCTTGTGAGAAAGGAAAACAGATGGCTTTTCACAGTAAAAGCTGCTGTGAACTGGAATACCTGCCAACACTGGTCCTTGCCACATTCATCACTGTGGTGACCTTAGGCAAAGTGTGATGTCTCCAGGGATGACAACAGGACATGGTCTACTACCTGACAGAAGCCCAAGGGTGCACAAAGACAGACCTCTTGGTTTCTAGATAGATAAATGTCAGACCTGTGAATCACAGCCAGCCTCTCAAGAGAAGCCAAGCCTGCCCTGGGTATTCTCCTGGTAGTGCTGGGCCTGCAGCCAGTACAAACCCTCCAGAGGCACAAGCCTGGCTCCTCGGTCTCCACATACCATCTGAAGAGTAGACTCTTTTCCACTTTTAGCAGCGTATGGGGAAACAGCTTCTAAGACTCTAAGGAGATTTGGGAGTGGGGGTAGAGCACCTGAGCAGAGCAAACTGGGCAAGATGGGACATTTCTGAGCCAGGGACTGCCATCAAGTTTCTCGAGCCCCAAACCCATTCCCTGGAGGCTAGCCCAAGGAATCACAGCCTAGTTCCCCTCAGCCCTCTGGTCCCTTGGGGTAGTCAATTCCCTTTGCTTCCCACAGGCAATGCCAGGCCAGAGTAGCTGTCAGGTGGATGAGGCAAAAGGACCAGCAGGAGGGCATCCCCTCCTATGGAACAGAAAACAGCTCACTTTGGGCAGCCATTCTTGAGAGACACTGACATTTTTCAAGAATCAACACACGAGATCTTCCTACCTGAGGCTTAAGTCAAATAATAGGTTATGTAAAATGACCATTCAGCTCTTACATTTGGGAGACACTCGAAAATCCTTGGATTACAGCAGACGAGAGGGACAGCTAGAGACAAAAGATCAGTGTGCTCCTGGAGGGGCCTATGCCTGCATTGAGACGGAGAGCTGTAGTACGCTCAGCGTTTGGGTGACCTCACCAGCTTTAGGAAGGCTCCTACACAAGGGTCAACAAAGCTGTGAAGAGAGAAGTCTGATTTGCCTCCTGAGCTTGCCTGCTCAAGCACCAGAAAGAACATAGCCAAGCAGCCCTCAAACTGGAGCTATGGAGCTTTGTACTCAGCCTGGGGCCTAGAAAACCAAAGCCTCTGCACAGGATGGTGGCTTCCGGGTAACATTTTACTCCCTTAGCTCGCCCCAGCCCAGGTCCTTCTTAAGCAGCTCCCAGCCTCCCTAACTCCTGGAGAACACCTGGCTGAGGGCAGTTATAGGCAGGGAGCTGCCAGCTACTACTTCCTGTACTGAGAGACATGAAAACAGATACAAGGAATACTGGCTGAATCCAGGCAAGAATAGGTCTGGGTGAGGCACCAGGCTTTTATCAGCTGCCCAGTGCTATGACGTGGCTGGCAGATAAATGATTGATAAGAACAGTTCCTGATAAAACAGACGCAGTTCCTGAACATTTGTAGGAAGAACAAGTATCTACCATGTCAGGACTGACAGACACCTTACTTCATTACAGCATTTCACCCTTATTTACAGGGTTCAGGATCACTATTCTTATTTAAAACTAGGCTCAAAACTGAGCTCGGAGAGAGGAAAGTGATTCCCCCACAAGTTGCACAGCTGGGAAGGCCAAAGCTGTGACTGAAATCAGGTCTGGCCCAGGTCCATTTTAGCCAATTTTCCTTAAAAAAACCAAAACCAAAACAGAAAAAAAAAAAAACAAACAAAAAGATGCCAGGTGGTGCGGGCACACAGCTTTAATCCCAGTACTCGGAAAGCAGAGATCTCTGAGTCTGAGGCCAGCCTGGTGAGTTCCAGGCTAGTCAGGACTGTTACATGGGGGGGGGGGGAGAAGGAGACGATGACAGGTGCTCACCATGTAACCCTGCTTCCCAAGTGCTGGGATTAAAGGTGTGTGCCACCACCGCTGGCTGTTTCTCTTTCTTCTCAGTACGGGTAGGGCTAGCTCATGAATGGGCACATGACTACCATGAGAGCAAAAGTGTGACTGGAAGAAGAGGCTTCATGAGAGCCTTCTGTGTGAAAAAGGAAAGCCAGGGGGAGTCTCAGGAGCTCCCAACAGTCACTTTGGCAAGATGGAGAAAGGTGGCTCAAGAAGCAAGGCAGCTAGGAGAAGGAACCACTGGGATATAGGTTTGGGATGCTGTAAGACTATACCTGAAGGCTACCTGATGTGCTTCCTGTTACTTGTATTTTGAAAGCACCTCAATAATCATGGCGTCACAGAATGCTTGAAAGTACAGTTACCTGTCTGAAGTTTCTGGTTACAGATTAGAAAAAGGAAAGCGACTCAGTGAACAGTGACACAAAGGGAATATCTGAGCCAAGTCCTATACTTTGAGGAAGCCTATATGTCATTGGACCCAGACTTACCCTCTTGACACCAGTCATTGACTCACTGATTGTTGCATCATACCTGTGATGCATCTCAAGGATGCCCCACAGCCTCTGCCCAAGTACCTGGACTTTGACCTTTTAACACATGTGCATGTCAGCCCAGCAAGGCCTCCTGCATTCCTACATCAGCCCAAAGAAAAGTCTTGGGGCTCAAAGTTTCCTCCTCCAGGTCTCAAGCTGGGACTGCCTTAGGTACATCAGCACTCACGTCAGGTCTGGGGCAGGACAGAAATCTGTGTCCTGCCGAGAGCAGCCAGGCTTCTCAGGTGTATAAGACAGCCTGGGACAGAGCTCACAGCCTTATAATGAGCAGGGGGCAGTGCCTGGGGGAGCAGCTAACTGGGCAGCAGAGGTTAATTCCTGTGTTGCTACTTAGCTATTCAACCAGGCTGTTGGGTGTCTCTCAGGCAGCCTGGCATCAAGCTGGGCTCAGTGGTGGCACCATCCTCCTCAGTAGACAGCACTGTGCCAGAACCCCACCCCTCACTCCTAAGGAACATAAGAACAAAGATTAAGGCCATGCTAAGGCCGAACAGGTGATTTCCTAATTAAGGCTGAAGTAGACATGTACACTTAAGAGTTCTGTGGCTGATTATATGGTAGCAGAAAAAAAAACCCAAAAGTCGCTGTCTTCCCTGTGATAAAAATGGAATCATAGCCTGGTAAGAATCACCACTTCACAGAGCTCTCCTCCCCACTCGCAGCAAAGCCTCTGCGATTCCTCTCTCGGGGGTCCTGCTTTAGGAGAGGCAGGGGTTAGAGAGTGGGAACACACGAGACCCAGCACCTCACAGCAGCAGTGACTGTCGCAGTCATGGATAACTTTCCTAAAGGGCTGCTTTCCACATAGATTTGCCTGTGGCACTGAAGACCTGATTGGCTACTGTTACCTAAGAGGCAGAGGAGCTAATGACAGGATCCCTCAGGCACTTTAAGATAAAAGAGACTAAATTAATTTTAATGTTAATGGAAATACATAATTAGAATGCTCTACATCAGAATAGTGTAGTCTTTCAAAACCTCTGGCAGCAGACATCTGATTCAGAATGGTGTTGCCTGGTTAGCTGGGCCTGGCTCTGGGTAGGTGCTCTCAGAAGACACTGTTCATAGCAGTTGCCTGGCTAGCTGGGCCTGGCTCTGGGTGGGTGCTCTCAGAAGACACTGTTCACAGCGGTTGCCTCACACACTGTCTACCCAATCCCCATGTAGGCCCATGTTAGCCTTGGGCTGGCCTCAGGGTATAGGGCTTTGAGGTGAAAAGGTGGATCAATACTCCTCATCTCCCAGAGAAAGGACGTTTACAGCCATCCTGGACCCTATGAGAAAGTCCGAGTCACTCAAAGAAGGTTAAAAAAAATCCGTAAGATTGACTGTCCTGGGAGGCAGAAAGGGATGATAAAAAGTGGGTGGGAGAAAAGTGTTGATGGGAGTCATCCACAGTTGGGGCAAGGGCTAGATGGTAAAGTAGACCATTCTGGCTTCCTGCCCAGGTAACCAGTAGTGTTACACAGAAAAGGCAGTAAAGGAGGCAGGGACCATGAACAAGAACTTGAGCCCAGACAGCAAGAGTCTCACAGTGCTACTACAACACCAGAGTAGCCCCGAGAACAGCCGAGTGAAGGTGAGAGGTCACAGCAACAGGCACACATGCCAGCTCCCACATGTAGGATGTGAACAGGCACAGGCAAGCAATGTGGGCTGTCTGCCTGGCCTTGACAGCCACCAAGTCTCCTCTGGGCTACAGTCTTGGCTTAGACTCCCCAGCACCTGCCGATGACACTGAGGTGAGGAGCTCTCCTGTAGGTAGTGCATATCGGGCCCCTCTGGCCAGAGCAGCTGGCCACCATGCTTGCCCACTGTTCATTTGCTCTGCCTCCCTGAGGATGCTTTGGCTCCTCATACTCCACTGTTTCCTCTTGTCCAGAGAGTAAAGGAGGGTACCAGAAGTATTAGCAAGTTTGCCTTTTAACAGGCCTGCTACCAAGTCAGAAAGCTACAAGTTGAGTGTGATTTAGACTTACATGGCGAAGCTGGGCTCCAGTCTTAAGTGGGACTCCAGAGCTCATGCCCATTCTGTAAATCCCTTAGGGATCTCTAGGCCCCACACTGTTCTGCTGTCTTTAGAAGGGCTAGGAATTCTCTAGGATTTAGACAGGAAAGCAATCAAGTACACGGACTTTCCTTGAAATATGAGATGGAAAAAGCAGGATCATCAGCTGGGAAGTGCTTTCCCCACATGCCAGAGCACCCCTCATTCATAAGCCCTGGAGCACGCTCAGTTTTAACTTTACCCAGGAGGCAGTGTACTGGCCTTAGCACGGGTACACCTGTCTTAGCTGAGTCGATGCTTTCTCGGGAGTAGATAGAGTTGCTACGGTTTTCCACAGACACATATCTGGGCTGGCTCCTTATCTGTTTTAGCTTCTCCATCAATGTGGACAAGGAAGGTGAGAGACATAATGAACCTAGAGTGTCCAGACCCATTTTGATTAACAACAGGCAGTCCATAGAGGGCTAGGATCTTCCAAAGGTGACCAATGGAGGCAGCCCTGACTCTGTCACATAACAACCACTACATCACTTGTGTACCCACATACTACACAGAGCTCCAGGAAGCAATTCCAAAAGTTTTTACAAACCAGTGAAGGCTCTGTGCCCCAACAGCAACCAATCCTTCAAAGAGTGGGCCTGCTAAGCTATCCACTTCTTCCAGCTCCTAAGGAGCTACATCAGGCACATACCAAGGAATCCCAGCTTCAATGTTAGACCCCTGCTTCCAACCTTACTAATGGAGGAAAGCCTGTAACATTTTCCAGCAGGCTCTTTATATCTTGGGGTTCCTCACCTGGGTTTGGGGACCTCAAGAGGACTGCTGCCCATCCTGAAAAAGTCAGATTGGTTTGAGGATGAAGAGCTGGAAGACTTGGCTTCAGCCAACCCATGGTGGGAAGGCAGGCGGTCCTCAGAGGGTTGTGGCCGGCTCCAGAGCATACTCTGTGGGGAGGATGAGTGACTCTTCCTCCTGTGGCAAAGAGCAGGGCTGTCAGCTGGGTTCCAGAGCCACTTCGTCTATGTGGGGACTTTCATACCCAGGAGGCACAAACACTTGGTCCTCTCCCAGACTCAAGCCACAGGCAACGAGGGCTGGGACTTTAACTGAAACTCTAAGGCATTCTAATTGCACTGGCCCATGACTCAGAACATGTTAGAAAATTATTCTTAGTGTGCACTAACTGCTCTATTCCCTAACTTGTAAATGCTATACAAACTCTGCCATGTGTCTAAGGAGGAAGACATTAAGGCCTCAGATCCTGCCACATTCTCATGGGAGGACCCTCAAAGCAGGTCCCTTACCATCGTATGTACCCACCACCTTTTGTTTCCTTTTGCTAAGCTGGCCCCTACCTCCTGGCACACTGTACAGGGTACTCTTCCCTCTCATCTCGCTGCTGCTTCTTGGTCCCACTGGGAGCACCAGCACTTTATGCTCCTGGGCCACCATGCAGTGCCCCTCACCAACCAGATGGCTGGGCTCTGAGGCCCAGTACAGACAGCAGGGGATGAAGCTGTGCTCTCAAGTCTTCTGTCAGAACCCACTTTGTTCCTGGGGCTACAGCTTGGCTCCCTAGGGCTGGTGGCCTTGGGCCACAGCTGTGAGTTTATTCTGTCTCAGTCTGGCCCCTCACCAAGCTGCCTGAGTTGGTGCTCCTGCCGGGACAAGTTCCACAGCCTCATAGGTGAAGCTCCCCACGGCTCCTGGTGAATTCTCCAAGACCAGGGAGAAGTCGCTGCCTAGGCTGGTGGTGCTGCCTCGGTCTCTGCGTCCTGAAAGCAGCCAGAAAGTCAGCATGTTACCTTCCCCACTACCAGTCCCCCACCTTTTCCACACACACGCTGGATGGATGAGCTTCTAGAACAAGTCCCCATGTGGTCTATTCTCAGGTAGCTACGTGAAGAAGTAAAGGCTGTTAGGGGCCAGCACTCACTCAACATGCAGATATCTTCCAGAGTGAAGCCTGCATCCCGAGTTGGCAAACTCTTCCTCCTAGAATGACAACCCCAAGCAGTAAATTTGAGCTGCAGCTGGAGTTTTCTCTGTCACCTCCTTGACTCTGCCCAACATGCAGGACAGTTCCAACTACTGGCACTACATGGAACAGGTCCCACCTACAGAGTCTGCCAAGTACCAGGCCCACTTCTGGGATCTACTAGCGTGGCTCTGCCTGTCACATGCACTAAAGTCAACACAGTCTACTTTTCCTTTCAATCATGGCCCAACAACTGGCAAGTTTGGTAGAAAGACAAGTCAACTCATAGGACCCAAGTTCTCACTGAAGTCCCAGAGTAACTGCCAGACATACAAGACTTTTTCAGGCTGAAAGCAGATTTCTGCTCAGTGTGCAGATGACCAGGCTGGCTCTGAACTCAGATCTGCCTGCCAGATGCTGGGATAAAGTGTGCACCATGATGACCAGCTGAATATGATTCAGTTTCTATGGGGTCATATTCTGAGTTTTTTCTTTTTTATAAGGTACCAAAGATTGAATGCAGGGGCTGGGGCATGGTAGGCGAGCACTCTACTACTGAGCTACATCCCAGCACATTTGGCCTTCTATAGGACTCAAGAATGATGAGAATCAGTTCAAGGCTGTGAGAAGTGAGCAGTCCTGTCCACAGGCTTGTTTCTTCCTACAGCATCACAGTTCTTCATCAAACCATCCATTCCCTGTTCACTTAGGTCTTCAACATGGACATTTGTACAGGGCTGGGATAAATACCCTACTGTGGAGGAGTTCCTCTGAGTGCTTTGGTCTCCACTTACCTCTGGGTCTTCAGGCAGAACTCTTCGGAGGTGATATGCTTCAAAAAATTGAAGCAAAAGAAGAAAATCTGAAGGAGAGAAAAATCAGAGCACAGTGAGAAGCCAGCCTTCCCCAGTGGGAAGATGGGGACAGCAGTGTAGCACGCTTGATTAAACCCAGAGACAGGCATTGGGGTTCAACCTGAAGACCAGAAAAGCAAAGCAGCCAGCCACTGGCTCTTACCTCTACCTCAGTCCAAAAATGGCGATCCTGCCTCCAAAAATCCTCAGAATGAGACTGTGTCTGAAAACTGTCTTCCTTCCTCCCCCCCCCCCTTTTTTTTTTTTTTTGGTTTTTCGAGACAGGGTTTCTTCATAGCTTTTGGTTCCTGTCCTGGAACTAGCTCTTGTAGACCAGGCTGGCCTAGAACTCCCAGAGATCCGCCTGCCTCTGCCTCCCGAGTGCTGGGATTAAAGGTGTGCGCCACCACCGCCCGACTTTCTTCCTCCCATTTTATATTCCTCTCTAGTGGTGGGATTAAAGGTGTACACCACTAATGCCTGGTTTTTATGGAAAACTAGTGTGGTGACTGGAATTAAAGGTGTGTGCCACCACTGCCTGGTCTGTATGGCTGATCAGTGCGGCTGTTTTACTCTCTGATCTTCAGGCAAGCTTTATTCATTTTTATTAAAATAAAATGAAATATCACTACATAGCAGAACATTCAGAACTAGGCTGCTAGCTGCTCTGGTTAATCCCTCTTACAGAGAATGGCCTGCTTTGGAGACCCTGCTGCATCTTCCATCTTCTGGGTTTACGACTGATGTGGGTGAAAGAGAGGGCTCAGCAGAGGTGGGCAAGTGCCCATGAGATGGGGTAGGGAAGGAAGGAATGTGCTCCTTTCTTGAGGACACAGAAGTCCAATGTAGAACTTTCAAATCTTCAACATACATGTTCTTAATCTTTACAAAGAGGAGGTAACAATAGCTTCCCACGACCATCTAAGCCCAAGGAGAGCGACTGACAGGGAAGGACAGCTGGGAGGGCAAATATCTTGGGCATGGGGATTAGTGAATAAGGCAGACGTGGAAAGGCATTCTATTGGGTGGGGTCACATGAATTGACACAGGATTAGAACTTGCGTAGGGCAGCCATGGACTAGTTCAGAGTCTGCTGTGCTCAGGTTCTGTGAGGCCCAGGTCTTTGCTGTGAGTTAGTACAGGCAGGAGGTGCTGAATATGGCAGCAACCCCATTCCCATGAGTAAATTCCAGCCAGCGCCCTAGTCCAGAGACTTCAGTCTATTTAGCCTACATAGCACACCAGTGATCCCCAAAGATGCAACCCATGAGAAACAGGGAAACACCCACACAAATTCCCACAGGGCCTTGTAAGAGTCCCTCCAAAACAAAACAAAAAACCAGGCAGAGGGTTGCTCAGATCTCGTCAGTATGAAAATGCTCTATTATATAAAATGACACAGGTGTTCCATCAGACTCTTTAATGTGCTAATATATCCAGGGAACCTCAAAGCAGAAGACAGGGTAAAGAGGCACATAGTAGCTGTTTTTAGCTTGTTGTTTTATAGAGGTTTCTGTAGTCTGGGGAGGTAAAGCCCAACCCTCCAGTCTCAGAGCCCTTTACATTGAGGGACTGAAGGGTGGGACTCAGCCCAGGCAGCTCAGCTTCATCTTTGCCTTGATTCTCTGAAGGGAGCATCTGGCCTGCTTTAGGAGAGGAGGGAGATGGAGTGGAGGACAGAATGTCCTAAAGCACCAGCAAAATCTCCAAACAAGAGTCTACAAAGAGGCCTTCTGCCCAGATTTCAACGCCGAAGGCTCTGCCTCTGGCAGAGTTCATGGGGCCTCCAAGGAACGGGCTTATGAGCTCTGCAGCCCTGCAGCCACATCAGTGCTCAGAAAAGATTTGGAAGGGGGATGAGCAGCTAGACGGGAGCAACAAAAGAAAGCTGGAGATAAGATGCCCAAGAAGGAAGCAAGCTCAGGAGCGGGAGGGAGAGAAGATGCTTCTGAACATTGGAGATGAGGGGAGACAAAGCCAACACTGTCCTGATAGGCATCTCTAGCTCTGAGCGAGGCACCAGGAGACTCAAGGTTATGCTGCTCAAGGTCACCGAGGCAATAAGCAAGACAAGTAGACACATGCAAGCCCTACTTAAGATCTGATGCTGGGGAAACCATGACAAGCAGACAAAGATGTAGAGATGGCAGAGGAATTTGACCACAGTGAAGAGGAGGGACAAATGGACCTGGAGGTAGCCTATAGATGAGAAGTGGGCAGGACCATGGGTGCACACAACACCTTGGGAAAGGGAAGGGATTCTGTGTGCGGCAGGACTGAAGATAGTAGTGCTTCATGTTTCAGCCCTGAGCATGGGGTCATGGAAAGCACCCTATACATTGGTTCCAGAGCCAAGTGCAGAAAGAAAGAACATTAACTTAAAAGATCACAGAAGCTGTGACCAGAACTTTTTCTGCGGTACAAAGGGAACCTGAGGTTCACACAGGGCTCTGTGCTCTTGCTTCCCCTCTGCTCCCCAACGCTGCCTGAGGGAAGAAGATGGTGACCTCATCCAAGTATCCTGGGTTGAGAAACTGCCTCTACAGCATGGCAACCAAAATGAACGTCATTCTATCTTAAGGTGTGGTATAGGTCTATGAGGGCACTCACCTCCTCTCCTTTGCTGAGCCTGTCTACCAACATGTGCCTGAAAAAGAAGAGTGAGGAGTCAAAGGGTGTAACACGGGACTGTAGGAGGCTTGTGCACCAGAGACAGACCAGTCTTTGGCACTAATGCATCAGATGAAGCCTGCCAACATTTTTGATCTTTTCCAATGGGAGCCAACTGTTTTCTTATCTGTTTCCCATAAAAAATACCATGCTTATACACTTCAAAGGCTGGTGTTCCTTGAAAACTTACCCAAAGAGGAACCAGTCATAGGCCACAGTCAGGTAGAGGATCTCAGCAGGCTTCAGAGATGTGTGGATTAGCCCATCCTGGGAGAGACCAAAGGTGGCAAGATCAGAAAGGTCCTAGTATAGACCTTACCCCAGGAGCAAACCACACCATAGACTGGGTGACTGCGCCTGCTGACCAAGAACAGGGTTAAACATGACACCTGCTGACTGTGCCCTCACCCCACAGCGTCTCTGCATCTTGGAGATAATAATTAAGACACCAAAGGGTAAAGCCTAAAATGGTCTCTGCATGTTCCCTGACTCCAAGACATTTATTTATACTCACAGCCCATAAGGAAAGGCGTAGAAGAGAGATGAAAAGAGGGGTCCGATCCCAGCCTGAGATACAGTGTACCAGCAGCCCGCTGTCATCTGTGGCAGAACAGGAACACCAAATGAGAGACCCAGACAGGGCTGATGAAAAGGCCTGCAGGCCAGCTTAGTGTCCTCTTCCCCAGGCACCTGTCCAAGGCTATTCCCCAATTTCATCCTAGATATGGGTGAAGTACCTAGTGTGGTTTCTCATATTTCTTCTAGTTGAAGTTCTGTTTTTAACTGTGTTTCTTATCATTGTGCTTGTGTGCACATAAGTATGCACAGGCCGAGATCAGAGAACAACTTGTGGAAATTGGTTCTCTTCTTCCACCATGGTTCTGGGCATCATACCCAATTTATCAAGCTTGAGCAGCAAGTGCTTTTTCCCACACAGACATCTCATCAGCATACCCCTGGGAAGGAATCCAGCCTGAAAAGTCTCTTGGCTCAGGGGATTCTCAGAGACCTAATCCTACATTCCTGACCAGCATTTCCCAGGCTTGGGATCCTAAGACTCACCATCACTGTTAACAATGGAAAGCAGCAGTTTCAGGTAGTTTTGTGTTTGTTGCACCAGGTCCCAACTCTAGACAAAACAAGAGAAAGATTGAGAAATAAATATTAACTAGGATTTAGAGGAAAGAGGAACATGAGTTTAAGGCTTAGCTACATACTGAGTCTCAAAAATTCCCAAACAAATACAAATGCCAGAGGGGGTGTAGGCTGGTGTTGGATCACATGCTTTTGCATTTAAGAAATGCCAGGTCCATCCTAGCACCAAAATCTAACAAAAATGTTGCCAGGTGTGATATGCCCTTTGTAACCTCAGCTCTTAGGAGGCCTAGGCAGGAGGATGAGGAATTCAGGGCCAACCTCAGCTATACCAGCCTGGTATATGAGGCCCTATCTCAAACTTACATATACTGCCAAGCATGATTTTTGGGCAGCAAGTAAACAAGGCTCTTGGTCTTAAGCTAAAGGCCCCAAACCCAAGTAACCTGAGACATTCACTCCTCAGTTCCAAGAGCTCTGCTTGTATCCATCACCCACCCTCCCTTACTCAGTGTGCTGGAGAGTGAGGGATAGACGCCTCTAGCGGGTGTTCTTAAGCAACCTCATGCCAACAGCTTCTAAGTGCAGGGGTCCAGGGTAGACACTGTTTCCAAACAGCCATGCAAGAGCCATTCTTTCATCTGCCACCACACCATGGAAACCAACACAAACACTAACTTTCTCAATCGTCGTTTAATTTACCTTTATTGTTGCTCACTGTTTAACATTGTGTGTGCACGCATGCATGTATGTGTGTGTGCGTGTGTAACACTCCTGGGGTAGAAAAGACAGCTCAATGGCTAAGAGCTTTTTTTTTTTAATATTTATTTATTTATTTATTATGTATACAATATTCTGTCTGTGTGTATGCCTGAAGGCCAGAAGAGGGCGCCAGACCTCTTTACAGATGGTTGTGAGCCACCATGTGGTTGCTGGGAATTGAACTCAGGACCTTTGGAAGAACAGGCAATGCTCTTAACCACTGAGCCATCTTCTCTCCAGCCCGCTAAGAGCTATTCTTTTTTTTTTTTTTTTTATGGTTTATTTAACTTTATGTGCATTGGTGTGAAGGTGTCAGATCCCCTGGAACTGGATCTTCAGTTATGAGCTGCCATGTGGGTGCTGGGAATTGAACCCGGGTTCTAGGGAAGAGCAGTCAGTGCTCTTAACCACTGAGCCATCTCTCCAGCCCCAAGAGCTATTCTTATAGAGGAACAGTGTTCAGTTTCCTGTACCCACATCTGTAACTGCAGTCCTGAGGGGGTTCCAGGGGATCTGTTATCTTTTGGCCTCCATAGGTACTGCACACAGTGATGCACAGACAGGCATGCAGGCAAAACACACATACATACTAAACAACAAGATGCATTCCTGCCATGGCTTATGTGTGAAAATTCAGAGGAGAATTTTTGAGGGCCTTTTTTTCCCACTTTGCATGGGTTCAGGGGATCAAATTCAGGGTGTAAAGCTTGGCAGCAACCACCTTTACATACTGAGGCACCTGGCTGGCCCCTTTCCCTTTTTAGAGATTGATTGTCTTCCTATATTAGCCTAGGCTGGGCTGGAACTCACTATCTTTCTGCTTCTGCCTCCCGACTGGTGGGATTATACATATGTACTACCACCTCCTGGAGAAATAATATACATAGTGTATTTAGCAGACACTTTGTTTTATTTTAATAAGAGGCTCATTTAGGTGGGAGTCAGGAAATATATAATGCTGCCAAGAATCTGTTCTAGCCAAGTGAGAGGGCTAGACCAGGCACTCTGGAGCAGCCCACTCCCAATCTGAATTCCATAGAGGGGCCTGACCCAGTTCTGCAGAGCCTTTTTCCCTGGCTAGGGACAGCCTCTGCTCTCTTAGGACACAACTGCCTATCAGCGTTCTGGGCTGTGAAGAGAGGGTGGCGCATGCCGACGAGAGAGCACTTCCCGGGGGGAGGGGAACACGGCACCTGTAATTGCAATGGTTTTCCCAGGAATTTAAAGCAGACTCATTTACCTGACCCTCCCATGCCCCCAGAGAGTTCTGACCTACTTTTAGCAGCTCCAGAGACCTGCTGCAGCATTGTGCTAATGAAGCCATTACCAGCAGGAGCATGAGGGTCTCTTTACACAGCTGGCTCAACATGTCTGACACTATTGCCAAGAGGTTTCCTCTGAGCTGAGCTTCTGCAGAGTGAGGACCTTCTGCAAAGTGAGGACAGGAGCCATGGAGCATAAAGCCTCAGGTTAGGCTTGCTAGTAAAGATAGCAGCAGCGAGGGGAGGGGAGGGACCAAGCCTGGGGCTCTGCAGAGTGCCAAGTGTGCAGATCTAAAGGAGACTTTGATCAGAAAGAGACAGCGTGTTCCCAGGGCTGGGCCTAGTTATCCATGGAGAGGGCTGCACTGGGAAGGCCCAAACCGCACAGCTGGGCTGAGGGATGGGTCTGGCACCACTGGACTCTAAGATTTACAGGAGAGTAAGAAACAAAACACGTGAGACTACTGAATGTGAGCAGTGTGCTAAAATCCTAGGTCCGCCCCCAATGCTTGTCCCATGCACTCCATGAAAAAGCCTCCAGGAGCAGAGCAAAGTGAGTGTAAAGCGGAGTGAACAAGAGTTCATCACCCAGTGAGGTAAAGTATAAAGGAATCTGGGAACCCAAAGTTAACATGCAGAGAGGGCAGAGTGCACCCCTGGCTGAAGATGACATGAAGAGACAAAGTGAGGCGAACTGGCTTGACTGCTTTATTCAAGGAAGCATTCCTTTGACATGCCCCCCTGCCCTCCTTCCACCAGCATGCCTGAATCATATTGGCATTCCTGCTCTGCAGCCAGCTAACTAGTGGTGTGCTTCTCACTGCTGTGAAGGCACTCCAGCATGCCTTCTCAGAGAACACTTACAACTCAGAGATCCTAGTGAGGCCTGGGATAGGGCTGCCAACCCTATCTTTTGGGAAAGGCAAGGTCTGTTCAAAGCCAAGGAGCCCAACTGCAGCATCTCCAACTACTTAGCAGAGGCCTTACTTCCTCACTAGAGACAGAGGTCTTCCTTCCTTAGCAGGACCAACATACACCGCCCCCTCCTGTCACCCCATTTGGTGAGTAGTTCATCAGATCCATTTGGCACCTGCATTAAGGAAAACAGGCAGCTCCAGAGAGACCAGAAGGGCAGTTTAGGGTAGAGGTCACCTGAGAGCTCAGTACACAAACTGAGGAGTGTGCAGTCTCCACTTGGCTATTTAACCTGTGAAACCACAGTCCAGAAAACAGGACCACATAAACCTAGTCTTCAGATCACAATGAAGAGCATCAGCCTGCTTTCCCTCTCTGATGACGCTCTTACAGAAACACTTATTTAGGAGATACCTGACAACCCCCCCCCCCCAGCATGTACCCAGATAGTTGCCTGGGCATCTAAGCTGTTATTAAGGCTATTCAGAGATAAGATAAATCCCTGCTGGCGAGGTGGAATGGTAGGTAGAGGCATTTGCCACCAAACCTCATGACTTGAGTTCAATTCCCTGGAATCGGCATGGCAGGAAGAGAATTGGGTTAAGACAAATTCAGTCCTTGCCTTTACAAACTTCCCGGGTATCACGTAAGAGAAAGGGGCCTCCCGTTGCCTAAGAGGCAGGCCAGGTCTGAGAAAAGGAAACCTTAAGGTTGTGTGGGAGTTGTACAATGCAGGGCACAAATGAAAATGGTAGGGAGGCAGGATACTTTTGGTAATCACTGGCTTAGCTGTCCTCCCCCGCCCTCTCTCCCTCTTTCTCTCTTCAGGGTATGGGGTGGACAGGTTTTGAGACAGGATCTGCTAAGTAGCTCAGGCTGGCCTCAAACTTGCAATGATCCTGAGTAAAGGATGACAGGCATGTTCCCCAACACCTGGCTTTATGTGCAGGGGGTCCTGAGGAGATACACAA
This sequence comes from Chionomys nivalis, assembly GCF_950005125.1. Taxonomy (NCBI): domain Eukaryota; kingdom Metazoa; phylum Chordata; class Mammalia; order Rodentia; family Cricetidae; genus Chionomys; species Chionomys nivalis. The sequence continues at coordinate 37,182,482 of NC_080086.1, forward strand.
GCTGTGGGTTCTCTGTTCTCATAGAGCTCACAGAAGCAGATCTCTAAATCAGTAACTATAGCTCAATGGAAAATTCCATGATAGATACACCCAGGGGGTTAATGGGAAGGTAGATGCAGACATCCAATCATCAGGGATGGGAGAGGAGGCAAATCAGGAAAGTCTTCCTGAAGTGAACACAGAGCCAATCCTGAAGGACAAAGTGTCAGCCAGACAGGAGGAAGCTGAGAAGGGGCAGGCTGCAAGGGAGACTCCCAGCAGCTGTCAGCTTGTGAGGGTTAAACAGTGTGGAGAGCCAGCTCTATCTTTCAGGTTTCTGCAGTCAAATGAGGTCAGGCAGCTCTGCACTTCCTCTAACAGAACCCATTAAAAAGAAAAATGAAAAGCTAAGCCCAGATGTGGAAGAGCAGAATTTGTGAAGTTCCCTGGAAACAGATCCCCCTGGTGGACACAAATCATTGAGTTACGTTCAGACTTTGACTCTCTGGGTCTGGAGCAAATAAGGAAAGCCGTACATGATGTACATGATGGTGCACACCTTTAATCCCAGTGCTCAGGAGGATCTCTGAGTTCAAGGCTGGTCTGATGGTCTACACAGTTCTAGGTCAACCTGGGCTATACAGTGAGACCTTGTCTAAAAAGAAAAAAAAAAAAAAAAACCCCAAAACACACACACAATAAAAAGACAGTCCAATAGGCAAGCAGTTTCTCTTTGTCTGGGCTGTGGGATGTCAGAATACTACAACATTTGCACAAGATCTCAAAGGATGGACAACAGGGCCCCTTGGTTACACCATCCCCTCATCCTGCCTGCATGATCAGGCCCTCACCTGATACTGGCTCCAGTCAATGTTCAGAGAGCGAGTCAGGAAGTCAGGGATGTTCAATGGGGCATCGACATAGTCCTGAGAACAGAATGACACTGTGAGATGTAATTGGCCAGCATATGGAGCTGTGGCGACAACAGGCCCTAGCCCTGGAGCTGTATCCACCACAGGTAGGACAGCCCTCCACAGTGCTCGCCTCTTCTGGACCAGATGCCTGGGGCCCTCTGGAACTGAGTGCTTAAAAAGCAAAGTGACCAGGTCACCATAGCTGAATGGAGTTATCTGTCAGATACTGAACTATCTGAGCTGCAAGAAGCAAGAGCAAGCCACGCACAGCCTCTGGAGACTCCCTGTGCATGATCTCCTGCTTGAAGAAACAATGCCGCTTCCAGTTTTCACAGAGTGGAAGAAGAGGAAGGCTAATCGTTCCCTAATTTGGCTTTGAAGACTTTCTTTTATGGAGAGGCAGTCATGAAAAAGAGAGCAGAAAGGGTGTGCAGTGAGATATTAACACACACATACAAGCAGCAGAGGAAGAGAAAGAAATAGCGAGACAAATTCAAGCAAGAAGAATAAAGAAAAGGGTCTCCTGCTAAAAAGAAACATGGTTGAATATTGTTACTCATACCTGCTTCCAGTTAAATATGAGCCCTTCAGCCATGTAATCCCGATCCTTATATTCCTTGAAGAATTCACAGCCTGGAAAAGAAGGCAGCTTTATGGCTCAACAGCTCCCTTGCCCCCTTTGACTCTAGGTGCTGGAGAACTCAGGAGCCATGAGCTCACCAGGCTTTCTGCACTGTGGCCCTGGGCAGGCTGAGGCTGACTGAAAACTCCTGAGCACCACCATTTCCAGCTATACAAGGTCCCAACTGTCCTTGCACTATCTGTGTTCCCTGGTCACTAGAGGCACCTCCCTCACTGCAGGCCCCTTTACCCTACAAGTTTCTAGTGCCAATCCCAGCAGTAAAGGCAGTGCTTACAGCAGGAGTTCACTTTCTTGCAGAAGCTGAGGCAGCATCTTCGAAATGGGGTAGCAATCCCCAGCTACAGGTTTCGGAGAGGACTGCAAATCCTGACTCCAGGGGCATGGGCAGTGCCTGCAAGCTGACAAGTGCTCAAGGACATCACTACTGTCAACCCAGCAGGGGGAGAGCACATTCTTCATCATTCAAACTTCCTCAGAAACTACCAGGTGGAGGTCTTGGCAACAGAGGGAGGAACTGTGCAGAGAAGAGGCTTTGGAAGCAGACCCAACTTAAAGTACGGTTTTACCCACACCTATGACTGGGAATAAGTTGGTGAATGTCACTAAGCCCTGGTTTTCCTACTTGTGGGATGGTGGTTTTAGGTGAAATACAGTAATACATATAAAACAGTATAGTCAGTTGCACAGCTGTTTGGGTATCTGTGACATTCAAATGGCAATACAAAACTGGCACTATACTGGTCTTGTGACAGGAATTCTTAGTGTCAACCTTGACTTGGTCAACCAGTTTTTTGTTTTGTTTTTCTGAGCAGGGTCTATGTAGCTCTGGCTGTCCTGGGACTGGCTATGTAGACCATTCTGGCCTTGAATTCACAGAGATTCAAACCTGCCTCTACCTCCTAAGTGCACCACCACGACAGACTCAGGCAATATCTTGTTCTGCAGCAGCCAGCTGTCTTGGTCAGAGAGGAGGCTTGCCCCTGGGCTGTATACAGCCTGCCTTTGTGGGATGAACACAGCCATTTTGCTGAGTGGGCTACTGTGACATAAAGTCACCGGGCAGCGGAAAGCAAATGCAGAGGGAACAGTTTCTTAGAATTACTCTGAGCTCCCCAGGTCTGCGTGTGCAGACTTCAGCAGGCACATGGGTTTGGTACACCAAGCCCAGTGAGAGCCCTTAATTCTGTGAGAGACCAGAGGCTGAATACTCAGGGAACTCTACAACAACCTTTAGGCTTGCTTCAAAGCAAAATGAGGGTCTTTGTGGAGAGAAAAGTGGGGACCAATCCCATGTGCCAAATTTGGCTTTTATTTTATACTAATCCCCCACGCTCAATAATGATTGAGAAGTCAGGAGATAATCTTCAGTCATAATACTTCAGCCTATTTTAGGGTGCCTCACCAGGAGAGAGAACAGCTATAACTACCAGGCAGGGGCCTTGAGCTTATGAGCCTGGGCTAAAAGGAGACACCAATTATCTCCTAGGGCACCATGAAGTAATTTGCTTTCTCATATCCTTACTTGCTAGATCAACTTCTGACAAAGCCCATGATGCATACACTGTTTTTGTGAGAAACTGACAAAATTAAAACAGACTTGGTACCCAGGGCTGTGCCTGATGTCATTACTTCAACAAGCTTCTGAACCCAGTAAGGACAAAGCAGGGGATGGCAACAGTTAGCTCCAAAGGATACAAACCAGTGGGTAGTTTGGACCCATCTATTCTCACACCCTGAAGAAAGAGTTGGGAGCATTGCCCATCTACATTATAAGTTAAACTGATACTATCTTTAGTCCCTGTATGAGCCTTGAAGACCTCACAGGACTCAAGTGACAGTCCTAGAAGGTCAAAGGTATGACTGTTTCCCCTCCCCCTTGGTATGGACCTCAGAAGCCCAGACCTGTAGTCATGATCCATGGACTGCATATAATCAGTGGTCACCGTTGATCTAACACCACAATTTTCTTTTTCTTTCACTTTCTATAAAAGGTATGACTTTCAATAACAGCAATTTTGTAAAGTGATATAGACATGAAAAAAACCTCAAGAACACAAGCATGTTAACTAAAAAGTGCTTCTGCTCCTTTACCCCTTATGGCTGTGTCTGGCTATTTTTTTTTTTTTTTTGATTGTCCCTGTACCCTCCTCCTGACTCATAAAATTATCAGATAAAGTACATAAAAATTTTGGGGAAAAATTCAGAACGATCTTTATGCCATCTTTTCTGCTCAGTTTTGGTAGTGTGTTTTCCTTAATACACTGGGAATATCAACCAAATTAATTCTGTACCCTACTCCTCACCTTTTGTTAAAACAGGGTCTCATCTGGCCTGGAGCCGGACAACATAGGTCAGGCTTGATCTTGAATTTGTAGTGTCTCTGTCTCTGCTTCTCAAGTACCAGGACTACAGGTGTTTGCACCAGGTGCTCCTGTACACTGTAACGAGCTCTATTCTATTATGGAAGTACCATCATTTACTTAATTCTTATTCTGGTTAATGAGACTATGCCCCGTGAATTTGCTATTACAGGCAGACATCATGCTAAATATCTTCAGCCCTAAGCCAGATGGACTGTAGACCAATGACAGGTTAACAAAGGGTGTTAACATTTGAGGAATATGTAGTGAGTGGCCAAACTACAAACAAAGAGACCCTGTACTACTGCTACTGGAATGAAGCAATGGCACTAACACGTGGTACTAACTACTACGTTTCCTACCTGTGCCCTTTTTGGAACTCAGCTATAAACAACAAACGGATGCCTACTCCTTCGGGAGCACACCACATCACGTGGAGTAGCTGAGGATACTCCCTAGCAGCCTCTCCTGGGAGGACGACACTACGTCTGAAGCATCTGCAGAGCCACTGATGGCTCTAGTACAGAATGCAAGGGCATCAAGGGAGGAATGGATGCTTCTGGAAGAAGAAACTTGCTAGCACTGTCAAGCCCGGTGGCATCTTCATAACCTACATCAGTCCAAAGTTGCTCTTAGACAAGAGAAGGTTCCAAGAGCCTTTCTTCCCACAAACTCATCAGAACCGTAATTTAGAGTCTATTGGGGCTAGGCCTCTCACTTTATTCTGAAACAAGTGTCATTATTCCCATGTTATGAAGGATGAAAACGGTGCTCAGAAAGGTTGAGGGGCTGGTTCCAGGGCACCTAGTGCCAAAGGCAGGGAGCTACACCTAGTCCTACAGGACGCCAAACACAGAGCTGGCAGAAAAGAGCATCATGAAACTGCATGGAGGACACTGAGGATGCCAGATCATCAGTCGTCTGATGAGGATATCTCTCACAAGAAGACTGCTGAATTTGCAGTTCTAAGAGAGGCTACTGCAGCCTGTTCTTGGTATTGACTATAGGGCTCTAAGGCTAGAAAGTAAAGTCCAAGCCCAAACTGAAGGAAGATGCCAGTGCTGAGAAGTGGGAGAGGCTTCAAGGAGGAAGGACACCTTGCTGTGATTGGCAAAGCCTGGGACCGAAGTTCAGCGACCAGCAGGGATGGTGGGGAACTAGAGTACTACTACACAGCTCCAGTTTTCAGTGTGAGAACTTAGCCTGGCCACAGACACAGGATTGTGTGGCAGAGATCCAGAGTGGCTCTGTGGATACCAAAGTGTCCTGTGATATTGGGAGGTTACTGTATAATTACCGATGACAGAGCATGTTTTGCTTTTCTGCTCCACAACAGCACTGTCTGGGGTGATCCACAAATAGCTCTGGACATTCATGTCAAGGCACACACCATATGGGACAGAGCAGCATGAATGATGGCTGTGTATGAACATGTCATTTCCTCTTACGTGCATAGGCCATATGGATACACAAGATCTAGCCTTTATGACAAACCGGAGTTAAGCTTTTCCAAGTTCTAACTTATGCCTGAGGGAATCTGAAGCTCAGAGAAGTAACTTTCTCAAGGTTGTGGCTCATGAATACCAACACCAGGTCCCACCTCTGACCACCACTCTGCAGGATCCTGCCTGACCCTCAAGCATGACTGCTGTGACCTGGGCCCAAACGTCCAAGCTGTCTGATAGAGCTCCTCCCAAACAGTTCCCAGGACACCGAGGCACAGGAAGTTTGACCCTGTTATCCTACCTGGATATGGGATAGAGAGGAGAGTGAAGTCTGCATAGCGCTGAGCTTTGTCCACTTTCTCAGAGGAGGTTACACTACAAGACAGGGACATAATGTGTTATAATATTCTTATATACACACAAATACAGACTCCCAAATAAGTGTAACAATTTCTTACAATGAACTTTTTGCTAAAAAACTGTCCTTCAGAGTTAGGAAGGACAGTCAGCAGCAAACAATTAAGAACTCTTCCCTGTCCCCCTTCAACAACGCAAATAAGAGGTCTTTTCCACTCTAACAAAGGAGCAGGCCTCAGCCAGTACCCAGAGTTGGAGGATGACCTTCCATAACAGCTCCATGGAGGCATGAGGCACATCCACTCTTGGTCCTGAGGGTGGGACAGAGCCGGACAGTAGGAAGGACTTCTCTACCTCCAAAGGCCACTCCTAAACATGGGAACATGGAGCTGAGCGTCGTTGCACACTTTCATCCCAGGATCTGGGAAGCAGAGCCAGGAGGATCCTTACAAATTCAGGGCCAGTGTAGGCTACATAGTGAGTTCAAGGCCAATCTCGGCCATATTTCAAAACACTATCTCAAAAATACAAAGATCAAAACAAAGAAAAGCAAACAAACAAAAAGCAAAATAAGCCAAAATAACCCCCACAAAAATACAATCAACAAATAAATAAATAAATGAAAGAGGCCAGGAAGATGGCTCAGTTGGTAAAGTACTTGCTATGCCTGCATGAGGTCTTGAGTTCAGATCCCCAGCACCTATGTAAAAAGCTGGAAGTGGCTGCAAACACCTGTAATCGCGGTGATGTGAAAGTGGACAGGATGATCCGCGCTGGCTTTCCAGCCAGCCAGGAGAGCTGAACTGGTGAGCTCCAGGCTTATTGCAAGACTATCTTGAAAAATCCAATGGAAATTGACTGGGTCAATCTTTGGCCTCTACGTGCACCAACACATACGTGTGTGTGGATGCAGGCATATCAGGAATGAATGAAAATGCAATAAGAGTCTGCACAGATGGCCCTCACATTAGCCCACCAAGCCAGAAGGGCCATGCACTATGGGCCAGCCCCGCCAATCATGAACACAGTCTGAGCCTGCTTCATGCCAGATGCCCTGTACTCACTTCATGCCAAACTTCACCTTCTTGTTCTCCACCATCAGGTCACAGATGTACTTGACGGATAGGTATCGAAGCAGCCTGATATCATAGCCTCTCACCTTATCAAAAAGGTGTGTGTCACCACTTCTGAAATAATAGCCAGAGAAAGGGGTTGAGATCCACGTTGATCCAGAGAAGTGTGGAGTAGGGAGCTATTTTGGAAAGTATGGATGGAGACCTCTGTTCAATTATCCAGAAGTCAGAGGGAGCAGGCAAGGAAGGTGACTTTCCAAGAGATTATCCCTGTCTCGGGACACAGTTCAAAGAAGAGCAATTTGCAGCCAGAGTGGGAAAGGGCTCTCTGCACTGCTTGACATTAAGCCAGAAGACTTGAGATAATCTCAGTTCTAAAAGGCATCAGGCTGGTGGCTCAGACTCTTTAAGCTTCCATTAGAGTTCATCTCCACCTCCCCTTTTTCCCTCTATTTAGGACCATTTTTAGCCATATGCCTTATGAATGTAACAGACTGAATTTTTTCAACAGATAAAGACTTTTTAGGGTGATCTGATCAGCTGGTTGTGAAATACTAGGTAAGTGAATTTCTTCTACTTAACCAGGCCTTTGAAGCAAGGAGAAAGAAAACAAACAACCCCCCAAATTCTCAGGCTACTTTCTGTCCCGCCATGCAGATATGGCAGCAGCAGAAAGAGTAAACAGTCACTGCAATGTGTTTTTAATGTCTGCTTCTTGATCACTACCAGGAGCCAGCTGCCTCCCTGAGAACTGTATGCTGTAGATGACCTGGCCAAAGCAGAAGTCACCTGACCTCAGGGGACGCCAAACATTCTTGAGCACAAGCCAGAGCTACTGCTTTCAAAGTCAGTTGCAGAACTTGGGCTTAGCAAAGTACCTGAGCCACAGTTTGGGCAGCAAATCTTACTAGGGTGCTCATGTGCATTCCAGAGATGCTGGATACCAGCTAAAGACTTTCCATGTGATAGCAACCACACAAAGGATATTTGTAGGCTTGTTCATGAAAGACCATCTGAAAGGAGTAGAGTGTACCCATTTTCTCCCTTTAAAGGAACTCAGTGCTGCATGTCTGTAGTCCTAGAGCTTGGGAAATGGTGACAGGACCGGAGAGTTCAAGGTCATCCCTGGCTACATAGGATGTTCAAAGCCAGGTTGGACTACACAAGACCTTGTCTCAAAATGCAAAAAAACCAAAAACAAAACCAAACTAAACCAAAACAAAAAAACCCAGAACTAGGCACTGTGGTTTTATGAAACCATCTCAAATGCTGCCTCCATTCCCAAACACACACATACCAAAGAAGGAAAAGGGTGTGTGTGACTCAAAATGCAATTGTGGGATACAGTGGCTACAACCCTGTAATTCAGTGCCAGGTGTGCTGTATGATACCTGGCAAGTTCACACTTAGCAGGCCAGCTGCATACTGCCACTATGTAGGGCTTAAGCAAAGACTGACATCTAGGGCTGACCTTAGACCTGCAGCACAGAAACCCTGAGGTCATCGTGTACTGGGATTCCAGCTGTAGACTGCTCAGGTATCCAGCAGTGTCTTGATGAAGCTACTGGGTGGACTTAAACAGTGCTGTTTTGAGGGTATGGGGATGGAAGGCAGGGGCAAAGAGCCGATCCACTTATATAGACCAGAGATGAATACCCACTGCCAGAAGAGCATGGCTGCCACCAACCAGGCACCCATCCCAACCCAACCTCCTACCCAGAGTGACCGACCCGGCACTAACCTAAGAGCACAGTCCTCCGTGACATCGTCCACATCTGCCCAGGTATCATCTGTTCCCCCTGCCAGAGAAACCAGTTTGTCAGCACTGAGGCTGGTGTATCATGGGCTCTACCCAGAGGTGTTCTTACCAGCCTCCTTCCTTGTAGGACCAAGTGTAGGTAGTACCAACCTGCCCCTATCCCAGGTTCCGCCCTCCTATCTCCACCAGAATCCCACGCCCGTCTGTGTAGTAGTTTGCTTGCATCTGAAGTGAATCCCTAGTTTCTGCTAAATGGAGTGCCCTGGCCTCTACCCTGCTTCATCACACCTGTTCCTCACACCACTGTGCCTATGGCAGGACTAGTCCCTCTCACTAGGTTCCCAGTCTTAGACCTGCAAAAGGCTGTTCAATATTCACCTGAGAAAAAATAGTTGTATCCAGAGCGTCCATACAGCTCTCCCCATCCAGCCAGGGTGGCCGACCTGCAAATGTGCTGGGAGACAATTAGCATTTTTGGGTCAGATGGTTTCTGAAGCATGCAGAGAGCTTAAAGAATGCCTAGTGCCCCTTACCAGCACTGAGACCATCACAGTCAGTCTGAAGGATGCCTAGAACTTTTTATTAGCTGACACCAAAGGGGTCTCTCTCCCAGATTCCAAGGTACCAGTGTTACTTCAATGATAAGTAAGACTTGAAGAATGTCCAATGTCCATATATACCAGGTACTGGGCACAGTACTGCCAAGTGACACCATCTTCTTACTGAATTCTCATTAAGACAAACATGGAAAGCAGTAGGGATAATCACTATTTCATGGATGAAGAAAAGTGGCGGGGCTGAAGCGTCCTCTGGAGAGTCCAATTCCCAGCAACCACATGGTGGCTCACAACCATCTGCAAGGAGATCTGGTGCCCTCCTCTGGCATGCAGGCATACATGCAGACAGAATATTATATACAAATAAAATAATAATAATAATAATAATAATAATAAAAAAACTGGCCCAGGGTGGTTAAGGGATGTGAACAGTCATACACAGTGAGGGTCAGGTTGAGAACTGGCCCAAGCTCACATACCTCCAAGGGCCTGTTACTTATTAATTTGGAACTTTTAGCATAGAGGGTGACTTTTATACTGAGGGAAATTAAAAGAGAAATACCTGGAATCTTAACTTTTAAAATGAACTTACTGAAACAATCCTGATGATATGTGGCTATAATCTCAGCACTTAAGAGTAAGGGCAGTGACATCAGAAGTTTAAGGCCAGCCACAGTTACATAGTGGTTCTGAGGCCAGTCTGGGGTTCATGAGACTATCATAAAAAAACAAACAAACAAAAAACAATTTCCAAGGATGCTCAGTGTGGTTCATGCCTTTAATCCCAACACTCAGAAGGCAGAGGCAGACAGATCTTTATGAATTAAAAGTAAGCCTGGTGACTGATCTAATGTCTAATGGGAGCTCACCAAGGCCAGCTGGACTGGGACTGAACGAGCATGTGATCAAACAGGACTCTCTGAATGTGGCTGACAATGGGGGCTGACTGAGAAGCCAATGATAATGGCACGGGGACTTGATTCTACTCCATGTACTGGCTTTTTGGGATCCTAGTCTGTTTGGATGCACACCTTCCTAGACCTGGATGGAGGGGGGAGGGCCTTGGACTTCCCACAGGGCAGGGTACCCTGATTTCTCTTAGGACTGGAGAAGGAGGGGGAGTGGGGGAGGGGGAGGGAAATGGGAGGAGGTGGAAATTTTTAATAAATAAATAAAAAAAGGATAAAACAAAACAAAAACAAAAACAAACAAACAAAAAAAGAGTAAGCCTGGTCTACATAGCCAAGTTCTATGGGACAGCCAGGGCTACATAGAGAGACAGTGCCTCAAAAAAACAAAACTCCAAATTACCAAGGCAACATAGTAGCTATTAAAAGGACTATGAGAAGTAGAAGCCGGTACCATGCACATGCTAGGATAGTGCTCTAAATTTACCCCGCTGCCTTGCTTTTTTTACTTTCTTCAGCACAGAAGGGATCATTTTAGAGTTGGAATTCTAAAAGCCAAGCAATAGTATCTTTCTTTTAAAGGACTGTATTTGTACATCTGCATGATGTGTGTTTGTTGGTACTCAGGCCACAGTGTGCATCAGAGTATACAACTTTGTTTAGTTAGTTCTCTCCGCCCACCTTTATGTGAGTTCTGAAGATCAAACTTAGGTTGCTTGTATAGTGGGTACCTTTACCCACTGAGCCATCCTGCTGGCCTTTAAACTTCATTATTTAATTTTAAGACTACGTCTTTAAATAGTGTGTTGAAATCCAGTAGTGTTTCGGGGGTGGTGGGAAATGGGAGATGTTGAGTGACACAGAAGCCAGCCAATCTAGTCTGACTGAAGGCTAGGAGAACTGCCCCCACTGCATTAAGAGAAAAGGGAAGATGTAAGATGACAGAGCAATTAAAGTTCGTTTCTGAATGTGTGACACAATCTGGAAGTATAAAGTAGATTTCTGAAAGATTACAAAATACTGTCTACTGTAGGGTCCTCACATAAGGTAAAAGAAGTAAACAGTTAGCTGCTGCATGAAATGGGTGCAGACTAGGTCAACTGTCTGGCTCTTGCTGGCGGTGAGAGCAGGCAAAACATAAGTAGCTGGGTATCATCTGGGGCAAGCTGGGTGCATTCCTGGAGATGTGGCCTGTTTGCATTATCTGCTTCCCTGTGTCTCTTGGGACCCGTCAAGAGACCACTATTGCTTCCAGGGCAGCATTTTTATGCCAATCTCTGTTTGTAGTCTCTGTTCCAGAAGCCCATGGAGAATGGCTAGGGCTGAATTTCCTGCTGGTCTAAGCAGAATGAACTATGGTGGGGCCTACCTAACACTTCCTGGGTCTAACAGCATCCAAAATTCAGATTAAACTGCCAATTGTTGGGTATGGCAACACAGGCTTTGGGAATCTCCACCTTTGGAGTTGGATACTGGAGGATGGGAGGATTAAGGTCAGTCTAAGCTACAAAATGAGATCCTGTCTCAAAGTAATATTAGTTGTTATGCAACCATGAGAGCTTGCGTTTGGGTCACCAACACCCACATAAAAAGCCAGGCATGGCAGTACACACCTATAATCCTAGAGCTAGAAAGCAGAGGCAGCAGCACAAGGGTAGAGCTGACTGGTCAGGAAGCACCACTGAATGGGGCTAATCCAGGTTCAGGAGAGACATTGGCTCAAAAGTAAGGTGACAGGAATTGAGAGAATGACACCCCATCTTGACCCTTAGCTTCCAAGCATGTGTGTGCACACAGGCCCACATTCTTAGATATTAAATAATGCCTAACAGGGTCTGTAATCCTTGCACTTAGGAGGCTGAAGTAGCAGGACTGCTTTAATTTTCTCCCCCTTGCTTCATAGACCTGACAAGTTAAGGGAATTTACTTGCTAGTATTTTACAATCCCTTAATAGGCTAGGTCTCAAAAATCTTAACTATTGAAGAATTTCAACTTCCCACATTCATAAGGCATGAGGCTAAGAATGGTCATGGGGAGGAGGCAGGAGATGAACTCTGATGGAAACTTAAAGGGTATCCCAGAACTCAGGGAGGGTGAGGCAGAAAGAATGCTATCAGTTTAAAGGAGAGCCTGGGCTACTAAACAAAACCCTGACTTTAAAAAAGAGAAAATCAGGAATTGCTTGGTGTTTCCCAAATGACAAGGCTCCACCCAGGTCTTTGCTTCAGTTTAGAGCTGAAATTATGTCAATGCCCCCACACTGATGCATTCACAAGTCCACATCAGAAGTCAGGATAAATGTACTTCTCAGTCTTCTGTGTAAGACACAAGGACTTATGGAGCCCAGGCTGTCCCTAAACTCCTTGATTCTCTTGCCTCTACATTCCAGGTTTCGGGATTACAAGTGTGCACTGTCATACCTGACTCAAATCTAGTTCTCTCGCTGTGTAAACTTGATCAAGTTGTTTGCCACTCTGAACCAACAGACAGTAAGACAGGTAAATGAAACCACATTATGGAGCTACCCTAACAGTCCTGTTGAGCACATGAACTGCAAGGATTGGGACTTTTGTCTCCTTTACAAGATGATATATTTCAAGTTCTGAGATACTGCCTGGCACAAAATACACATTCAATAGTATTTGGCTAATCACGAGACTGAAAGAAGGAACAAACAGCATAATATTATCTGATTTAATGTACTACGTAAACCAATGATGTAAGCTTGTGGAATAAACTGAGGCCACATGCAGGCAAAATGCCAGGACCTGACTTAGTCTAGCTCAATAGCATGGGTTAGGGAGGTAAGAAGGCTTTGGTGTTCCATCCCTTCCCTATCTGAAAATCTCTTTCAGTTGGAAATGGTCTATTTCTCTGGCCTGTTTCCCACAGTGCTAGGTGTCCAACAACCAACTATCCTGCCTTTGGCTGCTAGAAAAGAAAAAGGATCTACAATTTTACATGAAGTCAGTAACCCAAGGACAGGGGACAGCAAATGAGGCTATGGGTGGGCCTTACCTTGCCTTTGAACAGGATCACTGGGCAGACAAACCGTCCTCTGCACCTGGCCATCTTGCTGCGGTGGATGAGGTCTTGCAGCTTGCTCACCTGCACGGTGCTCTGGAACCTAACACACAAGCAGAAGAGGCAGGTCAGCCGGACTTTCAGATGGGTACTCACGCAGGAGATGCAAAGATGCCTACACATGTTAAGACTCTCTGGGACTCTGTTTTTGAGAGAAGTTCTCACTACATAGCCAAGGCAGACTTTGAATTCACTGTGTAGCCCATGCTAGCCTTAAACTATATAGCCTAAGCTAGCCTTGAATTTGTTGCAAGCCTCTTAGCTCAGTCTCCCAAGTGCTGTGATCACAAACATGTCCACCACACCAAGTATTAGTCACTAAAAATATAGCAAATGCCATTATTTCTGAACTTCAGATCACTGATATATTTTTTCAGGAAAAGAAAAACTGTTAATTACAAGTATTATAATTCAAGTCACCCTGAATTAGAGCCTTTCCAATGAAAAAAATAAAGACATGCAAAGGGCTGAAGCAGGAGGACTGCTGTAAGTTCAGAGCTAGCCTGGGCTATATAGAGAGTTCAGGCCAGTCTGAGTCAAATAAGGTTACCTCAAAACACAAGCCCTCTCCCCAGCAAAATCACGCACACACAATCAAAACCAAACAAATGGGGGCTAGAGATGGCTCAGTGGTTATTAAGAGTACTGGCTGCTCTTCCAGAGGACCCAGGTTTAATTCCCAGCACCTGTAGCGCCTGCACTACGGGACTGTACCCAAGCCGGGAACTAAGCTGGAGACTTAAAAGCACATACACAAAGACAGAGACAAGGGGACACGGGTCATCCTGGATACAACAGTGCCAAGAATGCCCACTTTATTGTGCTCAGGGGCAGCTTATATTGGGCTCTGGCCACGCCCCAACTCTTGGGATCTTTCAGCTGCAGACCCACCAGCCTCGTCCTCAGAGCAGCTGCAGACTGCTCAGAGCAGAGGAAAACAAGTTGTTTACAAGAAATTCAGGGTCTAGTGGTCCACAGTCCAACACATCCCTCTTTTCTATATAATTATGGGCGTGGAACAAATATGATAGCAATTAACTGGAAATGTCCTAGTGAACATAGTCACTGTCCCAAAGTCTCTCTCAGCCAGGATGGCTCCCACCAGGCTCCCTCTGCTCCTTGGGCCCACAATGGTGGACAGGTTCCTGAGCCCCACTTCCTCCAGTAAACAATCATTTAGGGAATTTGGGTGTTGTTCTCTAGACTACTTCCTGCTGATTGGGGGTGCTGTATCTTTGGGGGTTTTCCCAGCGACATTTCTGGGGGTCTTGGTGAATCAAACCACATTAGCTTTGAATGATTCCACAGGTTCTCATCTTCTGTGGAAATAAAAGCAGAACCTCTTTTCCAAAGCAACATATCCTTAGACCCATATTTAAAGCCAAGATACCATTTTTAGCAGTTCTCTGTGCATATTCCTTTCATGTCTTATAATCTGTCTATACTCTGTCTCTTTAAAGACTTACTCAAAACACACATAACACACATACCCATCTTCGATCCACCCTCACCATTCCTGAGAGCCATCTCGCTGAGGGCTTCCCTTTGTAAAACTACACTGGTTCCGTTCCACGCTCTACTTGCTACGCACTATGGGAACTAGGCTGAAAATTTAAAATCCTACACACATAGACATAGACAGACAGATGGGGCCACAGGGACATCCTTGAGACAACAGTGCCAAGAATGCCCACTTATTGTGCTCAGGGGCAGCTTATACAGGGCTCTGGCCACGCCCCAGCTCTCAGGATCTTTCAGCTGCAGACCCATCAGACTGCCATCAGGGTCTCATGCTAAGAGCAGCTGCAGACAGCTCAGAGCAGAGGAAAACAAGTTGTTTACAAGAAATTCAGGGTCTGGTGGTCCGCAGTCCCCAACAAGCACCCAAATGGCAGCTCACACCTACTTGTAACTTCAGTTCCAGGGAACCTTCATACAGACATAAAACAATACAGACAGCAAAACAATTCACATAAATAAATATAAATTAACTGGTTAATTTAAAAAACCAAATAATTTTTTTTTTTTAAAAAAAAAGGAAATTAGCTCCAGCAAGCTACACCAGCACCAAACAACACTTCCCTACAGAAGCAGCAGCACTGGCATGTGTGTGAGTGTACAGGAGAAGCTTACTAGCCAGCCAGCCTACCTGTGAGTGCCAGGCTTTATGAGACGCTACCTTACAAGACTGTACATGGAATGGAAAGATCACTGCCTCCACAGACACTTCATGCACACACATACAAACACCACACACCAAGGGAAACAAGAGGCAGGAAAGAGTGACCACTTAGAAGGAAGGCAAAGGTCTTCCTTTTTTGGGCTTTTGGGCCAGTCTTACAGAAAGTTCAGTCCCTTCCACATGCTGGTCCTTCAGATAATTCTGTTACCACACAGCTCCCAAGGGTGCATGGACCTGAACAGTATTTCAGGAAGAGTAGATTAGTGACACTCATGGGTCTGGGACTCCAATGGTAACGCAGATAACACAACTGCAGTCTTAGGCTGGTGGTATACACCTGTTACCTCAGCATTCAGGAGGCAAGGGCAGGCAGTCTAGCCTGATCTACATAGTTTGAGTTCCTGGTCACCAAAGATCCTGTGTTTAAAAAAAACAAAATGAGCCTGCTGGGGGGTAGTGCTGCAGGCCTTTAGTCCCAGCGCGGAGTTTGAGGTCACCCTGGTCTACCGAAGAGTTCCAGGAGAGCCAGGGTGACACAGAAACCCTGTCTCAACTCCTCCAGTCCTCCAAACATAAAAAAAAAAAAAAAAAAGACCCAAAAAACAAGCTTAGATGTTTTCAAAATAAACTGGGCCATGGTGCCACATACCTATAGTTCCAGCTCTCAGGAGGAAGCAGAAGGCAATTTTGAGGCTAGGCTGGACTATACAGCAAGTAGGGACCTACATGACCTATGTAGGGATGCTATTTCAAAACAATCTAACAGCAACAAAAAGACAAAACACAATACATACACAACAGCAACAACAAAAGTCCCAAACAACCCATAGCTGACTTCCATTTGAGACAGGGTCTCATATAGCCCAGGCTGGTCTCAAACTCCTGAGCCTCCCACCTCCACTTCCCAAGTGCTGGAATTTTTGGTATGCAACATTACGCCTGTCTCTCCTCCTGTAGGAAAATAAAGGTTTATACATATATATAAAATATATAAAGGTTTCTGCCCCTAAAGCATGGCTTAAGATTGTAATGACTATCAAGTGGAAGCATCTGACATTGAAGTCAAAACAGTTTTAAAAAGACAGGTTGGGGCGGGGTGGTGGTGGCGCACGCCTTTAATCCCAGCACTCGGGAGGCAGAGGCAGGCGGATCTCTGTGAGTTCGAGGCCAGCCTGGTCTACAAAGGGAGTATCAGGACAGGCTCCAAAGCTACAGAAAAACCCTGTCTCGAAAAACCAAAAAAAAAAAAAAAAAAAAAAAAGACAGGTTGGGAGGGAGGTGGGATAGGGACATGGGAAGAAGCAGGGCAATTAAAATACACTGTATATATGTATGAAAATTTCTAATACATTAAAATATATTTTACAACGTCATATGCCAGGCCTAGCAGCACACACTTGAGATTTCAGTTATTTCATGGGGAGTTGGGGTGGAGGGGTAGGCAAAGCTGGGGGATTGATCACAAATCCAAGTTCTGTCTGAGCTAGAATGAAGTTAAGGTCAGCCTTCAAAATTTAGCAAACCTCAGTCTCAAAATGAAAAAGGGCTAGTGAGATGGTTTTGCAGGTCAAAGTAAAAGTTCTTATCATGCAAGCTGACTACCTGAGTCCAGTCTAAAGACCCCATGTACACAGGGAAGGAGAGAATGGGCTCCATAATATGTTTATCCCACCTCCCACATCATATACACACAGTAGAAAACAAAATTTTAAAATACAGCTTTATGGTATGGCATTTGGCCACCATGTGTGAGGCCCTAGGTTCAATTCCCAGAACCTAAAAATAAGGTAGCAGAGGAGAATGTGTCTTGAAACAAAAGCCAGTTTAATGATCATAAGAACAGAAAGACTGGGGATGGAGTGGAGCACTCCTCCTGTGAAGCCTCTCTTACTGGTTTTCTCACTTCCATTTAAACATTTGTTCTGTTTAGACACCCTCTCCTCTATTGCTTAGGGTCTTAGCTGGGCTCATCCCTGTGGGTTCTTGGGCATTTTTCTAGAGTCTGGATTCTTGTTAACTCCATAATTGCTTCCTCAATTAAGATATCTCCTTGCTCTCCTATCTGTCCTTCCTCCATCTCGACTATCCCATTCCTTCAAGTTCTCAACCCCTCCTTCTCCCCTTCTTCCTATTCCCCTGTTCCCCTGCTCTTAAATTTTTGTCTGATTCCAATTTCCAGGTGGGTCTATATATGTTTTTTCTTTGGGTTCACCTTATTACTTAGTTTCTCTAGGATCATGAACTATAGGCTCAATGCCCTTCATTTATGGCTAGAACCTTGTCAAACTGGTGATTATCTTAAATATCACCATAGAACCTTCGTCCAACAACAGAACAGAGGCAATGACCCACATCGGAGCACCGGACTGAGCTCCCAAGATCCAGATGAAGAGTGGAAAGACTGAAAGTATGAGCAAGGAATTCAAGGCCATGAGGGGTTCATCCAGTGAGACAGTTTGCTTGAGCTAATGGTAGCTCACCAACTCCAACTGGACTGGGAGTGAATGAGCATGGGAACAACCAAGCCCCTTTGAAAGGGGTTGACAATTGGGGCAGTCTAAGGGGCCACTGATAGTGACACTGGGATTTGTCTCTATTGCGTGTACCGGCTTCTTGGGATCTTATTCCCTTTGTTTTTTTTTTTTTTTTTTGTTATTGTTTTGTTTTGTTTTTCGAGACAGGGTTTCTCTGTAGCTTTGGAGCCTGTCCTGGAACTAGCTCTTGTAGACCAGGCTGGTCTCGAACTCACAGAGATCCTCCTGCCTCTGCCTCCCAAGTGCCTATTCCCTTTGGATGTAAACCTTGCTCAACCTAGATGTAGTAGGGAGGGCCTTGGACTTTCCACAGGGCGGGGTGCACGGCCCTCTCTTAGGATTGGAGGGGGTGGGGTGGGAGGGTCTGTGGAGGGAGAGGGAGAAGAGTGGGAGGAGGGGAAGGAGGGGGAATTTGGATGGCTAATTTTTAAAATAATAATATAATAAATTAATTTTAAAAAATTGCTCTGCAAAAACCAAAAGAACCCAAGAGGTTTAAGAAGACTAACACCCCTTGGTATAGTTTTCTGGAAGGTCAGGTTTAAGAAATAATTTTTGTTAATAAATTTTTTTCTTTCATGAAGGAGGAAGACTGGAAAGTTTGTGAGGCTAGGGTGCCTTTTTTAATCAAGTACCCAAAGACAGGACGACACTGACTCACCAGCAAATCCTGCAGCTGAGAAGCCGGATGCTGCTGCTTTCCCTGCCTTAGTTTCTCTATGATAAGTAAAGGCACTTAGTCCAAGACAGTGCAGCACTAAATTCTAGGAATATTGAGCAGAGCACACAGCTTGGCTCCCAGCACCTAGCTTCCCACCTATCTGGTCACCATACCCTTCTCTCAGCTTTGGCAGCACTCTCTGCTGCACTGACCTAAGCTAGTTCACAGCAGCCCCTCTGGGCCTAATCTCAGAACGCGGGAAGTAGAGGCAGGTGAATCAGAGTTCAAAATCAGCCTTAACTATTCTTTTGAGTTTACAGTTAGCCTGGGCTAAATTATGAGACCTTACCTCAAAAACGAACAGAAAAGCAGAGAGATTGTTTAGGGGCTAAAAACACTTACTGCACAGCTTTGTGGCTTAAGTCTAGGTTCTAATACTGTAACAAGCTGGGCAAGATCTCATGTGCCACTGTAACACCAGTATAGTTGGGGGCAGGGCAGTGGGCACTGATGGGGCTTGCTGGCTGCCAGACTAGCTGGAAAATGAGAACTCTTTCAGGGAGAGACCTTTCTTCAAAGGAATAATGCAGAGTGCGACAGATGAACACAATGTTCTTTGGATTTCATGCTTGGGCACAGATACATGTACCTCCCCCAGCCACTTGCACTTACACCACACCCATATACTACATTCACACATTTTGAGGCGGCGGGGGGGGGGGGGTTGGAAAATCAGGCACTACCATACCAGGTCCAGTTTTAAGTACTAGGAGGTAGAGACAGGAAGGTCAGGAATTCAACAAGGTCATCTTGACTATGTACAATTCAAGACCAGCGTAGGCTATATGATATCCTGTCTCAAAATCCAAACATACAAAACCTTCCATCTCCCAGGTTAAGTTCTTGCAACACAGAAGGCTGAAGCAAGAGTTCCAGGCCAGCCTGTGTTACATAGTGAAACCAGATCTCATAAAAACACCCCACAAACACACACACATCATCAACATAGAGATAGCACCAGTATTTAACTCTGAACTGTCAGGGTTCTGGCTACTGCTTTGTTGCTGCTATTGAGACAGAGTCTCACTATGTACCCCAGGCTGTCCCCAGGCTCAAAATCCTACGTCAGCCTCCCAAGGACTGGGATTATGCTGGATTCTGAGTTCTTTTAAGTATAACAACATTCCTTTTCTATTAGGCTAGATCATGGCTTATCTTCCTGGTCACTAGTCAAAGAACCAGTTCTGTTTCTGCTTTCTCCCTAGTTCCTGTTTCTGCTTTCTCCATGGTTCCTGTTTTGTTTTTTTTTCTATCACTTCCAGTGAATTAACTATGACCACACCAAATGAGCACTGTATTCTTATACACTTGTATCTACAACCAGGTGGTGAAACTTCCTTTGCTATTTATTTGCTGTTGGAGAGTGAACCCAAGGCCTGTCAGAATTAAATCTCTAGCCCCCTCCACTGGCATTAACTGGTTTTTAGTCTTCATGAATGTCATTTGCTCACAAAACTATTTTTAAAGCATGGTGTGGTAACACACAACTGTTATTACCCTTGAGGCCAAGGCAGGAAGACTAGTTGTGTGCGGGAACAAGCAGCCTAGTTTAGGAATGCTGTACAGGTTAAGAGCACTTCTTGTCAGAACTGACGTAGCAACACTATTTTCTGTTTGTTTTTTTTTTTTAATTTCCTCTGTGTGTGTCTCTGTGTGTGTGTGTGTGTAAGCCCTTTCAGAGGATTGTTTATTTGTGGGGGAGGGAAGGAGGAAAGGATAAGCATACATCATGGTACATAGAGGTCAGAGGACAAAACTGAGGAGGTGGTTCTCTCCTGATACCTTGTGTTTTGAGGGAGGGTCTTATTTCTGCTGCTGTGCTGTATAACTGAGCTCCTGGTCAATTCTGTCTTTACTTCCTATCTTGTTATAGGAGCTCTGGGATTATAGACACTGAGTCCCCACATCTGGGGTTGAAAGGAACTGTAACAGAAGTGCTTTTTATCAGCTCGGCCATCTCACTGCACTATGCCCCACGCTGGTCTGGAACTCACAGCAATCCTATCTCAGCCTCCACAGTGAACCAGGAAGCCCAGCTAGAGTCCACAGTTTTAACCACTACAAAGAGCTCAGACATATGCTTCTAATCCCAGCTATACAAGACATGAGGATATCTTGAGGTCAAGATCAGCCTGAACAACTTAGCCAAGATGCCATCTCAAAAAGAAAAAAAAGGGGCTGGAGAGATGGATCCATTGATTAAGAGCACATGCTGCTCTTCCAGAGGACCTAAGTTTAGTTCCCAGCATCCATACTAGGAAGTTCACAATCACATGCAAGTTCCAGCTCCAGCAGGGGCTGAATGTCTCTGGCCTTCATTGGTACCTGCAAATCAGTGCATATACCCACAGACACACATAATTTTTAAAAAACTGTTCAAAGCCCTGGGTTTGATCTTGACACCAAACACATACAAAACCAAATTCTAACAAGTCTTGTAGGTGTTTTCCTGGAAAGTGAGACCCTCATGGACAAGGTGGCAGTAAAGAAAAGGCAGACGGGACAGTGTGGAATCATTCCGCTTACTGGCTTGTGGGTAAAGGGAAATTGTCTCTCTGGGCTTCATCTTTTTCCTCGGTAGAAAGGGGGTGATTCTATATTTTTCATAGGTGACTGCAGGACTTAAATAAGCTGGCATGTGAAATCCCAACAGATGACGACCAGTAGGCAGTCAAATACCACCCCTCTCACCATCTCAAGACAGGACAGAGTTCAGGCTTCTTTCAGACTTACCTTGTAGCCAAGAATGGAGTCAGTTCTCTCCTGCTACTATGTAGGTCCCGGGAATAAGACTCAGGTCCTCAGGCTTAGCAGCAAGAGCCTTTACCCAAGGAACCATCTCAAAAGCACTGACCCCTGACTTTGAACTTCTGATACCCTTGCCTCCACCTCCAAAGCCCTGGGATTACAAGCATGCATCACAATGGCCAGTTTATATAGTACTAGGGATTGAACCCAGGGGCTTCATCTATGCCCTATGTACTCTGACAACTGAGCTACAGCAGCCGCTGGAGATTATTCTCTTTAAGGCTAGAATGAATAAACACTGAGCATGTTTCTTTCAGAACAACTAACCATACCTGAGAGCTCATTAGAGAATGTCGAATCCTGGTCCCACCTCTGAGGTAGTGAATCATATTCTGCAGTAAAAAGATGCCTTGGTGGTTCACTCACAAAGTTGAGGTGTTAAGCTAAGCTTAACATCTGAATGCTATCAGAGGACAGAGGTTAAGTGCCAGACAGCACTGAAGGAAAGAGTAGGAAAGGGCAGAAGAAAAATAAATAGAAGAGTTGTTCAGAAATAGTAATTTGGACAAGGCATGGTGGTGGAGACTTCTAACTTCACCACTCGGGTGATGTAAGCAGAAGATTCATGAGTTCAAGGCCAGTCTTGGTTACATGGATGACAATATTGATAGTGAAGAGGTTGAGAGAGGGTATGTGAGAGAGAGACAGACACAGACTTACTGACCACCTTGAATGATTATAAAAGGCTAAGTTTCACTACCCTTGGAAGGGCAGTTAGGAAGAGAAAAACTACGAACAGTACAGTAAGGTGCTATAATAAGCACAGATGCCCAGGGAGGATGTGATACCAGTTCTAGGACATTCACAGGAGAGTAGTATGCTTAACTTTTCAAGGGCATCGAGAAGTGGGCACTTGTCTAGATACTGAACGTGAGGAAAACAAAGGCTTTATTCTTAAACTCCTCTACTTGTAAACCATCTCTCCCCACATCTGGCTACGGAGTTCTAAAATGGAGAATGTGGAAATTCTGGTTTAGAAGGCCCAAGAGGGGATCTTAGAATCCGTACTCATCATTTGTATGCAGGTGTTACTGATGAAAAGTACTAACATCCTTACATGTCCCAAAAGTCCACTCCTTGGTAATGATCAAGATGCTACACCAAGTTAACCATGGAGGCTCACACCTGTAATCTCAGCATTTGGGAGGCTGAGGCAGAGAGTTAAGATAAAGATCAGCTAGGTCTACAGTGTGAAACCTGTCTCGAAGCAAACAAAACAAGAGGAGGGCAGGAAAGGGAAAGGTGAGAAAAGGAAGGAAGAAAGGGGTGAAGGGAAGAGAGGACAAGGAGAAAGGAAGGAAAAGGCAGGGGGAAAAGGAAAAGCCTATTCAAAAGTTGTTCCTAAGAACTCTGGGGATACACTATCATCCTCCCAAGCCCTGCTGCATAGGCTCTCTATCATGAGGTTGTCTCATACACACCAGGCCGCAGGATTAGCCATTCTCCATTTGCCAACAGCAGCACTTCCCAACACCGACCACACATATGAATTACGTAGGCATCTTGGTATGCTGTGATTTTTGACCCCCTGGCTCTAGAACCCCAAAGTCCTTGCTTCTCCCCAGGTCTCGGTCTAATGGCCTTGCTTTGAGGACAGGAGCCTATCCATCACCCTTCCTCCATAGGGCCAAGCTTACATAGCAGCTCCTGGAACTTCCTTAAGATAAACAGCAAGCAGGGAACTCAGGTGAAGAAACTAGGAGCAAACATGGAGTCTCAGTGTTGTGCTAAAGAACCATTACCCTTTACTGACCACCTAATGAGAGACTCCTATATCAGGTTTCAAGTCTCCTCCGCTGTGAACTGTTAACCTACGTAAAGCACTCAAGTCTGTGTAAGACCTTAGCGCACAGGGTAGCTCTTATTTTTAATTCTTAATGAGAACACATCAGACCTGTATTAGCACCATTTATAATCAGGGACTGCACTAGTCACTTTTCTAGAAATTTAATTAGTCTTTGCAAGCCTTAATTATGATGAGGCTTGGAATTACCAATGAAATCCTAAGGACAAAGAAAATGAATAACTTGCCTAGGGTTAGTTACATAGTCAGAATGGACAACCAGGATGTTAACTCAAGCAGTGTGACTTTAGACCTTAAGTTCTTAAGACATACACATGGCAAACACTCTTAAGCCTGTTTTGAAAGCCGAGCATGGCGGCATAAGCCTGTAATGCCAGCACTTAGGTGGTAGAGGCAGGAGGATCAGAAGTTAAAGATCATTCCTTTGGCTACACAAAGAGCTCATGGCCAACTCAGGCTACATGATATCCTATCTCAATAAAATACAGTATATCTCGATATGTCACCATTCCTTCAACTATGCCTGCTAAAGACAAGCAAAGATGGCACTGAGGTTGTTTCAGGGAAGTATTGTGTTGGTTATCTTAGGTCAATAAAGTCAAATATGAAAGAGAAATCCAGTGCTATGACTCCTTTTCTCATGCTATCCCGCACTACCCTGCCAGTCAAACTCAAAGTCATAAGTAAACAAAGATGCCAGTAACTAAACACCACCTGGGAAAGCGAGCATGCCCTGCCCAGTTTCCTGACCCTGGAGATGAGCTACTCAGGTCTACCAGACATGCACACTATGGTCACAGGATGCTCACGTGTCTTTCTCTTTCTCAGAACTCTCATACTCCAGGAATACGATGTGGCGGGGGTAGTGGCCGCAGATATCACCATTCACATTTGGAATCACGCTGAAACAGTAGTCACGGCCAAATAGCTCCAGACATCTCTTCTCAATGCGTTCAACCTGCATAGAGAAGGAGACTTTAGCATGAAGAAGAATCTTGAGATCTAAAGTCATGAGAATTAAATGGCCCATGAACAAAGAGGCCACTGGAAGTGACAAGTACTTTTGTGATTATCATTCAGTGTTAGGAAGAAACATAATGCAGGGCCACAGGCCCTTCTATGTTAACTCACATTGTATGCTTCAGAAAGATATCTAAACCCATCATCCACACTGTATGTAAGACTATGTGTAGTCAGCTCGGCAGTGGTGGCACACACTTTAATCCCAGCACTCGGGAGGCAGATGCAGGCAGATCTGTGAGTTCAAGGCCAGTCTGGTCTACACAGTGAGTTCCAGGACAGTCAAAGCTGTACAAAGAAACTATCTTGAAAACAACACACAGTTTGTAGTTAACACTGGACAGAGTCTATCATTCATAAGATGTAAAAATTCTTTCTAGATGTAGTGACACAAGCCTGTTCTCCCGGCACTTGGAAGACTGAAGCAGGAAGGTTAAGAATTCAAGGACACGCTGGGCTACATAGTGAGTCTTTGTCTCAAAAAACAAAGCAGCAGTAACTCTTGCTTTAGGTTACTATAAGAGCATTAACACATTCCATTTCTTTGATATTAGATGCTTTCCTATTCTACAGCCCCAAGATAATAATATTTGAAGCTCTTGTCAGTCAGACATGGTGGGCACACCTATAATCCTAGTACATAGGATGCTGAGGCAGGGGGATGGCAAGTTCAAAGCCAGTCTAGGATATATATATATACCAAGACCATGTCTCAATAACTCCTACAAAAATAAAGCAGCTCTAGTCAGCAAAATAAAAGCTGCAGACAGCTGGCTCCTTCCCTACTATCTGCTTATAATACTGAAGGCAAGGCTCCTTCTAAAGTTACTCCTTTTGCTCACAGTTCAGAGAAGAGCCCACTAGCAGAAAAGCTTACAACCTGTAACTTATCAACAACTTTGCAAGACACCATGATGCCTGGAGCAGTATTAGGACCAGCTACATGAAAGTAAAGTTTTAACTTGTAAAACTCTAATCTTCAGACATTAAGAGGGAGGTGGGATCCGTCAAAATCACATACCTCCTACAAGCACTCAACTGAGCCTCCTTGACCACAGGTGTGATGGGTCACACCTGTAAGCAGTACTTGGGAGGCCAAGCAAGAGGATCATTGTTACAAGCCATCCTGGGATACATAATGAATGTGAGGCCAAGCCAGGGCCACAGAGGAAGACCATGTCTCAAAACAGGCAAGATTGGTGATGCATCTCATCTGGTAGAGTTCTTGTCTGGGATGCATAAAAACCTGTGTTCAGTCTCTAGCACCATATGAAACAAGCATGAAGGTGCACACCTGTAACCCCAGCAGCTGGGAAGTGGAGACAGGAGGGTCAGGAGTGCACAACTTGGTTTTAGATATATCACAAATTTAAGGCCTATCGGAACAAACACACATTACAAATCTAGGGTGTGACCACCAGAAACTGATTTAAGAGAATCTAAGACCAAGAAACTTTTGTGTTTAAGTAGTACCCCAAATGATGCCAATTATAATCTGAAAGGTGCTTAGTTAATCTGGAGAGATGCTACCCCATCATTACTGGTCTTTCCTAGGTTACCTCTGAGACTAATAGAAGATGCCATCTACAGCATGCCCCAGCCCCTAGGTAACCTCTGGAGCCAAACCAGTTTATGGTCCAGGATAGACGAACCCCAATAAGTAAACGAAATGCTAAAGCGGCCACACTGGAATTGAGGAGGGGTAGGGTCTACCAGTGTGCAGAGATGAGTATGTCTCAATCAGACCAGGAGCTTTCAACGCCTTTGTAATTAGAACAAAGGGAAATTCCGGGGGTGGGGGACAACAGAAACTTCTTTCTGATAAAAGGAACAGAAAGGGAATGTGGGTTGTCTTCTTGTTTTACAGGAAAGGAAAGGGAAGGGCCTAAGTCATGCTGGCACCTTATAAGGAGGCGACTAACTCAGCTGCTCTCTGGGCACCATAATTCCCCACTACTCCAGGCTCCTGCTCTGATCTCTGGGCTGGGAGAATCTCGTCCCCATTTTTACTTTGATTTTAGAGGTTTTTATTAACTGTTGGCAACCCCTTCTAGGCTCATGCAGGGTAGCATTTTTCCCTATTTCCTACTATCTAACCTTTGCACCTGGCCCGCAGCTCCGACCCTTGACCTCCAAACCCCTTGTCTAAAGTACCCCCCCCCCAAACAAAACAAAAGAGCCTTGGTCCTCTCTTTGGTGTTAAGCCTGACCCGTCCTCTCCGAGTCCACATCCTGGATAAGTTCCTCCTCTGTGCCTCTCCAGGGAGGTCCCTTCCCGCTCTCTTCCCATCCCTGACTGTAGTCTTCCCTCAGTAACTCAGGCCTGGGACCAGTTCCAGGTCGCTGCACCTCTGGGGCTCACCTTAGAGCCTCCAGTCCCGCCGCTGTCCTTGGCCCGGTACTGAGTCCGGGAGAACTCCTCCAGCAGCTCCCCAAGCCCCGGCTCCTGAGGCGGCGGGTTACCCGAAGAGGCGGTGGACCCCGCTGAGGCGGCGGCGGCGGCCCGAGCGCCCGCCATGCCCAGCCTCGCGTCCCCTCAGGGCTCCTTCACCAGGCCCATGGCACCTGAGCCTCGGACTCCAGCTCTAAAAACCTCCTGAACCGCCTCAGCCGCCGCCTTCTTCTTCCACTTCCGGCCCCGCCCCACCTCTCCGGATGTTTACTCCTGCGACGGCCAATCAGAGCCCGGGTTTGTGCCCGGCCCACAGGTTCCTCGGCCCACCCCTGACGCGGAGGAATCCAAGTGGTCTCACGGCGGGGGCCGCGCTCCGCCCAAGGGGTTTCCCCGGGGGAAGCCGGGCTAAACCATTGCGACTGCGGAGGGGCGGCGGCGGGAACCATTGGAAGGAAGCAGAAAGGGCAAAGAACAGAAGCCAGAAGGACAAAAACTGCAGGTATTCTGACAGCTTTTCAAACGGCACCACTGCTGCTCTAGACGTCCCTGCGAAGACAGCGCGGTCTATCATCTTCCTATTGAGGAAGGTGTTTGAGAACTGCCTTATTCTTTTTTCTTTAAAAGGATTTTCTAGCTCTTGACAGTGGGCAGACGCCAGAGGATCACCAGTTTGAAACCAGCCTGGACTACACCTTTAAAAAATAAAATAAAACAAACTATTTCAAATGTTCGCAAAAATATAGATAATAGAATAATCTTCCCTCAATTTTCTATTAGCTGCTCCCATCATTAATCAGCATATGCCAATCTCCTGCTCAATTCTCTCCTGTCCAGAGAATTATTTTATTTGTATTTTGTTACTGTTGTCTGTGTTGTTTGTTCTGGAAATTATTTTAAAGCAAATATCAGCCATTAAATTCATTAGAGAACACATAAGTATTTGTTTCTAACAGATAAGGTTTTTGTTTTGTTTTGTTTTTTTTCCCCAGCAAAATAACTGCAAGGCTATTTATATCATAGCATTTGTGTGTGTGTGTGTATGTGTCTCTCCCTCTCCTTACTCTAGGTTAGTTGAAGCCCATTATATTGTCCAGATGGTTGCCTTCAATTTTGAATCTTCCTGCCTCAGCCTCCTGAGTTTACAGGCATACGCCCATCACTCTGCTAACAAGCATGGTCCTAATGCTCAGCCTGTGCGTTACCTCCTCAGTTTCAGCTGTAATTCTTGTATGAACCAAACATTTTTTGTTGGTTTTTTAGACATAGTCTTACGTATCCCAGACTGGCTTCAGACTTGTATACAGGCTGGAGTCATGACTCAGCAGTTAAGAGGGCATGCTATTCTTGCAGAGTTTCAGAGTTCAGTTCCCGGCACCCATGTTACTTGATTTACAACAGCCTGTAATTCTAGCTCCAAATGGGTTCCAGTGCACTTTTCTGGACTCTGATGATACCTACATTCACCTATACCTATACCCATGTGCAGGGCGCACATATACATATAATCAAAAATAAAATAAATCTTTAAAAATTGTGGTGTAGCCAAAGTTGGCCTTGAATTCCTGACTCACCAGCCTTCACGTTCCCTATGCTGAGTATCTCAAATGTCAGTCCAAAATCTTAGAATTGGTAGTCTCAGGCGATGTCTATCCCCAGGTATCAATTTTTGGAGAGAAAGAGTTATGACCTCATCAAGTATTATATATCTGAGATAAAATTGCCCATTTGGCTCTCAGTTACACAGTTGTCAAAGGTGACTGTCAGCCAGGCACTTGGTGAAGATATAGCACATGCTCTAAGAGAAAGCTCAAAATAAAATTAATGCGATTAAAACATAGTAACTTAGTTAACAGAGTATCTTAATTTTACTCATTTTCTTAGATTTGTAAGGATCAAAGAGAAACACAAATCACAAGCCCTGCTGGTTGTCACTTTCTCCTCACCCCCAACTAGGTGATCTCTATCCTGATTTCTAATACTGTAAATTAATTTAGACTGTTTGGTACCTTAGTCAAATAGAACCAAAATATGTTCAGTTTTGTTTTTAATCACTTGTCTTCTACATCGCGATGGTTATTCTTGGCTACCAGCTTGGGAAACGGACCATCAGTTGGGTAGTTGCCTCCATCAGATTGGCCTGTGGCCATGCCTGTGGGGCATTTTCTTGATTGCTAATTGATGGAGAAGGGATTTGCCAACTGTGGGAGGTGTCGACCTTTGGCAGGTAGTGCTGAGCTATGAAGGAAAGCCATGGGGAGCAAGCGGGTAAGCAGTGTTACTCCATGATCTCTGCTTCGGTTCCTGCCTTCAGGTTCTTGCTTGCGTTCCTGTCCTAAAGTCCCTGAATGATGGACTGTGACGTAGAAGTGTGAGCCTAATAAATTCCTTCTCAAGTTGCTTTTGATCAGAATGTTTTTTTATTGTAACTGCAGGAAACTAATTAGACGAATGTCTTTAAGATTTATCTAGCTGGTCACGATGGCATACACCTGTGGCTGCGGCCTTTGGAAAGCTGAGGCAAAGGATAAATGAAAGTTCAGTGCCAGCTGAGCTACAGTGTAAGCCTACATCTCAAAAAAAAAAATCTGTTACTATGAGCTATTTTATAGATATTTTTGGTAAAAACATACATATCTTAGGATATATATATATATATATATAGCCAAAAACATACCACATACACACACACACACATATATTCATCTCACCAGTCCCACTTTTAATAATTCTGATGAAAATGTAGTGATATCTTATTGGGCTTTAAAAAAATCCATCCTTTCTCCCTCCATCCCCTCCCTTCTTCCATTCCACAGGGTCTCATATAGCCCAGGATGGCCTCAAGCTCCCTATTAGCTGAGAATCCCCTGAAACTTCTCTGCATCTACCTCTTGAGTAGATTCAAGCATGCACTCTAGAGACATGCAGTTCTAGAGTCCTTTGTGGGTCTAGCCTAAAACTCTAGCATGATAGACCAACCCCCTACCGACCGAGCTCCACCCCAACTCCTCTTTTCTTTTAATTTTGGAGACAGAATCTCACTGTATTACCCAGACTGGCCATAGACTCTGCAGCTCTAGGAATCTCTCTGCCTTAGGACCTCAATAAGGACTGAATCTGGTCAGAGATTAAGTTTATTTGTTAATGTATAGAATACATACCCATGAATACACCCACTTTAATTGTACCTGTGAAGGACTGCTGATAAATCATAAATTCCTTACCCCAAGACATTGAACATTTATATCACCCCAAAAGTCACTCCCAGTGTGCCAGTCGGTCTCACTCATCTCCACCCCCAGACACCCACTGATTTGCTTTCTGTCACTAGAAGTTCCTATAAATGGAATCAGACAACGTGTCCTCTCCCGCATCTGGCTTCTTGGGCAGAGTTAATTTTGGCTTTAATTTGCATATCCCTGATTAATGAAGCTGATCACCTTTTCCATATTTATTGCTGATTTGAATATTCTCTCTTGGGTGCTTGTAAACATCTTTTGCCCATTTTTCTTTCTTCCTCCTCCTCTATCTCCCTACCCCCTTCATTTTGTTTTGTTTCTTTTCTTTTTGCTTTGTTTGTTTTCTTTTGGGATTATGGGCATAAACTCAGTATGTGTCCCAGATTTGCCTGGAATTCACTATGTAGTCCAGGCTAGCATATGCCTATCCCTCCAGCAAATCAGGAGGCTGAGGCAACAGGATCCAGGCCTGCCTGGAATATCCAGCGAGTTCCAAGCTAGCATTCAGGTGCTTCTAGTTCTAGTTCCCACTGTTTTCTAAAATTGATTTAAAAATATTTTTGAAAGGGGGGCGTCCCATGTATATCACACTGACATCAAACTCACTATTTCACTGAGGATAACCTTGAACTCCTGGTCCTCTGGCCTCCACTGCTACACCCGTTCTTCCACACTGGGGATGGAACCCAGGACTTCCTACAAGCGAGGCAAGCACTCTGCCAATGGAGCTACATCCAGCCCTGAAATTTTGTACTTAGTGTAAAATAGAAGTAAAGGGAATTTCTTTTTTCCAAGTTTTTGTTTTGTTTTTGTTTGTTTGTTTGTTTGGACAAGTTGTTCCACCATTCCTGTCCCCAGGGACCTTTCTCAATTTCTATCTATTCTGACTATTGTGAGTTGTAAAAATCTGTCCCAGGACCTGGTTCTTTCTGTAACTAGCATCAAGCAGCTCAATAAGCCCTTTTATTTTAAAGGTGCTTCAATATCAAAAGTTTTATTTTAATATTTTTTTTTACAAGACCACCTAATCGACTCAAAGAGACTTATTTAAAAATAAAACCTTTGTTGTCAGTCGGTAACAACTTTTTAAAATGATCACTTTGCATAGGCCCTTTCTTCTCATTAAAAGTCAAATAGGGCCGGGTGGTGGTGGCACACACCTTTAATCTCAGCACTCAGAAGCAGGGGCAGGAAGATCTCTGAGTTTGAGGTCAGCCTGGTCTACAAGAGCTAGTTCCAGGACAGGTTCCAAAGCTACAGAGAAACCCAGTCTTGAAAATACAAAATAAATAAATAATAAAAGAGTCAAACAAGGAACAATGCATGGTCTCTCACTTACAGTTCCAACCCTTGAGAGACTGAGGCAGGATTGCTCTGATTTTCACTCCAGCCTGATGTGGGATTTCCCTCTATGCTGTGATTATCACTGATTAATAAAGAAACTGCTTTGGACCTAGCAAGGCATAACTTAGCTAGGTGAGAAAAACTAAACTGAATGCTGGGAAAGAGAAGGCAGAGTCAGAGAAAAGACATGTAGCCCCACCAGAGACAGACTCCCGAACTTTAGCCGGTAAGGCACAGCCTTCTGGTGATACACAGAGTAATAGAAATGGGTTAAATTAATATGTAAGAGTTAGCAAATAAGAAGCTAGAGCTAATAGGCCAAGCAGTGATTTAATTAATACAGTTTCTGTGTGATTATTTTGGGTCTGGGCAGCTGGGACAAACAAGCAGCCTTCCTCCAACACCAGCCTGGGCTACAGAATGAGTTTCAGGACAACCTGGGCTACAGAATGAGATATTCTCTCTCTCTCTCTCTCTCTCTCTCTCTCTCTCTCTCTCTCTCTTTTGGTTTTTTGAGACAGGGTTTCTCTGTAGCTTTGGTGCCTGTCCCGGAACTAGCTCTTGTAGACCAGGCTGGCCTCGAACTCCCAGAGATCCACCTGCCTCTGCCTCCTGAGTGCTGGGATTAAAGGCGTGCGCCACCACCGCCTGGCTAGAATGAGATTCTCTTAAAGTTAATTTCAGACATGCCTTTCCTTTCGAGCCTTACCCCTTGTATCAGGTACCATATTGATGCCCAGCAAGAACTAGACTGACATTCACAGCTTCCTTCTAAGGAAGGAGTGAAAGTAGCTGAGAAAGATGCTGGACCTGGAGCACAGACAAGAATATTGTGGCCTTCGAGCATCGAACACATTGTATCTCTCAAGTCCCCAGGCTCTGTGAAAGAATGGCTCATCTGCAAGTATTTCTGCTGGTACCTTCCCAGTGAGGATGGCCAGCATCTCTGAGCCTACCTCCACCTGCCTCCACACTGCACCTGCTACCCTGCGCTGGAGTCATTCGATGATTGACAGGCCTGCTCCAAAGGATTGGAGAACAAGTACCTTGGAGGCTCGCAAGAGGGGAAACTATAGGTATCTACCGGGGGTGCTGTGTCCCTGAGCCTGACAAGAAAGCCTAGGCTGTTCAGAGAGGTACATCTGCCATGGACAGGACCAGATCCTAATGCTAGAGAGGATTATTTTGTGCTTCATAAACTTGTATCCAGAAAAAATGTTATTGTTTGCTGCTAATGATTTAGAGGCAAGGTCTTACTCTGTAGCTCAGATTGGCCTCAGCCTTGAGCAGACTCTACTGCCTTTGTCTCCCAAGACCTGGGATTACAGGTGTGAGCCACCAGTGTTAAAAGTTCTCAGCACACAAAGCTTAATTAATCTAACAAAACGCAGCAATAAAAACCCAGTGAGTGTGATGGTGTGCACCTGTAATCCAGCATCCAAGAGGCTGAGGCGGAAAGATGGAGAATTTCAGGCCAGCCTTGGCTACATAGCAAGCTACTATCTGGAAAAAAAAAAACCCAAACAAGGTTTGAACTTGCATTTGGTGTATCTCCCAAATTTCTAACTCTATTTTCAAACATTCTCATTCTCCTTCAGTTTTAGGTGTTTTTGTTTGTTTTGCTTCATTGTTCTGAGATAGTCTCATGTTCTCTAGGCTAGACTCAGTTCCCAAACAACCTGGAACTTCCGACCTGCCTGTCTCTGCCTCCTGAAAGCTGGAATTATAGGCTTGCATTATCATTTTTTTATGTGGTTCTGGGATCAAGGCCAGGATTCTGTGCATGCTAGGCAATCACTTACTAAATGAGCTACAGCCCTAACTCTTCTTCCCTCCCTCCCTCCCTCCCTCCCTCCCTCCCTCCCTCCCTCCCTCCTTCCCTCCCTCCCTCCTTTCTTTCTTTATTTCTGTATGTTTGTAATGTTTGCATTCTGTGAGTTTCTCTATCTTTTGCAGACTCCATAAAGCAAATGTTTTCATTAGAGAGGCAGCACATGGGATGGTGACCTGGGCCAGGATTTCCCAAGTGTGATGCATCTACCCACTGTCTTACACTCTATTTCTGATGTTGATCACGAGACTCAGGTGCTCTTAGTTTGATTCAGCCCTTTGAAAGTTCTCCATTATTAGCTCATTACTGATAACACAAAAATCAAAATGGGCCTGGAAAGACAGCTCAGCATGTAGTTGCTTGCCTGGTGTAGGAGGTTCTTCTGTTTATGTGTTGCTTTCATTGGTTAATGAATAAAGAAACTGCCTTGGCCTTTTGATTGGGCAGAACTTGGGTAGGCAGGAAAAACAGAACTGAATGCTGGGAGGAAGAAGGGTGGAGTCAGAGAAGCCATGGATCCTTCGCCTGAGACGGACGCCAGTTTAGAATCTCTGGAAAGCCACTGCCACGTGGCAACACAGATTAATGGAGATGGGTTAAACTAAGATGTAAGAGTTAGCCATAAGAAGTTAGAGCTAATGGCCAAGCAGTGTTTTAATTAATACAATTTCTGTGTGGTTATTTCGGGGTTAAGCTAGCCAGGTGGCCAGGAAGAACAAGCAGGCTCTCTCCTTGCAACACTTGCCACCAGGCCTGATGACCTGAGTTTGATCCCCAGGGCCCACATACTAGGAGAGAACCAATTTCTGGAAGTTGCCTTCTGACCTCCACATGCACCAGGGCACACACATAACTAGATTAATGGGAAAAATGTTTATTTTTTATTTTTTGTTTTTTTGTTTGTTTGTTTTGTTTGTTTTTTGAGACAAGATCTCACTTTGTAGTTCTGGCTGTCCTTGAACTCACTATGTAGACCAGGCTGGCCTCAAAGCTCTGCCACAGAGATCTACTTACCTCCGCCTTCCCAGTGCTGAGATTAAAGGCATACACTACTATGCCTGAAAAAAAAATGTCCTTTTTTTAAAAAGTCAAAATGACCAGGTGGTGGTGGCACATGCCTTTAATCCCAGCACTTCGGAGGCAGAGGCAGGCAGATCTCTGTGAGGTCAAGGCCAGCCTGGTCTACAAGAGCAAGTTCCAGGACAGGTTCAAAAGCTACAGAGAAACCCTGTCTCAAAAAAACCAAAAAAACAAAAAAATGTCAAAATGGTTGCAGACTGGTCAACATAGTCTTAGAGATTTTCCTGGCAGGAATAAACTTAAGGTGGGATTGCTGACTCTGTGTGACTGAACCTGCATTTTTCAAGATCCAGTCTATTCTGCACCTGCATAAAACTGTCTTTGCTTTTATCTGCCCGCTGATTATGTTGTCTCATGTGTTTATCAGCTTCCCCCCCCCCAGTTATTTTATGTTTAATTACGTGTCAGTACATGTCTCTGTGTTCATGTACACATGAGTGCCATGCACTTGAAAGCTGAAGAGGGTGCTGCGTCCCCTGGACCTGAGTTGACAGGTGGTTGTGAGGCCCAGATATGGGCTCTAGGAACCAAATTTAGGTCCTCTGCAAGAGCAGTAAGTGCTCTTAACTGCTGACCCATCTCTCCTGCCCAATAACTGTCGTCAATACAGCCTCCCTCTGGATAAATGGCTTCTTGAGAAGTCACAAAGTTGTAGCATTCTAATTATGTCATGTTTGTATATTTACTAACAGAATTCACCTTTAAAAAACAACTCTGGGGCAGGGGCAGGTGGGGGCAATGAGATGGGTCAGTGGTAAAAGTGCTTGCAGAGAAAGCCTGGCTACCTGCATTTAGTCCCTGGGACCCATGCAAAGAAGGACGGAGAGGAAAGACCATCTCCTCAAAATTGTTCTCTCCACACATAAATCAGGCTGCACATGTGTGTGCATGCATATGCACATGCACTTACTCAAAAACCCATTTTTTTTTTTTTTTTTTTTTTTTGGTTTTTTCGAGACAGGGTTTCTCTGTGGTTTTGGAGCCTGTCCTGGAACTAGCTCTTGTAGACCAGGCTGGTCTCGAACTCACAGAGATCCGCCTGCCTCTGCCTCCCGAGTGCTGGGTCAAAAACCCATTTTTATCAACTATTTGACCACTCTGATATATTAAGATCATTTTGAGAGAATTAAAAATTTGACTTCTCTCCCTTTACCTGTTTTTGCAATATAACTTTCTTAGTTATTGTTCTTTTGCTGTGAAAAGACACCATTATCAGTGCAACTCTTCTAAAAGAAAGCATTTAATTGGGAGCTTGTTTACAGTTTCAGAGGGTGAGGCCATTAACATGGCGGGAAGCAGACAGGCATGGCACTGGAGTGCTGTGCACCGAGCCCCCGTGTCAGTGCTCTGTGCGCTAGAACCCAGTTTGTGAGCTTTGGGCAAGGGGCTGGAGGTTGAGAATACACATGCAGAGGCAGACTGACACGCAGACCTTTTAACACTGATACCAAAGTCCCCTTTATTAACACCATGTAGACTTAAATGCACTGCAGTCAATGGCCAACAGGTGATAATCCCATCCTCTGATTCTCTAACTAGGCACGGCTTCTAGTAACCTTAATCAGAAGGTTCTAGCAGGGAAAAGCAGCTGAAGGCCAGGACTCATTAATCCCAACATCCACCTGAAGGCCAGGACTCGTTAGTCCCAACACTGGAGCAGTAGCTGAGAGTCTTCATCCTGATGAAGCCTTCAACACAGGCAGAGAGGGAATGGGGGAGAGAGAGAGAGAGAGGGAGGGAGGGAGGGAGGGAGGGAGGGAGGGTGAGAGAGTGAGAGAGAGAGAGAGAGAGAGAGAGAGAGAGAGAGAGAGAGAGAGAGAGAGATGGTTCCCCACTTTTGAAACCTCAAAGCCCACCACCAATGTCACACCTTCTCCAACAAGGTCATACCTTCTAATCCTTCCCAACTTTCCACCAATAGGGAACCAAGCATTAAATATATGAGTCTTTGAGGGCCATTCTCATTCAAAGCACTGCAATAACCAACAAAGCTTTGCTTTGTTTTGTTGAGACATGGTCTCACTCTGTAGTCCAGCATATATAGGACTATATAGCCTAAACTGGCCTTACACCTCCATAATCCTGCTTCAGTGATCTGAGTAGTGGAATTACAGCCATGAGCCACCACACCTGGTTAAGACTTTATTATTATTTTTAGCATCATTATAAGTTGACAGATTTGGAATGGGTGATATGTATTTGAATCTTGTCCTTGTTAGTTTCAGTTGTAAACTTGACATGGCCAGGGGCCACCTGAGGATGTCTCAACTGAGCAAATTCACAGATTGGATTGGCTTGTGGCTGTGTCTGGTGAGTGATGGACTTAATTGTTGATTGACTGTGGGCAGTCCTTTGAAAGTGCTGTATGGAAACCCATGACTACAGGAAAAATACATAGTTTAAATGGGGGGTGGGTGGGAATAATGCCTTCCAAGCCACCATTGACTGTAAATAAAATGTCCCTTGCCAAGTATGGGTTTCAAGTTATTGGTCAGTAGGTCCCATCGGTCCTCCTCTGAATGTTATAGGCTATTGCCATTGTTCTCCGTGGCTCTCCAGAATCTGATGGTAAGACCTTCTTGTTGAAGACACCACAGATCTGAGTCATAGGGCATGGAGAAATAAGTCTAGTGCCAACCTGGAAGCTTCATTTCCATGAACTAATTTTCATAGTTGTGGTGGTTTGAATGGCACTATAAGGAGTTGTGGCCTTGTTAGGATAGGTGTGCCTTGTTGGAGGAAATGTATCACTGGGCAAGCCAGGCCCAGCGTCACTCTTTCTTCCTGCTGTCTGCCAATCCAGACATAGAACTCTCAGCTCCTTCTCCAGCACCATGTCTGCCTGTGTGCTGCCATGGTTTCTTGGCATGATGATAGTGAACTAATCCTCTGAACCGGTAAGCCAGTCACAATGAGATGTCTCCTCTTATGAGTTGCCATGGTCATGGTGTCTCTTCACAGCAACAGAAACGCTAACTATGACAACAGTGCTGGAAAGTTCTATGTCTGCTTCAGGGAGAGAAAAGTCATCATCAATCTTACCAGTTGTGAGTTCTGTAAGCTATAAAGACTGGCCTGGCAAGATATACCCACTGGTACAATAGTGGCAGGAATGTTATGGGAGTCACCAAGCATGTTCTAATTGGAATTAAAGCTCCTCTGTAAGATGGGCCACATGCATGGTACTGTTGACTGGGCCAAAACCTCATGGCTTACTAGGTCATAGATATTAGGGGAGAAGCTAGCACTATTATTTTGGTAAATTGATATTGTAATAAACTGCCTCCTATGTTCTTATCTTTATACCCACACTCCCTCAGCCTTCATCATAGAAGCCTTTTTAAAGATACCCACACCAGTCAACAGCCAGAGAATCAAAGAATGTGCAGCACTCAGACCTAAATGCGACACCTGTGTCCTATCTGCTACCTCAGGCTCAGGGACCATGTAGGAGTGGAAAGATGATAAGAGCCAGGATGAATGGTTGTCTGGAGCAGAACAGTGTTTGATGGGCACAACAGTGTAGTTGTACACGCGAACTCACAATGACTGGGACTCCATACACAAGATCAAGTCAGCCAAAACCTCAGCAAGATAGGAGAGGGAATTATAAAGTCCTGTCTCTCTCTGCTGGCTACTGGGAAAGGGACAGTTATTTTTCTTCAGGGCATGATTCAGTAGATGGTTCCATATCCATGCACATACTGGTACCCTAGATAACTCAATGGGTATTAAATAAATAAAGGGGGAGCACATGAAGTTTGGAGGGAAAGTGTGGGATAGGAGAGAAATTGGAAGGGTGGGAATGGGAACAGATTTAATCTGAATAAGTTATGTACATATATGAGGATTAAATAAAAAACGGTTTCTCTGTAGCTTTGGAGCCTCTCCTGGAACTAGCTCTCCTAGCTGACGACAGTCCCTGCCTTAGTCACTTGTGTGAAGCACGTAGGCACGTACCACAACATCTAACATTAAAAATAAGTTTTCTATTTTTTAAATAAACAAATAGATGTACTTATAGTGTCTTATGTATCACAGGCAGCTTCAACACACTATACAGTCGAGGATGACTTTGAACTTCCAGTCCTCCTGTCTCCACCTTCAAAATGCTTAGTTACAGAAGTGTGTCACCATGCTGGGTATTCTAACTGTTGTTATTTGACAAGGTCTTGCTACACAGCTCATGCTAACCTCGAACCTGTGATCTTCCAGCCACAGCTCCTGAGAGCAGGAATTCCAGTTAATCTCACTCTCACCTTGCTCGGACTGAGAAGCTCATCTTTGGATGTGTCTCTTTGGGAGGAAGACTGCCCTGAGTGCCGGCTGCACTGTGGACCACTCTGGAACCCAGATGGACCAAAATGTGGATGGGAGTGAGGAAGCACAGGGCGGGAGACACTCAGGACCCCGCGCACTGTGAAATACCAACTCCTGGAAGCAATAGGCTGGAACAAGGCCATGGACTGAAACCTCTGAAATCACCGTCAGCCTTCCACTTTAAGTTGTTTTCTTGAGCGTTTTTGTTCCAGAGACACGAGTCTGCCAGTCACTAACATCAAGACCTTTGCAGCTTCTGTAGCAATGACGGAGCCCTGGCTGCCAGCGTCAAGAACTTAGCTCACCCCTGAACAAACACAGATGCAAAGCTAAGAGGAATTGTGATGTCACGAAGGGCTGAGATGGCAGATAAAGGTATTTGCTACCAAGTCTGATGACTTGAATTTGACCCCAGGGACCCGCATGGTGGGAGAAGAGATCTGATTGCTATAAGTTGCACTCTGGCCTTCACACATGCTCATTCATACACACAATCATGTGCTCATACAGAAACAAATGTAATGCTCCCCCTCCACCCCAGGAAAGCTGATACAACTGCAAAATGTTCCTGCAGAGAGTTACATGCCCACTCTGTAGACCAGGCTGGCCTCAAACTCAGAGATCCGACTGCTTCTGTCTCCTGAGTACTGGGATCAAATGCATGCGCCACCACCACCCTGCAATGTGTACAGCCCTTCTGAGTACAAATCTAAAATGTGAGCCTGTCCAGAGCCACCAGTGTTTCACACGTGGCATAGCTGGGGACAAGGTCTCATTGTACAAGGGCCAGTTAGTATTCAGGCGTCTGTACTGGCCTGCCTTTGGAGTCCTGACGGGATACACCCTCAGCTGCTGCCACTAAGAGCATCTCCTGTGCACATTTGCTAAGTTCCCTTTGAAAGTGTGGGCCTTGCCCACCTCCCCTCTCTTTCTTTTTTTTCTCTCTCTCTCTGCTTCTCTGCCTATCCGTCTCTCCTCCTGCCCTCCCCCAGCCTCTCTCTTCTCTTCTGCTGATCCTATCCCCAGAGGCCGGTCTCTCCCTTCCCCTTCCCCATTTTCCCATTCTCTTTCCCCTAATAAATACACCCCTCCATGTGAACTCTGATGCACAGCATCTTTCTCGATGCACCATTTTTAAAATTACATCATATCCCTTCCATCTAAGGGGAAAGATTTGACAAATTCATGTTAGGAATGCTGGTCTTGGATGTAAACAGAGACACAAGCCATGGAAAACCACTCAAATGTGCCTGTCAAATGGGGCAGGAGAGATAGCTCCGTGGTGAATGAGAGCACAGGTTTCTCTTACAGAGATCCAAACATCTGACACTCCAGTGCCAGGAAACCCAACACCCTCTTCTGATCGGCCCTGGCACTGGGCATGCGCATACTGCACACGTGTACAAGTAGGTAAATACTCATACACATACAAAACAACATGAAGACTGTGGCTGTCCTTATTATTTAAATATTTGTTACTGTTAAAACTTTTATTTTATGTGCATGGGTGTTTTGCCTGCATAAGAATGTCTGATCCTCTGGAGTTACAGATAGTTGTGAGCTGCCATGTGGGTGCTGGGGATTGAACCTGGGTCCTCTGAATGAGCAGCCAGTGCCCTTAACTGCTGAGCCATCTCTCCAACCCTCTTTCATTCATATATATATATATATATATATATATATATATATATATTTGTACATTTATACACATATACAAAGTGAGTATGTAGACAGTATGTAGATAGAGATCAGAAGATATTCGTC
Source organism: Chionomys nivalis (assembly GCF_950005125.1). Taxonomy (NCBI): domain Eukaryota; kingdom Metazoa; phylum Chordata; class Mammalia; order Rodentia; family Cricetidae; genus Chionomys; species Chionomys nivalis. Next base: position 37,222,601 of record NC_080086.1, read on the forward strand.
TTTCCACATACGAGTCCCAGGGATGGAACTCCTGTCATCAGGCCTGGTGTCAAACACCTTTACCTGATGAGCTCTTTGCCCACACTGAACATTTTCTTTTTTCTTTTTCTTTTCTTTCTTTTTTCTTTTTTCTTTTTTTTTTTTTTTGAGACGGGTCTCAGGAAGCCGAAGATGACCTTGAACTTCTGACCCCCCTTCCTCTACCTCCCAGGTCCTGTGTTGTGGACTTAGCCCACCACACCTAGCTTGATGTGTGGTGCCAGCGTCCAAATCCATCACTTTGTATACACCAGGCAAGCACTCTACTGACTGAGTAAAATCTTTAGCTCACGGTTGTCTTTAGAGTTACAGATAAGCATTTCTCTGGAGATCAAATGGCATTAGTCATAAGAGTGGACATTTAAAGCTGGGTGCTGGGTGGTATATGCTTGTAATCCCGTGAGGCAGGAGGATTGCTGAAATTTCAATGCCAGTCTGGGTTACAAACAGAGCTGAAGACCAGACCATCCTGGGCTACAGGGTGAGGCACTATCTTTAAAAAAAATGGCCATGTAGTGGTGGTGCACGCCTTAATCTCAGCACTTGGGAGGCAGAGACAGGTGGATCTCTGTGAGTTTGAGGCCAGCAGTATCTACAGAGCGAATTCCAAGACAGCCACCAGGACTGTTGTATACAGAAAACTTGTCTCGGAAAACAAAAACAAAAACAAACAAAAAATGATTCTGTGTATCGGCTGAGGCCTGTATTCCAGCACACTTAGGAGGCAGAAACAGGAAGAACAGAAGTTCGAGGTCAGCCTCAGCTACTGAAAGAGTGAGAAGTCAGTATGGTCTACATCAGACCCTGTCTCAAAAAATAACAAACCAAAAAAGGCGGTTCTAAAGAGCAAAGCGGGCCCCATTGTCATCTCTGTCTTCATGACCCTCCTCCCTGCATCCCTTCTTCCTTCCTTCCTCCCTCCTTTCTTATTTCTTTTAAAAACACTTTTAATTACATTTATGTATATGTGCATATGTATATGCATACAGTAAGTAATACAGTATACATAGATACTTACAGTGTACCACAGTACACATGCAGAGGTCAGAGGACAACTTTTGGAGCCAGTTCTCGCCTTCTGCCTTTCTGTGAACTCCAGGTTGCCAGGGTTGGGGGACAAGTGCTTTCCTGGATGAGCCATCTTGACAGCCTCCTTTGTCAGATAGTTGGTTACATAGCAAGAAGCTCTTTTTAAAAGGAGTTACTTATTTTATGAGTATTTTCCTACATGATTATGAGCATACCATGTGTGTGCCTCATGCCCACAGAGGCCAGAAGAGGGTGTTGGATGCCTTGGACCTGGAGTTACAGATAGTTGTGGGCCGCCATGTGGGTGCTGGGAATCAAACCTGGGTCCTCTGCATGAACAGCCAGTGCTCTTAACCACTGAGCCATCTCTCTCTTCCTATTCATTTTCGGTACCTCATCACACTCTAAAATGGATTGCCTTAAAACACACTATGTAGCCTATGCGGGCTCAAACTCAGAGCAAACCTCCTGCCTCAGCTTCTCAAGTGCTAGGATTAGAAGTATGGACAACCATGCCTGGCTGCTACTTCTTTATAACACACCCAGATGTGATGTTTTGTGCTAGTAACAAAAAGCAGACTAACATGTTTTCTTATTGCTCTAATCTTGCCTTTGGGAGCTTTAAGCATTCTGAGCACACACTTCAACATAATGCGGGGAGAACTGAATGCTGGCGTTGCCAATGTTTGTTAATGAGCTGACTAATTAATTAATAAAGCATAGATGGAGGACTAATATGTATCAGGCATTCTGCAGGGCCCAGAAGCCTGAACTGTCAAGGGTTGCAGGATCCTCCGGCTTCGCTGCTCAAGGCTTAGAGGCTGAGGACAAAGGACCGGGGAAGAGGGATTCGCGTGTGGGAATTTGTGACACTGAAGACTGAGCTCCCCAGGGGATAGCTCTCTCAGGACAGTTATCTCAACCAGAGAGGGAATTGAGTCTAGCCAGACTGATTTATGTCTTCCATTTAATGTTGCTAAATGGAGTCCCCAGAGGCAGTGTGGTGCAGTCTCCCATGCGCTGCTAATCAAGGAATCTGCTGTCGTACTTAACACCAACTCTGATTATTTCTGACTCTGAGATGACTGTTTTAGGCCCAAATGAAGACCAGGAAATTAGTTACCTTTATATATAACAGAGACGATCAGGTCATGATAGCCCCATACCTAAGATCCCAGTACTTGGCGGCAGAGGGCGGCTCAAACATCAAGGAGCTCAAGGTCATCTCAACTACATAGTGAGTTGGAGGTTAGCCCAGTCTGCATGAGAAATTGTTCCAATAACACCAACCAACAAACCAACCAAGCAAACAACAATAGGCAAAAGCTGAGACAGAGAGAAAAGAGCATGGATCAGGCAGGCAAACCTGACCGTGCTGGGCTTCCAGACTGTGTGGCCTTGTGTGTCGGCTCACTCATTTGGAAAATGATGTATTCACAGCCCAGTCATTTGGGTCATTGAAAGGACCCATGGCAATGAAGTATCGCAAAGACCCATTCAAGCCTGGTGAGGAAAGGCATTTCCTCTAAAGTAAGTTAGATTTCCTATAAAGGTTTGCCTTCTCTCTAGAGACATGATTGGAATGAGGTGAAACTGGCTGTGTAATTAGCCATGCTCTATTCCAAGAATAAAAGCCAAGCTGGATGTAGGAGGCACACCTGTAAACGCAATACTTAGGAGGCCGAGGCAGGAGGATTGCTGTGTGCTAGAGGCCAGTCTGTTTACAGAGTCTGTGACTGTTAGTCAGTACAATAGATGAATCGTGATTAAATAGCTTTTCCCCCAGTTCCTATTCACAGAAATATTCGGAAATGTCTACCAAATATTGGTTTATCTCCCTGCCTCCAGGCACAAGGTTTTGAGTAGCCCAGGCTGCCCCTGAACTCCCTAGGTAGCTGAGGATGACCTTGAACTTCTAATCCTCCTGCCTTCCAATTGCTGGTATTATAGGTGTGTGCTACCATACACAGCTTGTTTTTTGTTTGTTTGTTCGTTTGTTTTTTGTCTGTCTGTCTGTCTGTCTGTTTTTCTTTTTGAAACAGGTTCTCACTCTGTAGTCCTGACTAGAACTCACCATGCAGCCCAGACTGGCACTCACCTCAAGGCAGTAGTCCTCTTGCCTCAGCTGCTGAGGGAAGGGGTTACAGGTGTGAGCTACCATGCTTGGTGCTAAGAGCTCAGTTCTGAGCCTCACCTGCCCTTTCTGTACCACTGAGAGTTTTTCTCTCTTGACAGAGACTGGGAAAGAGAAGGAGAGTCTCCTTCGCCGTGACTCTCGTGCGTTATAAAAGGAAGGACGTGACTGCTCCTAGGTGTGGAGGAGGAGAAAGTTTATTGTAGTTATGAGGGAGAGCATGGGCAGAGGAAGGGACATCTGGGAGTCCAGAGTGGTCATGACCAGACTGAGCTGGGTCATGTGGAAGAGGCAGGAGGGAAAGGGAGAAGGAAAAGCAGGGAACCACATGCGGCAGCCAAGAGGGCAAAGGGTAAAAAACAGGGGGCAGGTAACCAAAATGGCTAGATTATTTAAGGAAGAGCCTCTAAGGGAAGGGCAGCCCCACCCCTGGGCTAGAGAGTTCAGGGTAGAGGTTTGGGTATGCCAGCTGAACCCTATAACAGGTAGGGACTGAGGGATGCTGGGAGAACCTGGTAGCCAGGTCCACTTTGATATGTTAAATAGTCACCTCAGCCATTTGTCCCAGGGTTTGAGACTTAACATCTTGAAGATAGGTTATAACCAACTCTCAAGTCTGCAAAGAGACTTCTAGAAAAGGGTTCCCCTTTGGTAACAGAGCTCTGTGGGATCAAGCCATTCCTTGACCACAGTGATAGACATTACATACCTAGGGAGTGAGGGGCGGGATGTGAGCTCTAAGACAACCTGGATTATTGTGTGATAAACCAAATTTCTGCACCTTTGAAGTCATTGCTGAGTCATAGACCTGTAAGTAGAGAATCATAAACCTTTGCTGCTTGGGCAGAGGTAAAGGGGGTCGGAACGCACCAGCCCTCAAAAGGGATAAACATCCAACAAAGAAATAATGTGAGCCTTGTTCTAGGGCTGGACGCGATGGTGCATGCTGGAATCCCGGCATTGGGGAGCCATTGTCAGAAGGATCAGAAGTTCATGGTCAGCCAGGGCTACATAAAACCTTGTCTTAAGAGACAACAAAACTTGTTCTAGACCTTATGACACCTGTAAGCTCTGATAGAGAAAACACAGGCATTTCTGTAGATTATTTCTGTGATTCAAGGTGAACGAATGCCTGCAGGAAGGAGTTCCAGCTGAAGGTCATGGGCAAAAGTGTTGGGTTCAAGTGGGAATTAACCATTTTTTGGACAGATCTAAGATATTAAAAGTGAGTGAGTTTTTATTGAAAGTGGGGGAGATTCAAATCTGGAAAGTTTTCTTTTTCTTTTGGGATGAGTTCTTGCTTCGTAGGGTATGCTGCCCTCAAACTTCCAATCTTCTGGCCTCAGATCCTGGGTGAACACCACCATTCCTGACTTTAAAATTGGAAAATCTTTAGGACAGATTGTTTAGAATGTTACTGAGTTAAAGGAAAAAGGAACCATGAGGCTAATACACAGAACGGCGTGCAAAGATGACAGAGGGGGATGGAGTGGTGGCTTAGCCCTTAAGAGTACCCAGGTTTTATTCCCAGCACCCACATGGCAGCTCACAACCATCCATAGCTCCAGTTCCAGAGAATCTGGTGCCCTCTTTTGGCTTTCACAGACACCAAGCACACTTGTGATGTATTGACATACGTTCAGACAAACACACGTACACACATAAAAATTTTTAAAAATCTTTTAAAAGTCATATGTATATGTGGAGAAAACAAATGGAAGAGAGAAACAAATGAAACTTCTTAAAACAACAAATCAGTGAAATGAATTTCACTGAATGAGTTTTACATATTAAATATAGCCAAAGAGGGGCTAGTAAGATGGGTCAGTGGGTTACAGTGCTTGCCATCCAGCCTGACTGTGAGTTCAATGTACAGGACCACACATGATGAAATTAGAGAATAAACTGCAGCAAAATGCCAACTGACTTTGACACTCATACTCTGGCATCCTCAACCATATACACACACATACACAAATAAATACATTTGAAAGTATATATACATATATAACATACATTATAATACACACACATACACAATGAATTGGGGACTAGAGAGATGGCTTAGCAGTTAACAACACTGGCTGCTCTTCCAGAGGACCAGAGTTCAATTTCCAGCACCTACATGGCAGCTCACAACTGTCTGTAACTCCAGTTTCAGGGGATCTGATGCCCTCACACAGACACACATGCAGGTAGAACAGCAATGCACATAAAATAAAAATAAATAATTAAAAATACAACAAAAACTGATGAACTCCAAGATCTGATCCGATTGTCTAGTATGCATCACAGCAATGTGGAGTAAGTGAACGCAGGCGTGCAGCAAGCATGTGGGAGGAGTTCTCCAATGGGAGTCAAAGGCCTGGGTACTGCAATTGCATCTTGGATGCCCCCCAGGGCCCACACTTTGAAAGTTGGTCCTCAGCCTCTGGTGCCATTGGAAGGTAGGGGAACATGCAGGAGATGCAGCTTGTATATCAGCTGCTTCTCTGTTGCTGTGATGAAAGCAGGACCAGAAACAGCTTTTGGAAGAAAGGATTTATTCTAGCTTAAGGTTCCAGAGAGAGAAAGTCCATCAGGGCCGGGAAGGCATGCGTGGTTGGAACAGGAAGCTGGCTGATCATATTTCCGTCCACACACTGAGAGAGATAGACGGACAGACAGAGATAGACAGAGGACAGGGAGAAGTTTCATAACCTCCTCAAACAGCATCACCAGCTGTGGATGGCATCTTCAAATACATGGGCCTATCTATGGGGGGATGGTTCTCCTCCACACTCCCACAAGGCCTAATGGAAGGAAGCTAGGCCATAGGTGGACAGCCCTGGATGGAGTGTGGGGACAGTGTACTCCTTCTTGTCTCTCACTTTCTGGTCAGCAGGAGGTGATCAGTTTCCCCTGCCCACACACATCATAATATGTTGTGCCACCAAAGGCCCAAGGCAGCAGGGCTAATGACCATGGACTTGTGAAATGAGCAAAAATAAACTCTATTTTTTTAAAATTGACTTCATTATCTCAGGTGTTTTGTTATAGTAATGGGAAACTAACTAACAGCAGGAGAAGGAAAACTCAAGAGAATCAACCATTTAAAGATCTCTGCTGAGGGCCAGCAAGATGGCCCAGCTGGTATAGGTGCTTGTCACCAAACCTGGTGACCTGAGTCCAATCTGAGGAGCCTATGTACAGGTGAAAGGGAGTTGGCCCAACTTTTACACATGTGCACACACACAAATAAAAATGCAATAAAAATTTTAAATCATCAACATTAAGTTTAGAAGAGGGAGCTGGGCATGTGGCTTGGTTGGTAGTGTGACTCCAGAACAAATGAAGCTCTGTGATGTGGGAGGTCCTTCTGTATATGTGTTGCTTTTATTGGTTGATAAATGAAGCTATTACAGCCAATGAATGGCAAAATATAGCTAGGTGGGGAGTCCAAACAAAGATACAAGGAGAGAGAAGGTGCCAGAACAGAGGTAACACCACGACCATGTGGCAATACACACATCAGTAGAAATGGCTTAATTTATAGGTAGAGCTAGCCAGTAAGAAGTCTAAGCCATTGGCCAAACAATTATATTTAATACCTTAGCCTCTTAGTGATTATTTTATAAGCGGTTGTGGGAACTGGTGGGTGAAGAGAGACTGGTCTAGTGGGACCCAGAGAGGAGAAAAGTCTCCATCAATAGTTCTGAGTTGATCTCCAGGATCTCAGAAGAAATGATGGACAGCAAAACCAGCCATCTGGATGAAAGGGTTCACAGCATGGAAGAAACAAGGAAACTGAGGCTTGAAAATAAACTATATGACCCTCTCAAGACACCCAAGAACAAAATTCCTGTTAAAAGTCCAATATACTTATAAAATTCTTGGGGCATTAGGAACAAAGTAACATTCACAACAATATACAGTCAATAAGAAAAACAAATAAGCCGGGTGGTGGTGGCACATGCCTTTAATCCCAGCACTCAGGAGGCAGAGGCAGGCAGATCTCCATGAGTTTGAGGCCAGCCTGGTCTACCTAGTGAGTTCCAGGACAGCCAGGACTGTTTCCCAGAGAAACCCTGTCTCGGAAAAACAACAACAAAAACAAACAAACAAACAAACAAAACAAAACCTAACCGATTTTCTTTCGTGGTGTTAGGCATGTACATGCCAGGCACATGTTCTACCAGTGCCATCATACATTGTGGTAAAATACTGGAAAATCTGAGACAGGTGTGTTGTAGTTCTAGCATTTGAAAGGCCATGGCCAGAGGAAATAAGTTTGAGGCAAGACTGGGCTACAATATCCTGATCCTATCTCAAAAACTCCTACCCTGAGAATTGTAGACATCTACTTTTACCACCCTTATTCAACGTTATCATGGAACATTTAAATATCCTCAACAGGGCCAGCAAGATGGCTCAGCGGGTAAAGGCGATTGCTGTATAAGCTGGAAGACCTGAGTCCAATTTCCAGAAGCCACATAAAGATGGAAGGACAGAAGAGAATACACAATGTTGACCCTTGACTTCCACATACTTGCTATGATATGTAAGCCCACCTATGTCTGGGTCCAGCCTCGACGGGCTTGTACATTCCAGGGTAGGGGCATGTGGATTAGAAATGTTAGGTAGGAAGAATGAATAAGGAAAGTGTGGTACATTTACACAATGGAGTACTACACAGCAGAAAAAAATAACATCATCATGAAATTTGTAGGCAAATGGATAGATCTCATTTTGAGTTGAGGTAACCCAGAAAGACAATTATCATATGTGCTCACTCATAATTGGTTTTTAAACATAAAGCAAAGAAAATCAGAATACAAACTACAATCCCAAAGAACTTAGACAGCAATGATGACACTAAGAGAGACATACATGGATCTTATCTACATGGGAAGTAGAAAAAGACAAGATCTCCTGAGTAAATTGGAAGCATTGGGATCTGGGGAGAGGGTAGAAGGAGAGGGAAGAGGCAGGGAGGGGAGCAGAGAAAAATGTAGAGCTCAATAAAAATCAATTAAAAAATAAATGCTAAGTTGAAAAAATAGATACAAATGAAAAAGACAGAGACACAGAGTAGAGTTAGGAGCACAACCCAGTGAATACTGAATTTGTCCGTGGTTATTTTCCATATGTTTTATATACTCTAAAAGAGGTAAGAAGGCAAACGACTGCTTTACGGGGATACAAAGAACAAACAGATCATTTGCCTCTTCAATACCTGAAACATCAGGTGACTATGTCCTGAGGTAAGTATTCTATTGTCTAGACAGGATGTGTAGCGACCACACCTTAGGCCAAGCATCCTGTAGGCAGCCACACCCTGGGTCAAATCTCCTGTCAGAACCTTTAAGGAGCAAGAATAGGCCTGAACTCTCTGACCTTTGGTCACAGTGGAACAGATCCACGTCCATGTCTGGCATTTTCTCCCTTTTAAAATTTATCTGTTAAAGCCTGTGCTTCTGCTGCAGGACAGACAACTGTTCCTGGCATAGGTTGTTTTCCTTCACCTTTTAGACTTACCCATCATCGGTACATACATTCCCTCATGCACGTCCTGTCTTAGACTGCCTGGGGGAGGGGGAGGTCTTACCCAGCATTGACTAACAACCTCTGTTAACAAAGGGCTAAGGGAGGGTGCATAGATAAACGCTGTGCACCTCTGAGTCAACTTTCCATCAAGAGAGTTCACAAATAACTGGATAACCATAGGCAAGCAGATAATGCTTTGCAATACACAAACAAGCTCCTATAGCCACAATATCTTCTAATAAAGAAGTAGAGGATGATCAAGATTATTGAATTAGTCTGGATTGTCTTTGGCAGTTTTTAGCCACATCAAAATCCAAATTTGTCTTATCAAACATCAAATCTAAGGACTCATTGGCATCATGTCAAATTTTTCTCAGATAAACTCTAATCTTTTTCTAATCAGTAACATCTTCATAGTGAACCAAAGTATTTACAAACATTACCAGGTCAATACCATAATTCTAGTATGAAAATTAACAACAAACACACCATCTTGGCAGCATCGAAGCAGACACAGGCTTGGTCTGCTGTGGGGGACGGTGTCACTTTCTGCCTGGCGAGAGCTGAGCAGTGTCTGCGTGCCCTGCGATCTGTTTACTGGCTCCCTTGCTCTCTCGGTAACAGTTGTGGTTCTGAGACCACAGTGTCCACAGGTTCTACTGACTGGGAATGTGGGTGGGGCTACACCTTGGCACCTCTGAGTCCTGGAACAGACCAAAAACGGTGGCAGCTGTGCCACTAGCGTGGGGGAGGGGCGGAATATTTACACTGTCTACAAATTCTCAAATTTTCTGCATTTGTTTCTGCTCCACCCCTGCTCCTCTGGTTATCAAAATACACCCAAGCAAATGTACAGACAGCTGTCTACTCTTTCCTTGTCCCACATCTACAATGATATACAATTTTTACTATTGATATTCTCACACCATTCACATTTATTTATTTATTATTTTTTTTATTGAAAAAAAATTTCCGCCTCTTCCCAGCCTCCCATTTCCCTCCCCCTCCTCTCACTCCTCTCCCCCTCCCTCTCCAGTCTGAAGAGTAGTCAGGGTTCCCTGCCCTGTGGAAAGTCCAAGGTCCTCCCCCTCCATCCAGGTCTAGGAAGGTGAGCGTCCAAACAGGCTAGGCTCCCACAAAGCCAGAACATGAAGTAGGATCAAAACCCAGTGTCATTGTCCTTGGCTTCTCATCAGCCCTCATTGTTCGCCATGTTCAGAGAGTCCGGTTTTATCCCATGCTTATTCAGTCCCAGTCCAGCTGGCCTTGGTGAGCTCCCAATAGATCAGTTCCACCGTCTCAGTGGGTTGGTGCCCCCCTCACGGTTCTGACTTCTTTGCTCATGTTCTCCCTCCTTCTGCTCCTCATTGGGACTTTGGGAGCTCAGTCTGGAGCTCCAATGTGGGTCTCTGTCTCTATCTTCATTCATCGCCAGATGAAGGTTCTATGGTGATATGCAAGATATTCATCAGTATGGCTATAGGATAGGGTCATTTCAGGTTCCCTATCCTCAGCTGCCCAAGGAACTAACTGGGGACATTGCCCTGGGCACCTGGGAACCACTCACATTTATTATTTATTTGAGCGCTCACTTCTCACCTCTACACCTGCAGTGTGATCTTCATGTGCAGGCTCCAACACATTCTCCACCTGTACCACTGGCCACACGTCCATGTACCATCTGTTGGGGTCCAGCCTCGATGGGTTCATACATTCCAGAGCAGGGGCATTTGGATTAGAAATGTCAGGTAGAGGGCTGGAGAGATGGCTCAGAGGTTAAGAGCATTGCCTGCTCTTCCAAAGGTCCTGAGTTCAATTCCCGGCAACCACATGGTGGCTCACATGTATGCCTCTTCTGGCCTGTAGGCATACACACAGACAGAATATTGTATACATAATGAATAAATAAGAAAGAAAGAAATGTCAGGTAGAAAAAACAGATACAAAATAAAAAGACAAAGACACAGAATCGAGTGGGGAGGACAACCCAGTGAATACTGAATTTGCCTGCATTATTATCCATATGCTTATATACCCAAATGTAAAAGGGGGGGGGAAGCAAAAGAAGGATTTACCATAATACAAAAAAACACGGCCATTGCCTCTTCAATACCTGAAACATCAAGTAACTATATCCTGAATTAAGTATTCTGTTGTTTAGGCAGTGACCACACCTTAGGCCAAGCATCCTGTAGGCAGCCACACCCTGGGCCAAATCTCCTGCCATAACCTTTAAGGAGAAAGAAAAGATCTGAACTTTCTGACCTTTGGTCAAGTTGGAACAGATCCACATCCATGGGCTCCAACATACCTACATGCACATACACATACACACTCACACATATACACACACATACACACACAGACTCACACACACAGACTCATACATATACACACACACTCACACAGACACACACAGACTCACACATATACACACACACTCACACACACAGACTCACACATATACACACACATACACACACAGACTCACACACACAGACTCACACATATACACACACTCACACAGACACACAGAGACTCACACATATACACACACACTCACACACACAGACTCACACACACACACACACACACACACACTCACTCACTTGTAATCCTAGCACTTGAGAGGCTGAGACAAGAGGATCCTGAGTATGAGAGCTACCTGCAAATCTCTGCCACAGATGAACAAAACAAAACAAATCATAGAAACAATAATTAAACAGCCTCTCCAAAATGAAAACAAAGCTCTCAAATTTGAAGAAATATACCAAAAACCCTACTAGGTTTAATAAGTAATTTTACAAGGTCACAGGATACACAGCCAATTTAAGACAATTGATTTCATTACAGTCAATGCACAACCGGAAATCACATTGCAAAATGTAGTACCACTTGCAAAAATACAAAACAAACCATGAAACAGATGTGAATCTAACAGGCACCAGAAAGGTTGGCGTCTCAGCTAGGTTTTATTGCTATAACAAAACAGCATGACCAAAAAGCAGGTTGGGGAGGAAAGGGTTTATTCAGCACACCCTTCCAAATTGCTGTTCATCTCTGAAGGAAGTCAGGACAGGAACTCAAACAGGGCAGGATCCTGGAGGCAGGAGCTGATGCAGAAGCCATGGAGGGGTGCTGCTTACTGGCTTACTCCCCATGGCTTGCTCAGCCTGCTTTCTTATAGAGCCCAGGACCACCAGCCCAGGGATGGAACCACCCTCCATGGCTGGACCCTCCTCCATTGATCACTAATTTAGAAAATGCCTTACACCGGGATCTCATGGAAACATTTCTTCAACGGACACTTCTTCCTCTGGTGGCACTAGCTGTGTCAAGTACACACAAGATCGGCCAGTGTGGCTGGTGTCTGAAAGAACAAAGCACTGATCCACGGAATCGAAGCAGAGTAAGACAGACAGCGAGTGGTAGCACGCTATGGGTTAGAAGACTATTGTTTTCTAACAACAAGGGATTGTTAAGGTATGTACGCCCCCTGGATTTGATCTATAGATTAAGTATGATTATTCAGAATTTCACCAGGGGTTTTGGGAGAAATCAATGAGTTGATTCCTAGAATTATAAAGAAAAAGGAACTAGAATGATAAAAATGCCTTTAAAAGTTTTAATTATGTAAAAAAAAAGTGCGTGTGTGTGTGTGTGTGTGTGTGTGTACTCATAGTATCCATGGATAGAGAAGTCAGAGGACACCTTTTAGGGGTCATTTCTCTATATATGGGCCCTGGGGATTAATCTCACATAGGCAGGCTTGGCTGTAAGAACATTTACCCATCTCTCTGGCCCCCAACATGAGTTTTAAATAAGTAGCTATGGAGGAGCCATGCTACCTGACATCAAGTCTAACTGAAGAACTACACTGGTCAAGGGACAGTCACCCTGGGATAGTAGTAAACAAGTCGATGGCACCAGACAGGTGAGGAGGCACGGGGCTGTACTCCCAGCACGGCAGAAGCAAACCCAAAGAGACTGATAACACGTTTGAGGCCAGCCTGGTCTGCACAGTGAGTTCAACTGGACAGGACTACGTACAGAGACTGGCACAGACAGATCGATCAATGGAGCAGGGTGAACTCCAGAGAAAGACTCAAATATGCAAAGACAAATTTGCTTTTATTTACTTAGTTTTGTTGCTTGTTTATTTACTGAAACAGGGTTTCACTATAGTCCACACTGGCTTGGACCTTGTTACAGGCCCCAGGTTGGCCTGTGACTAGGGGTAATCCTCCTGTCCTAGTGTCTTGAGATTATAGGTGTGAGCCAGCGTGATCCACCACAGACTGACTTTTTTTCAGGTGTTTTTGTTATTTTTTTTTTTTTGAAACAGGATCTCATATAATCCAGGTTGGACTCAAACTCTCAGTGTAGCTGAGAGTTACTGAATTCCTGACCCTCTTTTTTTTTTTTTAACTTCTTAAGTGCTGGGATTACAGATGTGAGCCTTTTAAGCTTGGCTCAAAAAGATTTTTTAAAAAGATTTATTTATGTATTTATGTATGTATGTATGTGTGTGTGTATGTATGTATGTATGTATGTATGTATGTATGTATGTATGTATTATGGACACACTGTTCTGCCTGCATTCCAGAAGAGGGCACTGGATCTCATTACAGATGGCTGTGAGCCACCATGTGATTGCTGGGAACTGAACTCAGGTCCTCTAGGAAGAGCAACAGTGCTCTTAACCTCTGAGCCATCTCTCCAGCCCCTCAAAAAGATTTTTTAAAAAATCTTTATTTTGATTTAATTCATATATAATAAAAGCCATGGAAGTAAAATAAACAATTTAATGGTTTTATGCTCACATGGTTGTGCAACCATCCCCAAATCTAAGGTTAGGATACTTTCCAACAGCCAAAAAAGAAGCCTCGTAGCCATCAGCAGCCCACTCCTCTGTCCCCCACTCATTCAGTTTCTGTCACTGTAGATTTTCTCATCTTGATACATCATGACGTGGCATTATAGAGTGTTGACTTATCACCGGCTTCTATCACTTAGCTCATTGTTTTCTCAGTTCCTCCACATCATAGCATGTATTTCCATTTTATTCCTTTTGATTTTGCACAATATTCCCTTGAGTGGTTATATACACGTTGTTTTATGGATCTGATCACCTGTTGATGGACATTTATTTCTTTTTTCACCTTGGAGATATTATGACTAGTGCTGTATGGATTATTATGCATTTTTGGGGTAGACTTTTTTACTCAGTTGGCTGGGTGCTTGCCTACCATTCCCAAAGCCCCAGGTTCAGTCCCAGCACCACACAAACTGGGCACTGTGCTGCACCCTTGTAATTCCAGCATGCAGGGAGGCGGAAACAGTAGGATCAGAATGCAAGATCCATGGTGGCGCACGCCTTTAATCCCAGCACTCAGGAGGCAAAGGCAGGCGGATCTCTCTGTGAGTTCGAGACCAGCCTGGTCTACAGAGCTAGTTCCAGGACAGGCTCCAAAGCCACAGGGAAACCCTGTCTCGAAAAACCAAAAAAAACAAACAAAAAAACAAAAACAAAAACAAAACAAAACAAAAAAAAAACAGAATGCAAGATCCTCCTGAACTTCATCATACGCAAAAACAAATCCAATGTGTATTATAGAGACTTAATATGCTGTAGCATGAACTCTAGTTGGTCTTAGTAATAAAAACCCAGTGTCAGATATAAGGGTTAATGCTGAGGATCAGAGAAGCAAAGCATCTAGTCACTCGAGAGACCTTTTAAGTCTACCAATGCTCAGACCGAAGGAGCAATCCTGTTCTCAGACTTCATCCTCAGACTGCAACTGTCTCCACCAAATCTCGGATTGCCCTGAGCTCCTGTCTCCTTCTGCCTTGTATTCTTCTCTCCACTCAGTCATATGACTACTGTTTCCACCTCCCTAGTGCTGGGATTAAAAGCATGTGATCCCAAGTGCCAGGATTACCTTTGTGTGAGCTTTATATCCTTTTTAGAAAGAGTCAATCTTGTGTAGCCCAGGGTGACCCTGAACTAACAGAGGTCCGACTACCTCTGCTCCCTGACCTCTATTGACTTAGCCCTGCACTCTGATCTTCAGGCAAGCTTTATTCGTTAAAACATAAACAAAATATCACTGCAATATGTAGACTAAAACATAACATTTCAAGAAGAAAGTATAGAAGGAAATAAATCAGGCGAAATTTTCTTAAATATTTGGTCAGAATAGAAAGAGAGGGAAAAGTAAGGGACCACGATAGGGAAAGAAGCCCCTCACACTCGGATTGAGTTTGCCTCCTGCTGGCTGAGAATCGAGAAACTAAAACCAGGTTAATGTCTGGTTCCCTAAGGACATCTCCAGCAAGAACGTTCAAAGCAACAGTTGAGTTGAGCTTGCTAGACCCAGGATGTCTGTGCCCTTGACATCCTGTGTCAGCCCCCCTTGTATCCCTAACTCTGAAGAGCATACCCCGTAAAACCACTCACAACCTCACTGCAGAGGGAAATCCTCAAAGAGCATCTGATTTTACTTACTTTAAAACTTGACTTAAAGTTTAATTTGTTTAATATTTAGACCTAGCTGAATAGTACATCCTCTGATCAATGTAAAGTCACAAAATCATAAATATAAATATGTATGTCTTTGTAAAGATACCTTTGTGTGACTCTGGCTTGAGAATCTACACTCCTATCTTGGATTGGTGCTGTAATTTTCCTAAGCATCTCTGTCTCTGTCTCTCTGTCTCTGTCTCTGTCTGTCTCTTTCTATTTCTCTCTCCCTCTCTGTTTAAGCCTGAAGCCTTCTTTCTCCCTTATCTTGATGAACTCACTGATTACTTCACTCTGATTCTTCTTAAAACTCTTTTCAACAGTATTGTTAAGGGTCTGGGTTTACCTGAATGAAGGTCCCTAAGAAGGAAGAGAACTCCTGAGGTTGTTTGTGGCAAAGCTCCCTGGCATCACTGACAGATATCATATATTTAAAAATGTAATCAGTAAAAGGCAAATATGTCAAATGGGACTTCACCCAAATTAAGAACATTTGTTTTTCAAAAGACACTGTTAAAAGCAATAGAGAAGTCCATGGTTTCATAATGCCTGTAATCCTCAGACTCAGGATTGAGACTGAGGCAGGAGGATCTCAATTTCTAGCCAGTCTGGGCTACTTTGTGAGACCCAGGCTCAAATGACAAATAGGGCCAGTAGATGGCTCCATGGGTGAAGGCACTTGCCACATAAATCTGATGATCTGAGTTTGACCTCCAGATTCCACGGTGGAAGTAGAGAACAGAGTCCTAAGGTCATTCTCTGGCCTCCACAAGTGTACCACGGCCCACATGGTCCCTGATGCTGATGCCAATAGTCAATTAAAGCAAAACAACCAAAAAGGAGGTTGAAAAGGTTAGTCACAAGTTAGGAAATACACATGAACTATGAAGAGCTCCCAACATTTCACAAGATGGGAATGTTGGTAAAGCAGAGCCCTGAGTTTCAGTCTTAGCATTCATGTGTAAGAAATCAGGCATGGTAGTGCATAGTTGTGAAGCCAGCACTAGGAAGGGAGAGACAGACGGATCCTTGAGGCTCCTTGGCTGGCCAGGCTAGACTTCATGAGCCTCGGGTCCCGGTGAAAGACTGTCTCCGTTAACAAGGCAGACAGCTCATAAGGAATAGCACTAACGTTTGGGTTCTCACCTCCACATATGCACAGAAAGGGGGGAGGAGGCAGAATTAGGCCGGGCATGGTGGTATGACTCTATTCTACCACTTTGAAGGCAGAGACAGGTGGATCTTTGTGATTCTTGAGGCCAGCCTGGTCTACAAGGTAAGTTCCAAGCAGGCCTCTAATTCTGGCAATCCTCCTACAGTGATATTTACAATAGCTTTATTGTCAAACTGGAGGCACTCCAAATACCCCCAGGGCACATGGAGAGACGGATTCATTCACATTGTAGCTCACCTATCTACAGTCAAAATGGACCAATCACTGAAGCCATCGATAGTGTTGAATAGCAGATGACTATTCCCAGTGACTCTAAAGGGCACAACCTGGAATTTGCTAAACCCATGACACTGTATAAAAGGGAAGATTGGGACTGGAGGCATGGCTCAGAGTTTGAGAGCACTGGCTGCTCTTCCAGAGGAGCCAGGTCCCAGCACCCCCATGATGGCTCACAACTGTCTGCAATTGCAGTCTTAGGGAATCTGGCACCCTCTTCTGACCTCTGTGGGTTCATGCATACATGTGGTGTACACACACACACACACAGACAAACACACCAAAGGGGGGAGGGACAAACAGATGTCTGCACAGGGCTCAAGGTGGGATGAAGATCTAATGTGGAGGGGACAGCCGGAAGTTCTGGGAGCAGTGGAAATGTTTTGTGTCTGTGTTTGTGGTTACACAACTGAATGCTTTTGTCAATACTGGAAAACGTGTGTTTTAGGTGCCTAACTCTCAATAAATCTGATTTCAAAATATGTTTGGAGGACTTTAGATAGCAACACAACTAAAAATACACAAGCGACCATAACAATGGAATGGGATAGCATGGATCCAAGCTAAAACACTATCCACTCTGTTTCTGTGTAGGTGGAATACAGACAGCCTAGTTTATTTTAGCCATTCTGTTAACGATGCATGTTTAAAAATTAAGGGTAAACAATCAAGGGTGGAGATAAAATACAGGCATCTCTGGCTTACCACCACCAATCTGCTACATAACCAGAAGGAAGCCAGGTTCTCATTGTCTCTGCTTTTGAGACAGGCTCTCATATAACCCAGGCTAACCTCAGATTCAATATATAGCCGAGGCTAGCCTTGAACATCTGAGCACCTTTCCAAGTGCAGCGATTATAGCTGTGTTTGACCATGTGTGGCTAGCTCCCATCATCTTTGTTTGTTTATCTGAGGCAGGTTCTTGATTTCTAGTTCAGGCTGTCTTGAGCCACCATGGCCAGCTTTAACCCATACCTTTTGAAGAAAAATGACAAAGTTGAAATGCATTGACATAAAAAAAACAATTTTCTAAAACATGAACAAAGTACAATTTGACCTCAGTTTATAAGTGACAATTTAAAGTACTACAACTGATTGACTAGTTGATGTTTTATAGACAAGATCACCCATATTCCAGGATGGCATCAAACTCACTCTATGTAGCCAAGGATGGCCTTGAACTCCTGATCTTCCTGTCTCCACCTCCCAAGTGATACTCATATTAAGATGTTAAAAGGTAAATCTATTTCTTAACTCAAAACAGTTTGGCACTTGCATAGGATGGACATAGAAACCAAAGAATTTAGGCCTTGAAGCTGGGATCCAGGGCCCTACTAAGTGTTGTGTAATAGGTCCCTCCCGGGGTTGAAACATTCCATCTCGCAGAAAGCTGCTTGAAGAGGAAGGTAGACATCACAAAATAGTTTCAGGAAGTCCCTGAGACTGAGCAGGCTTACAGGGCCCCTCTCTGCCAGAGTAAGCATTAGAAACCGAGAGTCCTTCTCCGACAAAAGGAAGCTGAGCTACAAAGAAGACTGAAACCCTAACAGCTGCCTGGAAGAGCAGAGACCAGACAGGCCGCCTGGAGGAGGTTTAGACCACCTGGCCACCTGGAAAGGACACTCTCCAACTTGCTGAGCTGCTTGGAGTACGCTCCAGGTTGCCAGCTTTGTGAGTTGTCACCTACGCTGGGGTGGACTTTGGTGACACAGCTGTCTTTGAGTCATTTCTGCTCCTGTAAGAAACCCATCACCGATATTCCTGTGTGTATGCCACTTAAATCCATGGGACTGTCATGCTGGACTTTGGTGGGATCTGTACTTTGGTCTGCAGTGATTTCCTATCTGGGGAGAGTAGATGTGTGCCTTGTGTCTCCCCAGGAAATGTTTTGTCACACAATAAAGTGCTAATGAGTCACTCTACCTCCAAGTTACAACCCCATCTCTTTATATGCTCTGTTTGTTTGCTTTTGAGACAGGAGCTCACCTAGCCTTGGCTGGTCTGAAACTCACTATGTATACCAAGCTGATCTTAACCTATAGAGATCCTCCTGCCTCTGCCTCCTGAGTTCTGGGATTAAAAGCATGTGCTACCACCACCAGGCTACTGCTTAATTTTTTTTTTAATTTTTTGAGATTTTTTAAAAAGATTTATTTTTGCTGGATGGTGATAGCACACACCTTTAATCCCAGTACTTGGGAGGCAGAGGCAAGTGGACCTCTGTGAGTTTGAGGCCAGCCTAGTCTACAGAGTGAGGTCTAGTGAGTTCTAGAGAAACCCTGTGTCTAAAAACCAAAAAAAAACCCTTTTTCATTTTTATTTTCTTAGACTGTATTATTTTATCTAATCACATTGAAATGGTATTTTTAGGGATTTTGGAAGCATATCCTAGGGCCTCACATGTGCTTAGCATGTGTTCTGCAACTGTGCTTCCACATACCTGGCCTGATTCTAGTTTTGATTTCAGCCTCCTTTACGCCATCTCAGTGTTCTCAGCTTCAGTAACTAAAACACCTAAGTGATATGAAATCTTGTTTATTTAGTTTTGGTTTTCGTGTGTGTGTGTGTGTGTGTGTGTGCGCGCGCTCATGTGTGTGTGTGTGTGTGTGTGTGACCTCACAGGCCAGTAGAGGGCATCAGATCTCCTGGAGCTGGCATTACAGGTCAGCTGCCCTATGTGGGTGCTGGGAACTGTAGTTGGATCCTCTGTGTCTTAGGATCAGCACTGTCGTAATGAAACACTGACCAAAAACAACTTGGGGAGGAAGGGGTTTATTTGGCTGACACCACCACATCCCTGGTCATCAGTGTGGTGGTTTGAATAAAAATGGTCCCCATAAGCTCATATATAGTCGCCAGGGAGTGCTACCATTTCAAAGGATTGAAAGGGTTAGGAGGTGTGGTCTTGTTGGAGGAAGTGTGTCACTGGGGTTTTGTTTTGTCTTGGGTTTTCGAAACAGGGTTTTGCTGTAGTTTTAGACCCTGTCCTGGAACTAGCTCTTGTAGACCAGGCTGGCCTTGCACTCACAGAGATTCACCTGCCTCTGCCTCCCAAGTGCTGGGATTAAAGGTGTGTGCCACCACCGCCCAGCTTGGTTTTGAAGTTTCAAAAGCCCCTGACAGCCTCTGTCTGTCTGTCTGTCTGTCTGTCTCTCTCTCTCTCTCTCTCTCTCTCTCTGTCTGCTGCCTAAAGATCAGAACGTAAAGTTCCATCAACATGCCTGTCTGCTTCCTGCTATGATGATCATTGAACTAAACTGCAAACAAGCCCCCAATTAAATGCTCTTCACAGCAATAGAACAGTAATTAAGACAATGTATTATTCAGGGTTCTGCAGAGGAACAGACTGTTAGAATGAGTCCATATTAAATGGGGGATTTACTAGACTGACTTAGCATTTGGGTAGGTCATCAACGGCTGCCTTCTCTAAAGAGGCTGACGTCACAGTAGATGCTCAGTCCGCGAGGTTGATGCTTTAGCAGTTACAACTGGGTGTTGATGCTGGAGGACTGGTGGAGAGTCCCTGGTCTCCAGTTCACATCAGAAGGCTGAAGAAGCTGGGTTCTGACGTCATTGAAGAATGGTGATGGGAGCAGTGGCAGCCGCAGGGCAGATGAACTCCATAGCAGTGGAAAAGCAAGGAGGCAAAAAGCAAACGTTTTTCTTCTTTCAACCTCCGTGTATAAGATTGCCAACAGAGGTGCTGCCCACATTAGGGTAGGACAACCCACTTCATGTGACCTGGTCCAACAAAGTCCTTACAAGTTCCAGAGACTTGACTCTTAGTCAATAACCAAGACTAGCAACCACAGTGGACAATCCAGTGATCCTCCACCTCCTTTTTTCCTTCTTCTCTTCTTTGTGTTTGCTTTAAGACAAAAATTATCACTATGTGGCTCAAATTAGCTTCAAAAATAGCTATTTTCAGCTGGGTGGTGGTGGCACATGCCTTTAATCCCAGCACTTGGGAGGCAGAGACAGGCGGATCTCTGTGAGTTTGAGGTCAGCCTTGTCTACAAGTGCTAGTTCCAGTATAGGCTCCAAAGCCACAGAGAAAAATAGCTATTTTCTTACCTCAGTCTCCCAAATGCTAGAATCATTGGTGTATACTACCATCCAAGGCAAGAATTTATTCAAGAATAATTTATATCATAGTCTTTGCCACTTTTTGGGTCGTTTTATTTGCCTGTGTGTATTTATTTTTGAGACACCAGGTCCTGGCTGGCCTGGAACTCAGTCTAGACCAAATTGACCTTCAACGCACAGAACACTGGGCAGTAGTGTTGCGTGCCTTTAATCCTAACACTCAGGAGGCAGAGGCAGGTAGATCTCTTTGAGTTCAAGGCCAGCCTGGTCTATAGAATGAGTTCCAGGGACGGCTAGGGCTACACAGAGAAACCCTGTCTTGAAAAATTAAAACAAAACAAAACAAAAAACCAGCCAACCAAAACAACAACAAAAAAACAAAAATAAAAATCTCACAGAACATTCACCTGCCTCTGCCTCCTGAGTACTGGGATTAAAGGCATGTGCCACCATGTCCAGCAAGATTGTATGTTTTAAGCTTCTTTCAGTTGTTTATTTTTTCCTGAGGTCTCTCTGTCTAGCCTTGTTTTGTTATGTTTGTTTTTTAAGTTTTTGAATATCTTACATAGTCAAGTTTGGGGCTTGTTATATAGTTCAGGATAAACTTGACCTCCTGATCCTCTGCCTTCATCTCCCAAATGCTAGAATTAAACACACATACCCCATACATATTGTACACACCTCTCCTTTCTCTGCTGGGGGTGGAACCCAGGGTCTCACCAATGTCAGGAAAACACACCATTGAGCTACACCCCCAGCCTTATAGATAGCGAGGCTCTTGTCATGCTGCTCATGAACTTCTCATCCTCCTACCTCAGCCTCTGGAGCATGGGATTACAGTGCATCCCACCGTGTTCGGCTTCTTGGTTCCCATTATGATCTTTCATTCCTTGTCTGGCCCCTTCCTGGTTCCAACAAGGTGCTCTTCCTGTGAACGGATCTCACATTTCCTTTCCGCTCTAGGTTCAGCTTTAAAATGGGGACACAACCTGTCTCCCCTCCTCACAGCTCAGCAAGTGAATCTCCAAGGCTCCTGCTGTATCTCTTCTTTGGAGACGTCATTTATTATTAAAATTTAATGATAATCACTTATATTTA
The DNA here is from genome assembly GCF_950005125.1 of Chionomys nivalis. Taxonomy (NCBI): domain Eukaryota; kingdom Metazoa; phylum Chordata; class Mammalia; order Rodentia; family Cricetidae; genus Chionomys; species Chionomys nivalis. Next base: position 37,244,486 of record NC_080086.1, read on the forward strand.
TAGCCCCTTTTCCATTTACAAAGCTCTTTTCTATCCATTATCTCTTTTAATCTTCCCAGCATCTGTGAGGAGGAAGTGTGTTTTTCTCTACTTTACAAATGAAGAAAATAAGACTCTCAAGAGTAGCGTCAGAACTTGAGGAGCCGAGACAGGAGGATTGCTACAGTTGGAGGCCATCCAGGGCTGCAGAATAAAACCCTGACTCACAACAATTCCATCACCAACAATAGAAAACCTGGGGAGGGGTGCACACCTGTAATCCTAGCATTTGTGAGGCTGAGGCAGGAGGATCAGAATGAGTTCAAAACCAACCTTAGCTACTTGTCTTAACCCTCCTCTCACACCTCCCCTCCTTTGAAAATGTGATGTTTGTCATCTGTGCCACACAGCTCATATGTGGCAGAGTTTGGCCTCAAATTCTGATCTCCTAGTTCTGATGTGTCATGTATTCTGAGTAGTTCACGTATTCAGGCATTCTTCTATTAAAAACAAACAACAGGCAACGGGGTGGTGGTGGCACACGCCTTTAATCCCAGCACTCGGGAGGCAGAGGCAGTCAGAGGCAGTCAGATCTCTGTGAGTTCAAGCCCAGCTTGGTCTACAAGAGCTAGTTCCAGGACGGGCTCCAAAGCTACAGAGAAACCCTGTCTCAAAAAACCAGAGAAAGAAACAATAGGCAAAAGCCCACTGAAGCTGGTCAATACAATTCCAGCACTCAGAAGGCAGAGGCAGGAGAATCAGTAGTTTAAAGTCATCCTTGGTTATGTTGTGAGTTTGAGGCAGCCTGGTTACAGATTCACCAAATCCCCAGATCAATATATAAGCTCCTGCTAGTCCTTTTGGAGGAATGTAGATGAATTATTTAGGACTATTTGGATCAGAAACAACAACAAAAACTTAAGAGAAACTGACATAAGCAGAAACCAAAATTTTTGGCTCACCCAGGATCAATCCAGGAGCTGAGTGATGAGGGTTCTATGGGGCCAAAGCGTCAGAGAGTTGTGGGCGGAACTTCCCAGAGCGCTCTATTCTGCAGCCCGAAAACCATGGACCCGGCCCAGCAAGAACTCTCAGCGGACCTTCTGATGTCCTTTTGTTCTAGACTGCCTAGCTTGGCTCAGCAGGCTAGAAAAAGAACAACTTAGACAAAGTGGGGAATGGAGTAAGGAGATCGTTTGGAGAGCATCCAAACCGGAAGCATCCACACAGGACCCCTGGAGATGAGACTGACCCCTCCTGTCCTCTCCTTCCTACACCTTCCCTTTCCCCATAGAATCTGGGACTCCACCCGTCTGTTTCATGTCTCCAGTGCCCCATGCTGGAGTGCCACACTCCAGGGGCCTCTTCCCTGCATGTGAGACGGATGAGTAAGTTCGTGAGTCAGGTTGACGGGGTAGCTCTCTCCCTGCATGGCGATGTCAGTTTTCTTCCTCGCTTCTGTTTCCCTCTGTAGAGTGGGAAGAAGTGTGGGAAGGAGATTCCTTGTCCTGTGCCTCCTGCTCATGATTCCAGGACTGCAGGATACCTGGAGGTAGAAAAGGGAGCCTTCTTCAAAGAGAGAGTGGAAGGAGAAACCAAATTCAAGGCCCTCAGTCTGGCCCTGGGGAAGGTGAATTCGCATGGACCTGAGGACTCTAATTGTGGAATTTCATAGATCATTCTCCCTTTACAATTTGGGATCAAAATCTCCGGCCGGGCGGTGGTGGCGCACGCCTTTAATCCCAGCACTCGGGAGGCAGAGGCAGGCGGATCTCTGTGAGTTCGAGACCAGCCTGGTCTACAAGAGCTAGTTCCAGGACAGGCTCCAAAACCACAGAGAAACCCTGTCTCGAAAAACAAAACAAAACAAAACAAAAATCTCCTGTTTCTCGCAGAGATATCAAGAAGAAATACCCCTTCCCGTCTATTACTACCAGTTCTTAAAAGCTGGAAACTTTGGGCCGGGCATTGGTGGCGCACGCCTTTAATCCCAGCACTCAGGGAGGCAGAGGACGGCAGATCTCCATGAGTTGAAGGCCAGCATGGTCTACAGAGTGAGTTCCAGGACAGGTTCCAAAGGTAAACAGAGAAATTCTGTCTCAAAAAACCACCACCACCACCGGCACAAAAAGTTGGAAATTTTGGTCTGGGATGATACAAAGCCCTGAGTTTGATCCCCAGTACTGCACAAACCAAGTGTGTTGGGGGATGGCTATAATCGCAGCACTTGGAGATGGAAGCAGGAGGGTTCCTGAAAGTTCAAGGCTAGCCTGGTCTAACATAGTGAGTTCTAGGCTAGCAAGGACTACTTAACAAGACTGATTGAACACACCAGAGAGACAGACTTTTACAGAAAAATGTTTCTTCCTTCTTTCTTTTTCCTTCTTTTCTTCTTTTTGTTTTTTGTTTGTTTTTCTTCTTTCTTTTCTTTTCTTTTTTCTTTCTTTCTTTCTTTCTTTTTTTTTTTTGAGACAAGGTTTCTCCTTGTAGCTGTGAATGTCCTGGAACTCTCTCTGTAGATCCTGCTGACCTCGAACTTGGAGATCTGCCTGCCTCAGTCTCCCAAGTGCTGGGATTAAAGGCGTGCACCACTACTGTCTAACAAAAACAGTTATGCCACTGGAAAAAGACATTTTGAAAATACGATATGAGTTTTTGCATATAGATGTGAGTTACAACAAAGGATTTCCTGAGTGTGGCCCAGGGTTTGGGATGCACTAACATGGATCATTTGTACATGCACACACACACACACACACACCTGGAAAGTGGGGCATAATTTGGCCACATTACAGATGGGGAAACAGGTTCAAAAAGTTCAAATTCAAGGTCACAGTTAGTGTTAGTTTGTCCGGGTTCCAAAGGCCCTGCAAGAGTGTCCCTGGGTTCATTCTTTGGCCTGATCACCAGCTTTGACATTGAGGCTTTGATGTTTAGAACTTCATAATGTGCATGCAATGGTTTGGGCACTGGGGAGGATGGAGAGAGGAAATACCCACTTTCTCAGGCCCTTTTTCTCCTGTCCTTGGTTTGGGTCCTGTTCCCTGGCCCGATCTCCTTGTGGTGTGGGCCAAGGAATCCCCATGGCTGGCATGGGGTGTTAACAGTTTAGGAGTTTCCCTCTCCCAGGGGGGTGTTGACAGTTTCCTAGGAAACTCTGGAAACCTTCACTGCCTCCAAGACACAAAGGCGTGGAAGCAGAATGGAGAGACTGAAGGCATTGTCATAGGTGGTAGGTGGAAATCTGGAATCAAGACATAGAGTTCAACGCCTATCAAACAATCCTCTTTTGGGCCCTTCCCCCATACCCACGGGCTTTGTGGGGAGCCAGAACCCCTCAACTCAGGCTGGCAGAAGGGCGTCCCGGCAGTCCCGAGGCCTGCAGTCTGGTCGGGGTGGGGTGTGTGACTCTGGCTGAGGGACCTCAGGGTCACCGTGTCTGACTTTCCCTCTGACTGCCAGAAACTAAAGCGCCCCTCCCCCTCCCCGGTTCCACTCTGCTCAGTTTTTTACGCCCGCGCGGGAGCGCGCCCCGGCTGCGCCGCGCCAGCGCACGGGAGCGCGCTCCTCGGCGCGGGAGCGCGCCCCGAGGAGAGCCCGAGCAAGATGGAGGCCACGCAGAGGACGCCGCCTGGGCCGAGGCATCCACCTCCTGGAGCACCGAGCCCCGGCGCTTGAGCCCTGCCGGTCCTGGATAAGCCATCCCGACCCGGCCCAGGTTGGTCCTCCCGCATCCCTTCTCCGCAGCCGCAGCCTCCGCGCGCGTCCGGCCTGCGTGCAGGGCAGCCACCCCCCAGCTCCGGCCTTACCGGGGCCCAGCCGCTCCCCCGCGCTCCGGCCCGGCCCCTGCCCGCTGCCCTCCCCTCCAGGCCCAGACTGCCCCCTGGCCTCGGGCTCCCTGTCTCCTTGGCCTGAAAAGCCACTCGCCCCGGCCCTGGCCCGCCAATCTTAGACTAGCCCCTCCCCCGCAGCCGACATTCAGCCCCGGCTTCTAAGGAGCACCCCCCACTCCCCATCACTCGTGCAGACCCTCCAGTGTCAGCTCCTGATTCCACGCTAGCCTCATCCTGATTCCAACACTTAGCCCTGGTTACCAGTTCCTGGCCCCTGCCTGGCCCTACTGTAACCTTCCTCATGCCCTCAGTACCAGCCCCTGACAACCTCTTCTCCCCTTCCTTATGGAAAAGCGTCTGTCAGCTTCCAGATTCCCTTCAGACAGCCAGTTCCAGACCCGCTACCCCTAAAAACAGCCCCAGTATGCCCTCCCCAGCTTTCTCTATTAGATGCCTGTTAATGCTTCAGTATTGATCTCCATCTTTCATTGGATCTCCCCATGGTCCCCTCTTATCCCATCACCAGTTCCCAAGCCCCCTCTCCAACTCCCCACCAGCACTTTCTGGTCCCCCCCCACTTCCAACTCCCATGTCCTCATCTCAGCCCCCAACTTTCCCATACTCCTCTTCCTAGGCCCCCAGTACGAAACCTTAGCTAGTCCTTCAAGTCGCCGCCCCAACACTGTCATGACCCCCTCCTAGCTACCCAGCCAGCCCCCAGGTCCGCAGCTCCGCCCCAGGCCCCGCCCTTACGAGTTCCTTGACTCAGGGCTGCTTCTCGCGTGCGTCCCCAGCTCCCGCCCCGCAGCCCGGTGGTCCATCCCGGGCCGGCGGCCCCCTACCAGCAGCCGCCGCCGGCCCCGCCCCCGGGCACCATGCTGCCCTCGCAGGAGGCCTCCAAGCTCTACCATGAGCACTACATGCGGAACTCGCGGGCCATCGGCGTGCTGTGGGCCATCTTCACCATCTGCTTCGCCATCATCAACGTGGTGGTCTTCATCCAGCCCTACTGGGTAGGAGACAGCGTGAGCACCCCCAAGCCTGGCTACTTCGGCCTCTTCCACTACTGTGTGGGCAGCGGGTTAGCGGGCCGCGAGCTCACCTGCCGGGGTTCTTTCACCGACTTCAGCACCATCCCGTCCAGCGCCTTCAAGGCGGCCGCCTTCTTCGTGTTGCTTTCCATGGTGCTGATTCTCGGCTGCATCACCTGCTTCGCCCTTTTCTTCTTCTGCAACACCGCCACCGTCTACAAGATCTGCGCCTGGATGCAACTCTTGGCAGGTAGGGGAGGAGTGGGCGCGGGACCCTCGGCAAAGACGCTGCAGACAGGAACTCTTTCTTGGAAGAGTCAGAGCTATATTCTTCTGCTCTGTTTTGAGACTCTTAAAGGACATCTATTGGGGAGACTATTCAACAGCAGAGCTACCTTAGGCAGGGGGCAAATCCTTAGAAATGGTCTTTGCTTTGGGTCTGTCTGCTTGGAAGCGCAGGGTCTGGGCCAACTGATGGGTTAGCAGTATGTTTGTGCTTCGGAAGGTCTCTGTTGGCTGTCTTTGAGGAAAAAGACACCCCGACCCCCAATGAGGGCTTACTGTTAATGTAGTCAATCTCTGTTATGCTGGGAGGAAAACATAAATTGGAGGGTCAAGATACTTGGCTTGAAATTTGAACTCGCTGGCATTATTGACTTTTTTGAGGTTTTGTTTCCTCATCTGTGAAACAGTACAGAGGATAAACGAAGGGGTCTTTGGTAAACGTTAAAGACCTGTCCTGAGAGAGGAGGAGCTGTCTGTGGCGTTGGTCCTGGGAGCTGTTATGTGGAAAGCTTGCAGCACGAGCCCCCAGAGAGAAGGTCTCCTTCTCCCTGATCCTTGTTCAGGCAGGTTTCTGCGTCACATTCAACGGTGATGAGTTCCTTGAAGTCTCTGAAGTGTTTGACTGGGACGGTCATCTTTCCCTAAGGAAAGGCCTTTTGGGAACAAGATATGCTGAGACAGTTTCCTCTGATCCATTAGTCCTGCGTCCCCGCCCACTCTTCGATCGCAGTCACATTTTGAAAACTCAGCAACCTGGGCATTTGCCTAATTGCAGAAAAGGAGGAGAGAGTTGGGCAGGGCAAAGAGGAGCCTGGGGATGGCAGGGTGGGAAGGAAGATGGGTGGAGGCCAGGGGAAGATTTGATAATGGTGCATTAGAGACGGTTCTTCACAGTAAGCACTTGGGAACATTCAACAAGTGGTCAGCCCTTCAAAAGAGCCCCCCCCAAAGGAAAGGTGATAGCTACTTGCTGGCAATGCTACCGCAGGAAGCATCATAGGCACTTGGCTCCACAGCGCAGTATGTGTTCCCTTGAGTCTTTTCCCTGAAAACACATCTCCATCTTTTCAAGGAGGAGTGTGGGTTTTCAAAACAGCTGGAAGTCACTCAGGGTCAAGTGCTAAGAATACAATAGTGGTCAAGTTAGAAAATTTGACTTGTCACTTGGGTGGAAGGTCAGGGGTGAGGTCAAAGTCATGAGGCTAGTTTGCTTCCCCAGGAGAACTTTTACAAAGGTAGGGAGGAATTCCTACCCCTACTGGGGAGGTCTACCATCTGAAAAGGGCTGGTTGGTTGAAGGAAAGTGCTATATATTCAGGTATGGACATTCTTTTTTTTTAAAGGTGTATTTTTGTTTTTAATTGTGTGTATGTGTGTGTGTAGTTGTTGTTGTTGGTGGTGGTAGTGGTTGATGGTGGTGGTGGTTGATGGTGGTGGTGGTTGATGGTGGTGATAGATGATGGTGGTGGTGGATGATGGTGGTGGTGGTTGATGGTGGTGGTGGTTGATGGTGGTGGTGAATGATGGTGGTGAATGATGGTGGTGGATGATGGTGGTGGTTGTTGATGGTGGTGGTGAATGATGGTGGTGGTTGTTGATGGTGGTGGTGGTTGATGGTGGTGGTAGTTGATGGTGGTGGTGGTTGATGGTGGTGATGGATGATGGTGGTGGTGGATGATGGTGGTGGTGGATGGTGGTGGTGGTGGATGATGGTGGTGATGGTAGATGATGGTGGTGGTGGTGATTGATGGTGGCGGTGGATGATGGTGGTGGTGGTTGATGGTGAATGATGGTGGTGGTAGTAGTGGTTGATGGTGGTGAATGATGGTGGTCATGGATGATGATGGTGCTGGTGGTTGATGTTGGTGATGTATGATGGTGGTGGTGGATGATGGTGGTGGTGGATGGTGGTGGTGGTGGATGATGGTGGTGATGGTAGATGATGGTGGTGGTGGTGATTGATGGTGGCGGTGGATGATGGTGGTGGTGGTTGATGGTGAATGATGGTGGTGGTGGTAGTGGTTGATGGTGGTGAATGATTGTGGTCGTGGATGATGATGGTGCTGGTGGTTGATGTTGGTGATGTATGATGGTGGTGGTGGATGATGGTGGTGGTGGATGGTGGTGGTGGTGGGTGATGGTGGTGATGGTAGATGATGGTGGTGGTGGTGATTGATGGTGGCAGTGGATGATGGTGGTGGTGGTTGATTGTGGTGGTGGATGATGGTAGTGGATGATGGTGGTGGTGATGGTGGTTGATTGTGGTGGTGGATGATGGTGGTGGTGATGGTGGTTGATGATGGTGTTAGTGGTTGATGGTGGTGGTGATGATGGTGATGGTGGATAATGGTGGTGGTGGTGATAGATGATGGTGGTGATGGTGGGTGGTAGTGGTGGTGGATGATGGTGGTGGTGGTGGTGGTGGATAATGTTGGGTGATGGTGGTGGTGGATGATGGTGGTTGTGGATGATGATGGTGCTGGTGGTTGATGGTGGTGGTAGATGATGGTGGTGGTGGATGATGGTGGTGGTGGATGATGGTGGTGGTGGTGCTGGTTGAAGGTGGTGGTGGTGGATGATGTTGGATGATGGTGGTAGTGGTGGATAATGGTGGTGGTGGTGATAGATGATGGTGGTGATGGTGGATGGTGGTGGTGGATGATATTGGGTGATGGTGGATGATGATGATGGTGGTGGTGATTGGTGGTGGTAGATGATGGCGGTGGTGGATGATGGTGGTGGTGGATGATGGTGGTGGTGGTGCTGGTTGAAGGTGGTGGATGATGGTGGTGGTGCTGGTTGAAGGTGGTGGTGGTAGATGATGATGATGGTGGTAGATGATGATGGTGGTGGTGGTGGATGATGGTGGTGGTGGATGATGATGGTGGTGGTGAATGATGGTGGTGGTGGATGATGATGGTGGTGGTGATGATGATGGTGGTGGTGGTGGATGATGATGGTGATGGTGGATGATGATGGTGGTGGTGGATGATGGTGGTGGTGGATGATGATGGTGATGGTGGATGATGATGATGGTGGTGGTGGTTGATGGTGGTGGTGGTGGTAATGTGCACTCAAAGGCAGTTGAGTGTGGAGGCCAGAAGAGGGCATTGGATCCTTTGGAGTTGGAGTTACAGGTAGTTGTAAACTATGAGTACTGGGAGCTGAACTCTGGCCCTCTGTAGGAGCAGCTAGCATCCTTAACCACTGAGTGGTCTATCCAGTCCTCAGAAGTAGATCCTTCTAAATGTGGCTCTTTAAGAACCTTTGAAAAGAACAAGAAAGAGAAATGAAGGGAACAGGGATGCCATTCCACGCTTTCCCATGGGGCCCACAGGTGATGATGTGTGTTTTCATTCTATTTTCTCTTGAAGGCAAGCTGGAAAGACTATATGTTCAGCTTGAACCCTAACTCATCAGCTTTATTGTGGAGTCTGTTGAGGGGTTGCTGACCTCTTGGCCCTCAAATTCTCTGTGAACCATGTAGGATTTTATCTTGGGATTTAATGGGCAGTCCAACAGTGCAATCACTAAAATCTCTAAGATCACCACATTCAAATTTCACCTTCACTTCCCCCTGGTTCAGAGAGGCAACTGACCTACCTCTATGTGAGAGACTTATTCAAAGTCACCACTGGCATGTGAGTGAATTCAGTCTATAGTCACTTTTTTTTTTTTAATTTTTTATTCCTGATCCCTGAGGTCTGAGGGAGCAATTAGCAGAGTTGAGAACTAGATTGCACTTTGCTTAGAGATTTCTGAGTTTTCTAGACAAGTGACTGGTTCTCATTGCCTAATGAAGTGACTCTAGGAAACGGGCCAGCTCTGGGCTACTAGTCGTGGGCTAAAAGTGTTTCATCTTTTTTCTTTTTATTGGCATTTACTTGTTTGTTTATGTCTATGTCTATGTGTGCACACACACATGCATATACTCAAGCACAGGGGTGATTACACTGTGGCACATGCATGGGGGTCAGAGGACAACCTGAGGACTCAGTTCCCCCATCTCATGGGGCCTCAGATGGGATTTGTGTTGGTAAAGTCGCGTGGCAAGTACTTTTATACATTGAGCCTTCTTGCCAACCCTCTCCTTATATCTTAAATAAGCCTTCTTAGTTTTAATCTCCGTTTTCCCATCTGGGACTGAGGACTGTCACTTGGTTGGTTGGAAGTGTACTTCTTAGTCTGTAAGGCTCCTGAAGACAACTCTGACGTCGACCACCCATTTAGAAAGTGAAACATCGGTCATGTCCAGAGTGACAGCTTGGAAGCCTTGTTTGTCATACAGGAATTAGAGCCTTTGTCGTTTGATTCTTGCTCCTTTGGACAAACTGCAAGCCTTTTGAAGAACACCTTATTGACAAACTACAGAGAGATGTCCTTCCTTGTTTCCTTCCCCTCTCCCTCGTTCCCCTCTCTTTCTCTTTCTTTCTTTTGAGACAGGGTCTTACAACTTAGCCCAGACTGTCCTGAAATCCTATTATGTAGACCAGGCTGGCCTCAAACTCACAGAGACCTGCCTGTCTTGCCATCCAAGTGCTTGGATTAAAGACGTGAGCCATTGTGCATGGCTGTGTTTTGTTTTCATGTCTCACTGGTTATGTTATCATCCTGTGGTCAATGCTACAAAGCTGGGGGTCTCAGCCCATTGAGGCAACTCTTATAAAAGAAAATGTTTAATTGAGGACTTGCTTACGGTTTCAGAGGTCAGTTCATTATCATCATGGTGGGGAGCATGGTACCTGGCATGGCAGGGAAGGTGCTGGAGAAGTAGTTGAGAGCTACATCCTGATCTGGAGAGAGAGAGAGAGAGAGAGAGAGAGAGAGAGAGAGAGAGAGAGAGAGAGAGAGAGTTTGAGTTTGGCATGGGCTTTTGAAACTTCAAAGCCCACCCCCAATGACACACTTACCCCCAGCAAAGCCATACCTTCTAATTAGAAATACCTTCTAAGCCTTTAAAATAACTTCCTGGACTAAATATTCAGATATACGAGCCTGCCGGGGCCATTCTTACTCAAACCGCCACAATGGGGTGCACAGCCATCCCTGATGATGTTTGTGTTGCATTAACAAATTAAAACTCAGACTTCCTCTTGGATTAGCTTGACTAAGATAAAGCACGAATTAGAAGTCTCCATGTCTCTCCTGTTGTCTTCTGTCTGGCCCTGTTGCCATTACCTGTGTCTGTCCTATGTTTCTGTGTGTGCCTGAATCTGCGTCTGTGTGTCTGTCCCTCGCAAAGGACTTTGCTCTGTTTTTATTGAATGCACAGAAAACATGGTATGGGAAAGAAATGAGAAGTTCTTTACAGAAATCATAACAGAATTTTAGAAGGAAAGGAGTTGCTTTTGATGCTCAAGAATAGCACAAAACACTGCAAGCAGTGTAATAAACCTGAATCCATGTGTGACTTCCAACATTTATAAGATACTTATTATATAATGTTGCTTTCAACCTGTTGGCTGCTATAAGCAAATGATTAACAAAACACATACATTCATACACATGTACATACATACATACATTATATATGCATGAATCGGAAGCATGTAAGAGTACACAATTTAGGATTAAAGCTATGTATTAGCTTAGGTTATAAACAATGCTTGCACGGGAAATCCAAGGCATAGTAAGGTTGATTACAATGTTCTCTTAAAGGCAGTTTAACCACAAACCTAAGCATGCAGTAGGCTAGCAGACTAAGTCTTAAATAATCTCAAGGCATATTATTGACTCAGCTGCGAAATCCAGAAAAAAATTCAGTACCTTTGGAGTTCAGAGATATTTTCAGAAAAAAATGTGTCACCACATCTGAGCACAAGGATCTTTTTTAAAAATTTTATGTGTACAGATATTTGCCTGCATGTGTGACTGTGCATCATATGTATGTCTGGTGTCCACAGGGATCAGAAGCATGTCAGATCTGAAACTGGAATTACAGATGATGTGAGCTACCACGTGGGTGCTGGGAATTGAACCTAGGTTCTCTGGTCGAACAGTCAATGCTGTTAAACACTGGGGATCACCTCTCCAGTCTGACCCCCAGGATCTTAAGCCTGTGAAGTCAGTCCCTCAGAAAGCTTGCTGCCTGCTTGGGTCAGCAGCCTGGGAGCGCTTGGCAACAGAAACTCAGCTCACACCATCATAAATAAAATGAAATAAAGAGTGCTGAGATTATTGTGTCACATGATTTGAAAATCTGGAGTTTCTGGCTTCAGGGTAGATCCGAATACTCAGGTCATGTCTGAGGCACCCACCTCTTTTTGTTTGTTCCTCTGTGCTGGTTCAGTTTAATCCCACTTGCTCTTAAGGGTAAGAAATAAAACTACCAGCGGCTCTGACTTTGCATAGTTCAAGGTTAGCAATGGCCGTGGAAAGTGAATGCCAGCTGCAAGGTGTGGTGGCACACATCTTTAAACCCAGCATTTAGGAGGCAGAGGCAGAAGCAAAGGCAGTAGTATCTTTGTGAGTTCGAGGGCAGCCTGGCCTACACAGTAAGTTCTAGGACAGACAGGGCTATATAGAGAAACCGTGCCTCAAAAAGCAAAAACTAAACAAAAACAAAGAAAGAATGATGCCAGCGAAAGTTCCAGGGCTGATTTCTATCAGCCCAGCTTCTGCCAGGAAGATACCTTCTAATGAATCACAGTGACTTTGTCTAAGACTCGAATGTGCTCACCCCTGTAACAAACACCCCTGAACCAATAGTAAGAAAGGTGGGTCCCCACAGAGACTGGAAAAGAGGGATCATGAGTAAGACTCTTTATTTTTTTTTTCTTTTTTGTTTTTGTTTTTTGAGACAGGGTTTCTCTGGCAGGGTTTCTCTGTGTAGCTTTGGAGCCTGCCCTGGTACTCACTCTGGTAGACTAGGCTGGCCTTGAACTCACAGAGATCCTCCTGCCTCTGCCTCCCAAGTGGTGGAATTAAAGGTGTGCACCACCACCACCCGGCTTTTTATTTTTTTAAAACAATCTTGTTTTATTATTATTATTTTACATACCAATCCCAGTTCTCCCCTCCTCCCACTCCTCCCATCTTCTTCCCACCCCCCCCACCCCCGCATTCACTCCTCAGAGAGGGTGAGGCCTCTCACGGGGCATCAACAAAGTCTTGGAGGCTTTGGGGCAAGTGTTTATATCTACGGAGCTGTCTCTGGCCAGGTCCTACGCTAGATGTTTCTGCACTGCCTGCATTGTCCCGTCCTTTTTTCACACTTCTGGGACAAAAGGGGAGCTGAGTCTTGATGTGAGTCCTGATGAATCCAAAACCTTCTGCCGCTGAATTGGACTAAGGGAAATGAATCCTCGGGTGATGAGTTAGAGCTGTGAGCAGTGTCAGAAGTGGGGCGAGGAGAGTCACAGGGAACAGACAGGAGACCCAACCTGAAGCCTGACGTGTGAGGACTTAGCCTGGTGTGGTGGCACATCCTAGTACCGAGAGCTGGGGCCAGAGATGATGAGTTCGGGGGCAGTTTGGGCTACACCGTGACCCTATCTAAACAAAAGCAGAAGAGCTGGGACTCTGTCTTTGTGACTGCCTGTCTGTCATGCACAAGGCCTTGGTTTCAGTCCCTGGTGCCTCAGATTTAACAGAATAGAGCACTTGGCTGATACTTTTCAGCTGTGTGGTCTTGGTCAAGTGCATTTGTCTCTCCGAATTTGTTTCCTCATCTGCAAAATAGTTATTATTGTACCTGCTCCAAGAGAATGAGAGAAATGTGTAGACTGGTGCTTCTTCTTCTTCTTCTTCTTCTTCTTCTTCTTCTTCTTCTTCTTCTTCTTCTTCTTCTTCTTCTTCTTCTTCTCCTTCTCCTTCTCCTTCTCCCTCTCCCTCTCCCTCTCCCTCTCCCTCTCCCTCTCCCTCTCCTTCTCCTTCTTCCTTTATTTTGTTTCTCTGTGTAGCCCTGGCTGTGCTGGAACTCACTCTGTAAACCAGGCTGGCCTCAAGCGCACAGAGACTCGCTCGCCGAGTGCTGGGATTAAAAGTGTGCACCACCACCACCTGGATCTCTACGATTTTCGTTATTGTTTTGGAGGGGAGTGAGGAACGGTGGTTTTAATGTGGTCCCCAGTGTGGAGCAGGTACTTTTGATCATCTGAGGCAAGTGGTTTGTTTGTCAAGACTCTGACGCTGAGTTTGAACTCTCTGCAGTGGCCGTGAGACTTGAAAAGTCATCAGCTGACAGTAGACTGGGGAGTGACTGGCTTGCCTAACTCCTCCATTTTATGAATGAAAGAAGAGGCCCAAAGAGAACAAACACCCGAATGGTCACAGAGATGGGAACCTAGGCCTCTCCTCTGTTCCCAGAAAGAAGATGAACCTGGCCCTGGTTCACCAGGTCATGAGTGTGTGCACGTGCCAGGCCATGGTTCGCCAGGTCATGAGTGTGTGCACGTGCCAGGCCCTGGTTCGCCAGGTCATGAGTGTGTGCATGTATCAGGCCTTGCCTGGTGTGTGGAGACTGGCGGGGGTGGGAGGGGGTGGAAGGGGAGTGCCAGCTAGTGCCGTGCAGAGGTGAGCAGCTTCTAGCTGTGTCTGTCACCAGGGTCTCAGGATCTACGACCAGAGGTCATAGGAGTTGCCATAACAGAAACACAGAACTCATGTCCCCTACCGTGTCCTTGGACTTTGGTTTAGGTTGCTTTTGGGAATTATTTATATAAGTTCTTGCTACGTAACCCAAGTTGAATTTTAGTTTGCAATGATCCTCCTGTCTCAGCCTGTCTAGTGGTAGGAATACAGGCCCACTGTGACCACATCTGGATAGGTTTTAGATTTTATTAGTACAGTAAAATTAGTTGTTTAGTTCCATTGGATATATACTGATACATTAAAGTGTATACGGAAGGGATTCTCTCTCTCTCTCTCTCTCTCTCTCTCTCTCTCTCTCTTTCTCCCTTCTTCTTCCCTGGCTTCCTTCATGTTTGTCTCCCTCCTATTCTCCGTCACACCACCCCTTTCCTGAAGACCACCTGTGTACATCACTGTGCTGGACTCTGGGATACTGGGCAACAAACCTTGCTCAGCGTCTAAGAGCTCAAAACAGGAAAGGGATCTTCAAGCCTCTGGCACACACACTAAGTGACTGGATCAGAGGTGTGCTCTAGGGTGTCCAAAGAGGGAGTCCCACAGCTAAGGGCAGACGTGCAGGTGGGCAGAATACTCGTGCACATAACATACTAAAATAAAGAAATTAATTTTTTTTTTAGATTTGATTCTCTTGTTTGCTCTATTTATTTTTAAAGTTAGCTCATAAGGCAAAGGGTTTCATTTGGGTACATTAAGAAATGAGTCATTGTAATTCGTTCTTATTTACCCCTCCCTCATTATTCCTGCTGTCCCTCCTCCCCTGCCTCCCCCCCCAAATTGTCCTTCCTTCTGTTTTATATTTTATTATTATTTTAATTGACTTTTATTGAGCTAAACATTTTTTTCTCTGCTCTTCTCCCTGCCTCTCCCTTCCCCTTTAACCCTTTCCTGTGGTCCCCATGTTCCCAATTTACTCAGGAGATCTTGTTTCTTGCTACTTCCCATGTAGATTAGATCTATGTAAGTCTCTCTTAGGGTCTTCTTTGTTGTCTAGGTTCTCTGGCATTGTGAATTGTAGGTTGGTTTTCTTTGCTTTATTTTAAAAACCACTTATGAGTGAGTTCATTTAATAATTGTCTTTCTGGGTCTGGGTTACCTCACTCAAAATGCTCCATCCATTTGCCTGCAAATTTCAAGATGTCATTATTTTTCTCTGCTGTGTAGTACTCCATTGTGTAAATGTACCACATCTTCTTTATCCATTCTTTGGTTAAGGGGCATTTAGGTTGTTTCCAGGTTCTGGCTATGACAAACAGTGCTGCTATGAACATAGTTGAGCACATGTCCTTGTGGCATGATTGAACATCCTTTGGATATATACTCAAAAGTGGCATTGCTGGTTCTTGAGGAAGGTTGTTTCCAAATTTTCTGAGAAATTGCCACACTGATATCCAAAGGAGCTGTACCAGCTTGCATTCCCACCAGCATAGGAGGAGTGTTCCCTTTACCCCACAACCTCTCCAGCATAAGTTGTCATCAGTGTTTTGTGTGTGTGTGTGTGTGGTTTTTCGAGACAGGGTTTCTTTGTAGCTTTGGAGCCTTGATGGAGGAAGGTCATTGGTTAAAAATAAAGAAACTGCTTGGCCCTCATAGGTTAGAACATAGGTGAGTGGAGTAAACAGAACAGAATGCTGGGAGGAAGAGGAAGTGAGCTCAGATGCAGGGCAGCTCCTCTGAGAGACAGATGCCATGCTCCCCTCTCCCTGGCAGACGTGATGAAGCTCCGACCCAGGATGGACATAGGCTAGAATCTTCCCAGTAAGCGCTCCTTGGGGTGCTACACACATGAATAGAAATGGGTCAAGCAGTGTTTAAAAGAATACAATTTGTGTGTCATTATTTTGGGGCATGAGCTAGCTAGGCGGCCGGGAGCTGGGTAGCAGGAACGCCAGCCCACAGCTCCTTCAACAGAGCCTGTCATGGAACTAGCCCTTGTAGACCAGGCTGGCCTCTAACTCACAGAGATCTGCCTGCCTCTGCCTCCCAAGTACTGGGATTAAAGGCGTGCGCCACCATCACCCAGCGTCATCAGTGTTTTTGATCTTGGCCATTCTTACAGGTGTAAAATGGAATCTCAGAGTTGTTTTGATTTGCATTTCTCTGATGACTAAGGATGTTGAGCATTTCTTTAAGTGTCTTTCAGCCGTTTAGATTCCTCTGTTGAGAGTTCTCTGTTTAGGTCTGTACTCCATTTTTTTTTTTTTTTTTTTTTTTTTTGGATTTTTTGAGACAGGGTTTCTCCGTAGCTTTTGGTTCCTGCCCTGGAACTAGCTCTTGTAGACCAGGCTGGCCTCGAACTCCCAGAGATCCACCTGCCTCTGCCTCCCGAGTGCTGGGATTAAAGGCGTGCGCCACCACCGCCCAGCTTGTACTCCATTTTTTTTTTTAATTGGGTTATTTGTTCTTTGAATGACCAATTTCTTGAGTTCTTTGTATATTTTGGAGATCAGACCTCTGTCTGATGTGGGGTTGGTGATGATCTTTTCCCATTCTATAGGCGGCTATTTTGTCTTGTTGACTGTGTCCTTTACAGAAGCTTTCAGTTTCAGGAGGTCCCATTTATTAATTGTTTCTCTCAGTGTCTGTGCTACTTAGGTTTTATTTAGGAAGCAATCTTCTGTTCCAATGCATTCAAGTGCACTTCCCACTTTCTCTTCTATGAGGTTCAATGTGGCTGGCTTTATGCTGAGGCCTTTGATCCATTTGGACTTGAGTTTTGTGCATGGTGGCAGATATGGATCTATTTTCCTTCTTCTACATGTTGATATCCAGTTACAACAGCACCATTTGTTAAAGATGCTTTCTTTTTTCCATTTTATATTTTTGCTTCTTTGCCAAAAATCAGGTGTTCGTAGGTGTGTGGATTAATATCCGGGTCTTCAATTTGGTTCCATTGGTCCTCCTGTCTGTTTTTAATGCCAATACCAGGCTGTTTTCAGTACTGTAGCTCCATAGTAGAGTTTGAAGCCAGGGATTGTGATGCCTCTAGAAGTTCTTTTATTTTATAGGATTGTTTTGGTTATACTATTTTTTGCTTTTCCAAGTGAAGTTGAGTACCGTTCTTTCAAGTTCTGTTAAGAATTTTGCTGGGATTTTGATGGGCATTGCATTGAATCTGTAGATTGCTTTTGGTAAGAATGCCATTTTTACTATGTTAATTCTACCTAACCAAGAGCATGGGAGATCTTACCACTTTCTGATGTCTTCTTCAAATTCTTTTTTCAAAGATTTAAAGTTCTTGTTATACAAGTCTTCCACTTGTTTGGTTAGAGTTACTCTGAGATATTTTATGCTATTTGTGGCTACTGTGAAGGGTGATGCTTCTCTGATTTCTTTCTCAGCCCTTTTATCATCTGTGTACAGGAGGGCTACTGATTTTTTTAAAAAATTAATCTTGTATCCTGCTACATTGCTGAAAGTGTTTATGAGTTGTAGAAGTTCCTTGGTAGAATTTTTGGGGTCGCTTATGTAAACTATCATACCATCAGCAAATAGTGAGAGTTTGACTTCTTCCTTTCTGATTTGTATCCCCTTGGTCTCCCTTTGGTGTCTTATTGCTCTAGCTAGGACCTCAAGAACTATATTGAATAGATATGGAGAGAGTGGACAACCTTGTCTTGTTCCTGATTTCAGTGGGATTGCTGGGAGTTTCTCTCCATTTAGTTTGATGGTGGCTGTTAGCTTACTGTATATTGCCTTTATTATGTTTAGGTATGTTCCTTGTATCCCTGCTCTCTCCAAGACCTTTATCATGAAGGCAAAAAAAAAAAAAAAAAAAAAAAAAAAAAAAAAAAACTTCTTTCATTTTAGAAAAATTGGGTTTTCATCCCTCAGTTTCTGACACCACATGACCAGTGCCTTAGGTACCTGTAGCCTTAGCTTGAGCTGTTGTTGCTGCGCCTCCCCAACATGGGGCGCTGTTCCTGCAGTCTATAAACCAAAATAACCCCCCCCCCCGTGCAAATTATTTCTACCCACCCCCAAGACTTTCATAGACTGTTTGGAAAGTTTAACACACATAGCAGAGAACCTGAAGGGTAAAGAGGCCTGCAGTTATACACACACCCAATTCCCACCATCCTTTCTTTCTGCCAGAAGTGACCATTGTTGAGTGTCTTCTCTGGAGAATTCCATAAATGTACAAGCAAAGGCAAACTTAAAAAAAAAAAATACAAAGCATGAATGTCTCGCAGGTAGGTATCAATCGCTGCTTAACAGATTATCCCACACAACAGCCATAGAACTGGGGGCAAGCAAGTATCTCATTGGTTAGATACTTGCTGCCACCAAGCCTGGGGACCTGAGTTCAATGCCAGGAACCTACAGGGAGGAAGGAGAGCGCTGATTCCTCTGGTCCTCTAGCCTCCGCACATGCACAGTGGCATGCCCATCCCCTGCCCCCATTAAAAAACAGGTCTGGGGCTCTGAATCCCACAAATCGGAGCAGAGCAGCTAGGGGCAGGGAGTTCTGCCTGAGCATCCTTTGAGAGGCTACACCCACATGGTGGAAGGAGAGAGCCAGCCTCTTCAAATTGTCCTCTGCCTTCTACACATGTACTGTGGCGTACCGCAGCACACACACACCGAAGTAAGTTTAAAAAGTTAAAGTCAAAAATATAGGCAGGGTGCAGTAGAGTACAGCTTTACCACAACACCCAAGAGGCAAAGGCAAGTAGATCTCCGTAGGTCGGGGACAGCCTGGACTATGTAAGACTCTGGCTCAAAAATAAGTAAATAAATAAAAGTCAGCTCTTTGTGACCAGAGTTGCAGATTTTGTTCTGTCTTTATCTTTTGACTTTGTCTGTATATTCCTCCCATGCGGTGAGATTGTTGTTTTTGTTGGTGGTGTTTTTTTTTTTTTTTTTTTTTTTTTTTTTGGTTTTTCGAGACAGGGTTTCTCTGTGGCTTTGGAGCCTGTCCTGGAACTAGCTCTTGTAGACCAGGCTGGTCTTGAACTCACAGAGATCCGCCTGGCTCTGCCTCCCGAGTGCTGGGATTAAAGGCGTGCGCCACATGAAAGACCTCCAGGGCAGGGAGACTCTCACTCAAGTCTCCGGATAACACGACCCGCCCCCCCCCCCCAGGAACTCATGAGAGACTGTCCTTGCTGCAATCACATGAGGTTTATTGACAGGACAGAAGCCAGTGTACTCACTGGGACCAAAACTCATTTCCCATGCAGGGGCAGAGAGTTCGACCCCGAGTAGGTGTGAGAAGGGGTATTTAAGGGAAGAAACCACAACCCAGTAATCCAAAGGGGGTAGGGAGGGCACCATTGGAAAATTCCGAAAATACCAGTGATTATTGAAAATTTCCAAAAATACCAGTGATAATCACAAGGGGGTAACTCCCTGTTTCTCAAGATTATTTTTAAGATTATAATCTAACTTTATTTTTAGCTAGTTCCTGAAACAGAGTCACTGAACCAACTAATCTAGATTTTTGGCTCTCCTCTTCCTGCTAGATTTTTGGCGCTATTTTTCCTGTTACAGGGGTCTGGATTTATCCGGGTCTTTTAAACACAAGCAAAATATTGATGCTCCCTTTCAGCTTCTGGGTTAGTGTTATTCTTCTAGAGGCCCTAAGTAAACTGCTCTGGGATTAAAGTAGTTGATGATGATAAATACATGAAATGGGGAGAAGATGAAATCAAGAAGCTTTCAGAAAAATAATAACCCAGCCAGGTGGTGGTCCACACTTTTAATCTCAGCACTTGAGAGTCAGAGGCAGGAGGATGTCTGAATTGTAGGCCAGCCTGGTCTATAAAATGAGTTCCAGGACAGTCAGGACTACACAGAGATGCCCTGTCTCAAAAGAAGAAGAGGAAGAGGAAAAAGGAGGAGGAGGAGAAGAAGAAGAATGACCCAGCCGTAGTTCACTGCCACTGCCAGCCCAGCCCATTCCGCATCTCTTTGCTTCTCCCCTACTAAGTGACACAGTGAACATCTTGGGCCAGAAGGCTGTGCCCAGCACATCTGGAGTAGGTGCCTAGTAAGTGCCTATTGCTTTCTTGTTTGTTTTTAGTACTTTTTCTTTTTTTTTTACTTGACTTTTTTTTATTCTTTTTTAATTAAAATTTCCGCCTCCTTCCCGTTTTCCATTTCCCTCCCCGTTTTCCATTTCCCTCCCCCTCCTCCCACATATTGCCCCCTCCCCCCACTCCCCTCCCCCTATCCCCACTCCTCTTCTCCTCCTCCCACTCCATTCCCCCTCCCTCTCCATACCGAAGAGCAGTCCAAATTCCCTGCCCTGCGGGAAGTCCAAGGTCCTCCCACTTCTATCTAGGTCCAGGAAGGTGAGCATCCAAACAGGCTAAGCTTCCACAAAGCCAGTTCATGTATTAGGATCGAAACCTAGTGCCATTGTCCTTGGCTTCTCATCAGCCTTCATTGTCCGCCATGTTCAGAGAGTCCAGTTTCAACCCATGCTTATTCAGTCCCAGTCCAGCTGACCTTGGTGGGTTCCCAATAGATCAGTTCCACTGTCACAGTGGGTGGGTGCACCCCTCGTGGTCCTGACTTCCTTGCTCATGTTCTCCCTCCTTCTGCTCCTCATTTGGACCTTAAGAGCTCAGTCCGTTGCTCCAAATTGGGTCTCTGTCTCTATCTCGATCCATCGCCAGATGAAGGTTCTAAGGTGATATGCAAGATATTCATCAGTATAGGATAGGGTCATTTCAGGTTCCCTCTCCTCAGTTGCCCAAGGTACCAGCTGGGGACATCTCCCTGGACACCTGCAAGCCCCTCTAGAGTCAAGTCTCTTGCCAACCCTAAGATGGTTCCCTTAATTAGGATATATATTTCACTGCTCCCGTATCCACACCTTCCTATATCCCAACCATCCCATTCCCCCAAGCTCCCCCCATCCTCCCCTTCTCACGTTTCTCACCCTATTTCCCCTTAGTCCCATGCCACCTCACCCGCAAGTTCCCAGTTTTTGCCTGGCAATCTTGTCTACTTCCTCTATCAAGGCGGATGACTATACGTTTTTCTTTGGGTTCACTTTCTTATTTAGCTTCTCTAGGATCACAAATTATATGCTCAATGTCCTTTATTTATGGCTAGAAACCAATTATGAGTGAGTACACTCCATGTTCCTCTTTTTGGGTTTGGGATACCTCACTCAGGATAATGCTTTCTATTTCCATCCATTTGCATGCAAAATTCGAGAAGCCATTGTTTCAGTGGCGATTTCTCAGGAAATTTGGGATCAACCTACCCCAAGATCCAGTAATACCACTCTTGGGAATATACCCAAGAGATGTCCTATCATATGACAAAAGTATCTGTTCAACTATGTTCATAGCAGCATTGTTTGTAATAGCCAGAACCTGGAAACAACCTAGATGCCCTTCAATGGAAGAATGGATGAGAAAGTGTGGAATATATACATATTAGAGTACTACTCAGCGGTACTTTTTATTTTCTATACAGCATCTTGCTAAGTAGCCCAACTAGACTGGAAACTTGTGGCAACCTTCCTGTCTCAGCCTTTTAAGTGCTGGGAGTACAGGCACGAGCCACCATGCACCCACAAGTGTCCAGTCGAGTGGACGAGTGAAAGATGACATGTAAATCCTCGCTCTATCACCCACTCCTTCAGAGGGAGCAGTACCCGGTGCTGACTTACGATTATATCATCAGTTACAAGTCCTTAGGGATTTTACATCATCTCTGAGTTTCCTTTCATAATAAATGAGCAGACTCATAGTGTCTTAACTGGCTTTGGACTGCAGAAACAGGATGTTACATGGGTAAACTTATAATGAGCAGAAGTTTATTTATTTATTTTGGCTTGTTAAGACAGACTTTTGCTATGTAGCCCAGGTTGGCCACAGACTCATAGGCATCCTCCTATTTCTGCCTCCTGAGTTCTGGTATCGTGCGGCATGAAGTGACATACCCAGTTATGGTTGTGTGTCTTTATTTGTTTATTTATAACAATTTCATGATGCCCAGGCTGGCCTCAAACATTGTATGAGCTTTCAACTTATGCTTTTCCTGCCAGTGATTCCCTTCAAGGGCTAGGGTTACAGGTGTGTGCTACTATGCCTGTATAACAAAAATGCCCCTCCTTTCTTTTCCTGGAGATCTTGGCTGTATCTCACAAGACATCCTTTTCAAAAGTGTGTGTTATGACTTATGGCAGTGTGGGTGACCCTGGCAGGTCCCATTGAGGGTAGGAGAGGCTGTGGCAGGTGGAAGACAGACAGAGAACTCGGGTATAGAGTTTATTTAGTGGGTATTGGGAGGGTATAAGGGTAGGAGGGTTATGGAGGAAAGAAAGAGAGAGGGAAGGAGAGAGAGGAAGAAGAAGCAGAAGCAGAAGCAGAAGCAGAAGCAGAAGCAGAAGCAGAAGAAGAAGAAGAAGAAGAAGAAGAAGAAGAAGAAGAAGAAGAAGAAGAAGAAGAAGAAGAAGAAGAAAGAGGAAGAGAAGGAGGAGAAGGGAGCAGCAGAGGCTGCCTGTTTAGAAGAAGAATGGAAGAGAAAGAGAAGGGGCACAAGATCAGCTTACCTTGGTGGGAAGGGGGAGATTGGGAGTGGGCAGAGCTTGTTTCTTAAAGGGACAGGGTACCCAGGTGACAGGGCAGGCCAGCATAATTATAATTATAATTATAATATTGTGTGCATGTGAAAAAGCCATGTGTTCTGTGTATGGTGCTAGGGATTGATACCAGGGCCTCACACATGCTAGGGAAGCATGCTCTACTACTGAGTGTACCCAGCTGGTTAATGGTTCTTGAGGCTGGGAAGTACAAGGCTGAGGGTCTGGCATCTGGTAAGGGCTTGCTTGCTGCTCCATAGCATGAAGAAGGCATTACAGGGCTGGGAGCAGAAGGGACTGAATTCTTCTATGGGGATCAACTCCTGAACACCTCTGAAAGGTCCCCCTGCCAACATTGCATATCAGTTTTGTAATCCATGGGGAACATGTTTAGGCAGAGACAAATAGAAACCACTCTGCAGAGCCATTGGAAGGTTGTTATAGGCACAGCGAGTCCCTGGCTCAGTAAATGCTTGTGGTTGTAAATCATTGTTGTGTGACCCATGTCAAATAACTGTGCTAGAAAAGGGAAGGGGAAGTGAAAGGTAGAAGGGGTTGGAGGAGGAGCTTCACAAGAACCTTGGGAGTCCAGCCTTGGAGGTTGGGTCTTATTTACAGGTCATGGTGATCACTTTTAGGAGTGTGAGTGAGCAGGGCTGGGCATGGGTTTAGGAAGATGGTGGCGGTGGCAGCAGCTGGGAAGGTGCATTGTATGAAGGCTTCCTAGGAGGCTGGGAGCCAAGAAGATGAATGTGAAAGTGATGGTTCTGGAAAGATGTGAGACTGTGGAAGGGTGAGGAGCCCATTTGGGAGACCACTGGGGGTTTTTGTGGGCTGGGGGTAAGGCAGGTGCCGAACTTGCTTTGTGGGTGGCTGAGGCTCTGAAGTAGCATCCTCAGAGGATACAGGAGGAGGACCATGTTTGTGACAGGGCAAGACAAGTTCCTCTGGGGGAAGTGCTGAATTTGGGGGCCCTGGAGAATATGCAAGGGAGAGTCCAAGTTTGGCCAGATGTTTCGCTCTGGAGTCAAAAAGAGAGAGGTCCATTGTGAAGCTGAACGTCTGAGGTTTCATCCAATGAACCTGAGTGTGAACAAAAGAGCCCCAGGAAAAGGTGCGGAAGGAGAAGAGGGACTATCTCAGAACACCGTCCATCACAGGACAGGCAGCAAAGAAGCCAGAAAAGGGGGCTAAGAGAGGAGTTTGAGCAGTAGAGGGCAAGCAGCAAGTGAGAAGCTGAGGAAGGTACATAGAAGGAGACCGTTCTGATGGGAGGCACTGGCACCACCTGGGATGAGGTGAGGAGAGCTGAGGCTTTTCAGTCCAGTGCTGGTGACTGTTCAGGCCAGCAGATACCTGGCAAGTCCTCTGCCACTGTACATTTCCCATCCTGGAAGCTTGTACTGGATGAAACTATCCTTCAAAATGAAGAAGAAAGCTGGGCATGGTGGCATTTCCCTGTCATCATTGCTACTCCGAGGGCTAAAACAGGAAGATCATGACTTCAAAACAAGGAAATCTAAGGAACTTTCTTTAAAGTATACCTGTCTTACCAAGTTATGTGAAGAG
Organism: Chionomys nivalis; assembly: GCF_950005125.1. Classification (NCBI taxonomy): domain Eukaryota; kingdom Metazoa; phylum Chordata; class Mammalia; order Rodentia; family Cricetidae; genus Chionomys; species Chionomys nivalis. Next base: position 37,268,317 of record NC_080086.1, read on the forward strand.
GAACGCTAAAAAAGAAATCACACACTAGCTCAGAATTGAGTATAATAAAATATTATTTATTTAGGGGTAGACTCACAGATCAAATCCTTTGCTTGAACAGGGAACAGCAATCTATTCCAGCAGCCAGGAAAGAGGCCAGATGCATGCTTTACATCAGCATATATAGTATATGAGGCCATGCCCAGGTGGGAGGGTAACTTAAAAGCTACTGGCTATAGGAATTCCTACAGCACCTCCCCCTTTTGTTTAAATAAGAGAGTTCTAAGCCTAATAAAAAATTATATACAATAAGAACAAATATATCAAGCAAGAAACGTGATAAATATTTCAATAATTATCCTATCCTAAGGAGTTTAAGTCTTGTGTAATAAATAACTTGGCCAAGTCATGAGAGGAAAGTAACTACAGCTATCTAGTCTTCAACCCCATTGAAGACCCAAGAAGGGAAATAATATTAATTGAGTAAGCAACTTCCAAAATGTGCAATAAATGACAGAGACAACTAATACCTGGGCAATCATCCAAAGTCTCATTTGCAATGTTGTAGCAGCCAACTTTGGCTAAGGCCTAGAGTAACTGACAGACCATTTTCAGTGGCAAGAAATTTTTCGAAAACTTTCTTACCCTGTCTTGGCAAGGCTTGACAGTCTTTTTTCTTGTATCCTGCTTGTCCTGTCTGGACATTGTACATTTTGTCAGTGGTTAATGCATGGACAGTTCCTTGCCCAAAGGCCAGTTTTGCCAAGAAGAAAACAAGCTCCAAGTGGAGTGTCTTCGATGTTCAACATTCTCTTGGGAATATATCGGTGTTGCCAGGAGCAATTGTGTCTCATATCAACAGAACCCTAAGTTATCTAAATGCCATATTCTACAGCTCTTTGAAGTGGTTGAAGATTATCTATTTATGCAGAATACAATCTCTATGTATCTAAAGAACCTGATTATTCTAACTATAAGTATGACAAACATGGATGACTATTGACCTATTATTCTTAATACCTATATAAATTAAAGACTAAGACTTCATATTAGACTATTAAACAATCTTTAAACAACTATACAACATATGAGGACAATGATCTCAAAATGTAAACAATGTATAAGTATCTTTATCAGAGGTAGAAATGTATATTGCAATATGATCAATATATCCTAAAATTGTATCAATATACAAAATGTCTTAAGGAGAGGTAGAAGCATGCATGCATATACTATACAAAATAACTTTGCCTAGGTCTACAAATATTGTAGATGAAAATAGGAACATAGTCAATATAATTTAATTCAATATAAATTAAGTTTGTATTTATACCAATGTAAATAATAACTCACAAGTATTTACTCCATTACTCACTATTATTAGTGTGAGTAAACTCACATTAATCTATTATCCCATCCAATTTCCCTTTTTTTCCAAAGATCTTCCTGAGCCTACATAATTTCCCCCAAACCCCAACCCTATAACAGTTATAATCAACCCCTAAATGATGGCCCTAACCCTGAGGACAAACTTTGTTGGGAGAGGGGATGTTGTCTTCTAGAATTACTTCCAGCCGTCATGGGAGCAATGTTCTTTCCATGGGATCCTGTGAAAGTAAAATGATGGTTAAGTTCCAAGATTACTGTCTGGTATAATTGCAAATAGTCTCTGAGTATTTGGTAGGGTTTTTCTGAGGTTCCTATTTGGAGATCTGGCCAGAACATTGTAAAAAAGTGCATGATTTCAGCTAACCTAGTTGGAACCATCTTGAGCAGCTGGTACCCAAAAACAGGTCTTATAGTAGCGCTATCAGCATCAGGACGTCATATCAACCAGGTGGAGTTGTTGTTGTGGGGCCCCATCTTCTTCCTGGAAACTTCAAAGATTACTGCAAGAAAATTCATTGTAGAAAACTTAGACATTATTTATACAAACATATACTCAATGAAAGATACAATAGAGGCAAAAATAGGTATGAAGAAATGTATGTTTTTTTCTAAATTCGTTTTCCTTTCTGTCCCATACCAAATGGCTCCTGACATGAGACAGAAATTCTGAAATTTTCTTTTAACAACATGCTTGAATTAAGAGGACAGAGCCATTGCCCAACTCCAAAGCCAGTTCTATATATTCATAAATGTATCTATTTTTATCACCTGTCTTTATAAGTCATATTTCTTTTTCTTGATGATCCTTGTTGGACAGTTATTTTTCCTTCTGTCAACATCCAAACATCCAGGGTCTCTTGAATTTTTGAAGATGTGATTTTCCTGTAAAGACAAGAGCAGAACCATGCCCCACCCATTATGAGGTTTCCTTACCACCTGATTGGTTGTCACCTCTGTGGATGAGCTATCATTTGTCAAGAGATTTATCTTTTTCAAACAGAATCTTTATTAATTTTGATGGTATTCTTTTCTTCTACGGTTGAAACAAGAGCAAAACCCCTTCCCCAACATAGCACATCTCCTGGCTTTCATTGTGAGGTCAAGATATCCTTGAAATACACCAGCTGATTTAATTCAGAAGATTTAGGAAATCTTGCATATTATTTCCAATGGCTGACTTACAAAGTATTGGCATAGGGTGGAGCTATTGAGCATTCCCTGTGGGAGATAGTCCATTGATATCTCCTAGAAGGCTGAGAAGTATTATAAGTAGGTACTGTGAAGGCAAATTTTTTTTGTCCTTATCTTGTAAAGGTATAGTGAAGAAACAATCTTTCAAACCAATAACTATAAGAGGCCATCCTTTTGGTAATAGAGAAGGCAGAGGAATCCCAGATTGTAGAGGGTCCATAGTTTGAATTACCATGTTGACAGCCTTAGATCTGTCACCATTCTCCATTTACCAGATTTCTTTTTAACATCAAATACAGGAGAATTCCAAGGACTGGTTGATTCTGCAATATGACGAGCATCTAGTTGTTCCTGTATCAGCTGTTCTGAAGCCTGCAGTTTGTCTTCTGTTAATGGCCACTGTTTAACCCATATGGGTTTCTCAGTTAACCATTTGAAAGGTAGGGCTGTTGGTACCTCCAAAGGTTTGCTAGTTGCTTTGTGTTCTTGTACAGCCTGAATGGCTGGTGACATTTGTATATGGAACCTTATAATATCCTTCCTAGAATTATGAGTTCCTAGGACGGCAGATAATCTGGGTATTCCACTGCTGCAGCAGGTCATGACCCCATAAATTCACTGCAATATTAGCCACCTAAGGCCTCAGCCTTCCTCACTGACCTTATGGCCCTATGCATTCAACCCATCTCATGCTTTGTTTAACTTGAGATAGGGTTCCAATTTCTAGTAATTGAACATCTGCCTCTTGAAGAGGCCAATTTGGATGCCAAGATTCTGGAGTAATGATACTCACATCCACACCTGTGTCTATCAAACCCACAATTACAGCGCCATTTAATGCACTCTTTAGCTTTGGTCTTTGATCATTTATAGAAGTCTGCCAGAATATACATTTCTTATTTCCTGTAGGAATTTTTGATTTGCCCTCCATGTTTATGCCATCATCTATAACACTATGGTCTTTTACAGAAGACTCTGGATTTTTTAAATTTTCCTAGTGAGACATGTTCTCCACAGTGATGGGGAATGATGGGCCACTTTTGGCTTGGGGACCTGCGAGAGGCCCCTCAAAGAGTTTCCTGATGGTATTGGGTTGCCTTGTCTGTCTTTTGTTGGTCTGCATTCATTGGTCCAATGTCGGCCTTTGCCACACCTTCTACATATACCTGAAGGCTGAGTCCTTCTATTCTTGCCATTCCCAGAGGAGATATTATTCCTAGTCTACAATCCCTTCTTAGATGTCATATTCTACCACAATTAAAACATTTGGCATATTGATGTCTCCTCATATCTTTGGAAATTGCTTCTCCTACCCAAGATTCAGTATTATAATCAAATGTCTCAGTGTTCACTGCATGAAGGATCCATTCATCCATTGGTGCTGATCTAACCTTTAAAGGCTCAAGTATCTTTTTGTATTCTAAGTTGGCATTTTCAAAAGCCAGAGATTCAATAAGTACTCATCTAGCATCTAATAGACTCCTATTTGCACAGCCTTAGTTAATCTTATTAAAAAGTCACTAAAGAGTTCTTTCTAGCCCTGTTTAACCATGGTATATGATTCAATTCATTTTCCTGCTTCTTGAAACCTGTCCCAAGCATTTAAGGCTGCTTTGTGGCATAGGGACAAGATTGGTTCATCATAAAGAGCTTGAGCCTGTGGGTCAGCATAAGTGCCCTCACCAAGAATTTGATCTTGGGAAGTCTCAAGTCCTTTTGGTTTTCCCTGTTGTTCTAAAATTTTCACCTCTCCTCTGAAATAGCATTTAAACATCAATTGAGGCCCATAATCCAGGACTGCTGACACTAACTGAAGCCAGTCATGTGGCATTGCTTTAATGCTAGAAGCCCATGTCATTATCATCTACCTAACAAATGCAGAATACAAGTCATAAGTTACAACAGCTTGCTTAATTTCTTTTAGATCATTCATTCCTATAGGTATCCATCTACCTTCTTTGGATCCTTTTGGGTCTTTAGAACTTGATGCTTTGTCAGAGTAGATTACAGGGTAGAAATCTAAAACCCTGGGTAAGTCATCTCTGACAGCTACTGGTGATGTTGAATCCTGTCCTTGTCCCTTCTTTTCCTGTTCATCAGCTCCAATAATTTCCTCAATCATTTCAAATATTTTTACTACTGTCTTTTGGAAAGCCTGAATCTTCTGGCCTGTATATATTTCTAGTGATTTTATTGAGGAACCTAACACAAGTGATTCCAAGGTCTAAAGTTTTTCCTTTAAAGCTAACACCTCATCCTTGGACATTATTTGGATAGTATGCAGATTGCCATCCTGGAGAGATACTCTATCTGCTAACCTATAATAACTTTTAAACAAATTTTGATTGTCAAATTCAACAGTATGAATTCTTTCTCAGTATCCTTTGACATGGATTCAATTTTGTCTGTCAAATTAATGGTGCCCTTTTCTTTCTTTTTTAAATATTATATATATATATATTATATATATAATATGCTGTCTGTGTATATGCATGCTGGCCAGAAGAGGGCACCAGACCTCATTACAGATGGTTGTGAGCCACCATGTGGTTGCTGGGAATTGAACTCAGGACCTTTGGAAGAGCAGGCAATGCTCTTTACCTCTGAGCCATCTCTCCAGCCCCCTACCCTTTTCAATAGTATTAGTTTTTCAGGTAACTTTTGATTTTCAATGGTATTAATCCTGTCAGCCAGCTGTTCACTATTAATCTGTAAAGATGGTATTATTTCTAAAAGTACCTCATTCATGACTCTATTATCAAACCATTTTCTTAAGGATAGACTATGAAGAAAAAAACTGAGTCCCAATATCCAATAAATGGATGTATCATAATAACCATATAAACCTGTATATGTGTGTGCACACATGTGTGTGTGTGTATGTATGTATGTATGTATGTATGTATGTATGTATGTGTGTGTGTTTGTATGCAGGTGAGTGTGAAGACCAAGGACAACTTTAAGTGTTATTCCTCAGGAGCTATTCACCCATTCTCTTGAGACTAGTTATCTCATTGAGACCTGGGGCTCTCCAATTAGCCTAGGCTAGCTCACCAGAGGTCCCCAGGAATCTGCCTACCTTCACTTCCTTGGATATTTGGATTACAAATACACCACCACCAGGCTTTGTTTGTCTGTTTTTTGAGACAGGGTTTTTCTGTGTACCCTTGGCTGTCCTGGAACTTGCTTTGTAGACCAGCTTGGCCTAAAACTCAGAGATCCACCTGCCTCTGCCTCCTGAGCACCGGGATTAAAGCCATGTTCCACCACTGCCCATCTTAAGTTTTTTAAAAGATTCATTTTTATTATTTTATTTATAAAATAAAAATAAGTAAATCTCTTTTAAAAATATTAAATAGCAAGGGCAACACATAGGAAAGTGATACACATGGTAGGTATGGGTCTAGCAGTGTCAGCATAGGAAAGTGATAGACATGGTAGGTATGGGTCTAGCAGTGTCAACATAGGAAAGTGATAAACATGGTAGGTATGGGTCTAGCAGTGTCAGCATAGGAAAGTGATACACATGGTAGGTATGGGTCTAGCAGTGTCAGCATAGGAAAGTGATAAGCATGGTAGGTATGGGTCTAGCAGTGTCAGCAATCATGCCGAGTGTCAGTGGTCTAAGTGCATAAATAAAAACATCAAGAAACCCACTTCACCTACAAAAAACACGAATTAACAGTCAATAGATGCACTGGGCTTGGTCTTCCATGTCTGTAGTAACAGCAGTTGGGAAGTAGAAGCAGTGGGGTTAGGAGTTCAGGGCCCTCCTTGGCTACACAGTGAGTTTGTGTGCAGCCTGGGCTATATGAGACCCTGTTTTCAAATACAACAATGATGAAAAGGGAAGAAATCCAGCTGCCAGAGAAATCACTCAGAACATGACTGACTCAGCAGAATCCAGAACTGGCTGGAGGCTCATGCAGTCAATGGCCACAGGGAACACATTTTTCTCAGGCTCAAATGGAACTTTCACCAAGACAGTCCACATTCTGGACCCCAAATCACAGCTTTGCCATTATAAAACTCGAAGCCACAGTGCCTGCTCTCAGATCTGACAGGGTCTTGCTGTATAGACCAGGCTGGCCTCAAGCTCCCAGAGATGTCCTCCACTTCTATTGAGTAGCATGTAGATTAATAAATAGACCCAAGAACAAATCACAGGAATTGTGATTCTTAATTACATAAAAATACAAGATTTGTGACCAGAATTGCTAAGAGGGAAAGTTGTAGCATTGACTGTATAGACTGGAGAAGAAGCAAAGATTTATCCATATTGCAGTGCTGAGGATTGAATCTAGGAACTTGCACTTCTAAGCAACTCTACCACTGAGCCACATGCTTAGTCTAAAACAAAAATTTAAGCCAGTCATTTAAGCCTCTGTATCAAGAAACTAGAAACAGTTTAGTAAATTGAATTAGTAATATTCTATGGCATGGATACACTATAATTCCTATAACAAGCTCCCTTGTGAGAGGTATGTTCACACCGGTGCTGTAAAAGTCAACCCATTGTATGCATTTCCTTTCTGTACATGTACAGGGGAGAGGCATGTACAAAAGTGGGGAGGAAGAAAGGGGGACCAAAGGGAAAAAAATGTCCTTGCAGCTAGATGTAGCCTAAAAAAAAAAAAACTATATATGGATTTAGGGGTAAGAATATCTAAAGATTGGGGCTGGAGAGATGGCTCAGTGGTTAAGAGCATTGCCTGCTCTTCCAAAGGTCCGGAGTTCAATTCCCAGCAACCACATGGTGGCTCACAACCATCTGTAATGAGGTCTGGTGCCCTCTTCTGGCCAGCAGGCATACACACAAACAGAATATTGTATACATAATAAATAAATAAATATTTTTAAATAAGAATATCTAAAGAGTAAATGCCATCTAAGCAATGGGTGTGCCTGTGTTGCAGTTGATGTTGATAACCACTCATTCTACATTGTGGCCACGAGAAGTAGATACCACCATTCCTAGGATTGCAAGGGTCAGAGAGCTGAAGGGACTTCCCCAGTGACATATAGCTAAATGTTTTCCCCTTACTAAATAAAAATGACAGAAAGTTAAAAAGAATAATATATATATATATATATATATATATATATATATATGCCAGAGCTAGGTTTTTGTGCATGATTGAAAAACCCTAAATAATTTTAGCTTAATAATCTAAGCTTCTAGTCGTTCTCTTTTAAGAAAGTTTTATTTTTATTTGTGTGTGCTTGTGCAAACGTGTGTGTGTGTGAGCGCACATGCATGTGTGTGTGTGTTGCCCACAGAACTGGAGTTAAAGACAGTTATAAGTACCTAATATGGGTATTGAGAACCAAACTCTGGTCCTCTGAATAATCAGCAAGCACTTTTACCACTGAGCCATCTCTCCACTCTGATTCTAGACTCGTAGATAAAACAAATGTTCAAAGATTAGGCTACCCAGAACCAGCACAAGAGCAACTGGAGTTGTTAGTGACTTTCACTCTCTGCTCCACTACTCCTGGGATGTGATTCTTATCTTCATCGTTAAAAATTATTGCATGATCCCTTGCTCTTACATTCATATTCCATGATGCAGAACAGAGGAAAGCATATTTAAGGGGTTGGAGAGGAGGCTCAGTGGTTAAGAGCACTGGCTGGTCTTGCAGAGGACATGGGTTCAGTTCCCAGCACCCACACAGCAGCTCACAACCATTTATTCCAGGGAATCCAATAACCTCTTCTTACCTTCAAGGGTACTATGTACACAAATGGTGCACATATGTACATGCAGACAAAGCACATATACATTAAATTAATTAATTAAAATATTTTAAATGCACTCAGGAAGTAGAGGCAGGAGAATTTCTGTGAGTTTAAGGCCAGCCTGGTCTACAAAGTGAGTTCCAGGACAGCAGGACTACACAGAGAAAAACAAACAAACAAGGAATTGTAAATGAGTTTGTTCAAAGATGTAATGAAGTTCCTCTCTGGGCTTGAATGCAGGCTTCACTACTTCTCAGCTATGTGGCATACAAAAAGAGACTGAGTTCCTCCAGGCCTCAGTTCCCTCATCTGTAGGCTGGGGTCATGTTTTGTCAACCTCATAGATTAAAAAAAATTATTATTATTGTGTGTACCCATGATGTGTACTGTAAATGGAAGACTGCTCATTTGTTCATGGCCACCCAGACCCAAATAATCACAGGAACTATATGAATTACAACACTGTTTGGCCTATTACCTCAACATTTTTATTAAGTAATTCTTACATCTTAAATTAACCCATTTCTATTCATTTGTGTCTACCGTAAGGTTCTGGTGCATCTTTCTCCTTTGGCAGCTACATGGCATCGCTTTGACTCCTTCTACTCTCTCTATTTATCTCTGTTTGGATTTCTTGCCTGGATTTATTTTGCCCTGGCATAGGTTGAAACAACTTCTTTATTAACCAATGATAATAAAACATTTTCACAGTATACAGGAAAATCCCACATCATCTCTGCTTTTCTGTCTATATAAAAAGAAAGGTTTTGACTTTAACATAGTAATATCACATATAGCAAAACAGGTATCAAGCAAGAATTACAGTTACAACATTCAGTTCATTTACATTTGGCAAATTAAGGAAACTACTTTATCATCTGTCTTATCTTTGTAAGTCTAAAGTTTTATATCTAATTTATCTTTTATCATAACTGAGGAAAACTATAACTGTATTCAACTCTGCAAAGATTCCAGAAGGATATAATATTACCTAAGTAAACAGGAAGTGCATTGTAAGCAACTTCCAAAACTCTAGAATTGACAGAAATCTTGCTACCAAAGTTCCTCTGTAGCACTGGGGCATCCCTCTGCACCAGTGGTTTTCAGTAAGCAATCATTACTCTCAGGGGATGCTAACCATTATTTGGATGGATTTTAAAACAACAGTACATATTTTTCCCCTGAGATCTGGTGGGTGGGGATTAGGGATGAAGCTAAGCATCTCAGGGTAGACAGGGCAGCCCCTGCCATGGAGTTTCCAGGCTGAAGGTAGAGAACTCTTGCGGCACACTATGCCCTGCACGTGAGGGTCAGTCCAGGTTGTCCTGAACTCTGTGGCATGCTACATCCTGCCCCTGGATATCAGACTTGGGAGCAGCTGGCACTTCAGCCAGCTCCTGACTCCCAAAAGGTGCAGTCCACAGACCACAGTCTTGGAATCCTCATCCTGCAGGTGGGTAAGCCTGCCTTGTCTGTGGTGTGCCATTCCCTGAAGACTGAGATTCTTGGGCAAGGATAACCTATTTTGATTACTTCCCTTCCTCCAGACAAAGAAAAACCATCTCAGCCTGGCGTTTCTCAAGTGGTTTGACAGCTTGTTCTCTCCCATTGCTCGAAAAGTCACCGAGGCCCCAAAGCCATCATCTGATGCTCTGCCGAGCCAAGGAGGCAGGGAGGTTGTCTCAGCATCTTCCCATTGCCCCTGATGCTCTGGCCTCTGCCCCCAGTCTGATCCTTTGAGACAGTCCTTCACATGTATGACAGTCAGTGGGATGACTTGGTTTTATGCTTCCCTTCATGCTGAAGATAGACATCATGCCTGCCTCTGTCTGTGACACACTGCTTCTGTGGGCCCAGTGTGGGGTTAAGGATATCAGAAATTTACTTGTGAAATGTTCAAGGAGAAGGAGGGAGGGAGGGGAGAGAGAGAGAGAGAGAGAGAGAGAGAGAGAGAGAGAGAGAGAGAGAACAGGGTAAGGAGGATAGATACAGAGATGAAAGAAAAAAGAAGGAATAGAGAGATCAAATGTTAACGAAAAGGGAGAGAGGAGAGTTGAAGTGCAGACTGGAGCACCATAAGGGAGGTATGGGGGAGAAAGGGAAGGAAAAGATGGAGACAAAGGCAAAAGAAAAGAGGGAATGAGGGACCGGCTGAGATGAAATGAGAGAGAAGTGTGCGTGTGTGTGTGTGTGTCTGTGTGTGTGTGTGTGTGTGTGTGTGTGTGTGAGAGAGAGAGAGAGAGAGAGAGAGAGAGAGAGAGAGAGAGAGAGAAATTGAGAACTCAAAAGCACAGGAGAGAAAATCTCACTGAGGTCTCAGTGCCCGTGTTGGGAAGGGGGAGGAAGCTGGAGCTGGGATACAGGAGCGGTTTCCATGGAGATGAGAATGCACCAGGAGCGAGCAAAAACAGACTACAGTGAGGCCAGCCACTCTGGCACCTAGGGAGAGGAGGGCTGGGAAGCAACTGCAGGGAGAATGTGTGTGTCTGTCCCCTGTCAGCTTCTAACCCTACTCCTGCCTTTCGCTGGAGAATCTGAGCCCAGGGATGGAGAGACAAACAGGGCATGTAGGGAGACAGACATTAAAGTCTCCTCCTCCTCTTCCTTCTCTTTTTCCTCCTCTTTCTCCTCCTCCCTTCCAATCAATGACAGAGCACCAAAGGGCTTAGTCTCATGCCTACTTTTTGATTTCAACAATGTCTAACACCAGAATTTAAATGCCCATGGGGGCCTGAAGCTTCCATGGTTAATCTCCAGCTCCTGTTGTCCCCTGGCGAGTGGAGGTCTGCACTTGATTTTTCATCTGTATGCCTAGGTGTATCTTCAGACTATTTAGTTCTCTAGCTCTCCTGGCTTGGTTCTGCTGCAAAGCAGAGTATGCCCATCAAGGGGGTGGGCTTATTGTCTTGGAAAATGAAGGCAGCCCCAGTAGAATGAGAGGTTGATGGCAGTGTTGTTGGGGACATTACATCAGACATGGAGGATGGGTGTGGGGTGGAATCCAAGTTTCAAAACTCTGGGGAGGGAGGAGCCTGGCACTTAGGGAGCACTCCCTTGTACTGGAGCTGGGGGAAGGAATGTCAAGGCTCTTGCCTCTTTCCCACTGTGGGGACCGGACAGGCCACATATAGTGACAGAACTGAGAACAACCAAACCTTGTCAACGCTGTCATCTAATAACCAGGTCGAACCTGGAGGTGTCAAGGGTCACACAACTCAAACAGCTCTGCACAAGCTGCAGACATAATACATGGGGGCGGGGGCACTGAGCAGACCAAGCCTTTCCAGTTGCCTACTGAACCTGAAGCCTCTGATTGGCCTGCTACGGGCCCATGCCGCTCTCCTAGTCAATCACTAGTACCAAAGGAATGTAGTGAGATGATTGGCTCAGACTTGCCCCACCCCTCCCAACCTAGGCTGTTGAGAGCTTGGTAGAGTAACCCAAGTGAGTGGATTGGACAAGGGAGCTATTTAACATGGCCATCTTGGCCCACCCTTTCTACTTTTATCTGTCTCGCCTCACCTGAAACCTATTGCATTATTTCCTCATTTGTGTGGTTATTATTTTTGTTATGACTAAGGTTTTTGTTTTGTGTGGGTTTTTTTTTTTTTGAGATGGTGTCATGTTGGCTAAACTGGCTTTATAACTGCTAATGATGGCCCTGAATTATTTTATTTTATGAGCGTGAGTATTTTGCCTGCTTGTGTGCATGTGTACCACATGAGTATGGTTCCTATGGAGGCCAGAAGAGGGTGTCGGATTTCCTGGAAACTGAAGTAACAGACAGTTGCGAACTGCCTAGTAGGTGCTGGAAACTGAACCGGAATCCTTTGCAAGAGCAGCCAGCGCTTGTTAGGACGAGTTCTGATGTCAGCAGTAACATTGTGTGGGAGTTGCTGCGCAAAGCACTTAGAGGCTCCCTGTCATCTTCACCGTCATTTGGTGGTGCTCGTAATCACCCCCGTTTTACAGATTTGGAGACTGAAGCACAAAGACAAAGCAAATGAGGCCCACAAATCTTGCAGAGAGCTGGGCCAGTGTTTGAGTCCTTACCATTGCGCTGCAACCCTCCCCTCTCCTGTGCAAGCAAGACACAGACCTGGGTGCCTCCCTGAGCTCTGCTCTAATGCCCAGCACACAATAGACCGTCAGCAATAAATGACCAAGTTAGCACCATGGCTCCCATTCTACAGAAGGACTCGCCGAGGACCTCCCGTCTCCCAGACACAGCTGGAGGGAGGGAAGCTACGGGGAAACCTTAGTCACCCTTTGCTGCCTGCAGAGTGTCTCTGAATGAATGCAAAGTGATTGTCAGTGAACCACTGTCGAATGAATAACAAAAGAAAAACCAAACCAAAGCCAGACTCACAAAAACTGAAGTGATGAGGATGGGTAAGAATAACAGGAACCCAGGGGATGTCAGGGGATATGGCCTGGCTTTGGTATTTTCTTATTCCTTGAAGGCGGGGTTAGGTAGGAGAGGTCAAGGGTCCCAGTTACTGTATTTTCAGAGTTACCAAGTGATCAGATTGCTAGATGGGGCTGAGGGAATTCTCAGGACTCAGCTCCCTCCCACCTCCTCGCTTCTAGGAAGTAATGATGCCTTCTCTTTCTTCCTGACCTGACCTCGGTGTGGACCCGCTCCCCCATGCCCAGCTCTGTGCCTCGTGTTGGGCTGCATGATCTTCCCCGATGGCTGGGACGCCGAGACCATCCGGGACATGTGCGGGGCCAAGACGGGGAAGTACTCCCTGGGGGACTGTTCGGTGCGCTGGGCGTACATTCTGGCCATCATCGGGATCCTCAACGCGCTCATCCTGTCCTTCCTTGCCTTCGTGCTGGGCAACCGGCAGACTGACCTGCTGCAGGAGGAGCTCAAACAGGAGAACAAAGGTACGTGCCCGGACCTGAGGGTAAGGCCTGCTTCGGGCGGGGCAGGTCAATCGTAGATAAACATTTAAAAGTGAAGCAAAGCCGGACGATGATGGTGCACGCCTTTAATCCCATCACTTGGGAGGCAGAGGCAGGCGGATCTCTGTGAGTTCGAGACCAGCCTGATCTACAAGAGCTAGCTCCAGGACAGGCTCCAAAACCACAGAGAAACCCTGTCTCGAAAAAACCATAATAATAATAAAAAATAAATAAATAAAAGTGAAGCAAAAATTACACCCAGAGGACTGGAGAGATGGCTTGGCTGTGAAGAGCACTGGCTCCTCCTCCAGAAGAGCTGGGCTGATTCTCACCCACATGAGGCCACATAAGGGGCTTTAACTCCAGCTTACCCTCTCTTCAGGACTCGGGCAATGCACACATGATGCACATTTTTTATTTTTATTTTACGTGTATGGGCGTCAAGCTTGAGATGCAAAAACGCCCATACACGTAAAATAAAAACTTAAAAAATGATTTAAAAAGTTACACATAGGGACGATTAAGATGGTTCAACAGGCGAAGGCACCTGCTACCATGCTAAATGACTGAGGTCGATCCCCAGGACCTACACAGTGGTAGGAGACTCCTGAAAACTGGTCTCCAGCTTAGACACACACAGCCGCCCTGAAAGTAATTAGAGAACGGGAATTGAAGTTCAGAGGTCGTGGGCATCATCCCATGCCTGTGGCTGTGCCTGGGAAGTGACCGAGAGCTGTGTTTTATTAAACCCTATAATATGTGTTTATAATATATCTAATAATTTATAAAACTTAATCTATTCAAATGTATAATAAATATATTTATTAAAGACAAAGAACCAATGGGACTGGAGAGATAGCTCAGTAGTTAAAAGCACTTGCAGCTCTTCCAGAGGACTTGCATTCGGTTCCTGGCACCCATGTTGTGGCTCCAGCTGCTGAGGGGCCAGTGCCCTCTTCTTGCTACCATAGGCATCTGTCTGAACACATGCAGCTTACACTAGCACATACACACACATAAATAAAATTTAATATTTTTTTAAACAATAAATGATAACTACAGACGATAGGGGGTGGTTATCAGGTTGGGTCTGAAGGAGAAGGATCTGGGCCACGAGATCAGAGCTTGTAGTATATGCAAATTACCAATGGTCACAGCTTTGATGTGGAATGGTGGCCAATCACAAATTTATTACACCATGTCATTTAATTGGTGCATATTAATGCACCGATATTGTACATTGGTGTATATAATGCATGCTGATGACAATAATACAACAATGAGACAATTCAGGGCCATTGAGATGGATCGCTATGAAAGCCTCATAGCAACGCTTTGATGCCCAGGACCGACTTCCACAGGCTGTACTCTGACCTCCACACACCCTCACTCTCACACAAACATAGATAATAAACTTCACTTAATTCAAAAGAGTGCACAAGTCGAATGACGGTTTATTTAATTCTTCTTCCTGTAGGGAGGGTCCAAGGTTTCCTCCTGCTGCTGCTGTGATGTCTTTCTTCTGCCTTAACACATTCATGTCCAACTGTGTTCTTGGGGTCTCCAGAAGTGAAATGTAATGACAGTACCAGATAATCAAAGGGCTGGAGCCAAGCAGGGTCTTCTGACGCTGATGTCAGCCTACTCTAGTGCCCAGAGAGGCGTTATTGTGGTGAACGTTTGTGTGAATGGCCACACAGTCCTTAGACTGAGATCCAGGGTAGTGGCTTCCACAGTCCGGTCTATGTCTAGCAAAGCCATTCGCTAGAGTCATTTCTTGCGGATTTGGCTCACCATACAATGGGATTAGATGAGACAGTGTATGCAGCCGGGTATCCACTCGTCTGGCAGGGGCCCCGTGGTTGTGCTTGAAGTGTTGAGTGGTGAGCGCAGATTATAGCGAAACCAGGTTGCTTCACCTCAAGCTTCTGTTTCCCGCGCTTCATAAAACCGGGGTGATAAGAACAGATTCGTCTCCCAGGACGGGCTTTTGAGGGGAAAGTTTGTGCCTGCAAAGTGGCCAGCAAGGACTGACACTTTCCTCAAAGCGGTCAGACCTCACAGGCTTCTGCAGGCAGGCATTACCACCGCTGTTTTACAGAAGAGGACACAAGCCCTCCAGTGGATGGGCGTGTGGAGAGTTGGGAACTTGCCCAAAAGTCCTCTAAGTGCAGTCAGGACCCGAATGCAGGTCCAAGTCCAGAGCCAAAGCTCATCCCGGCAGACACACTATCTGCCTCAGCCCAGCGAGACTAGGGCCTTCCTGTCCCCGGTTCATTACCCAGGACTATAACAGCTCCCACAGATCCCTCCCACCGGGTAGTTTCTTTGGTCTTGGTTTGAGGTCAGGACCTGCCCCCTGGTGGTAATTCCCAGAAGTGCAAGACCAACCTATTTGTAGCCTCTCTGAAGCTATATGGGCATTGATAGGTGTAACCAGCAGCGAATGGGTCTCTCTCCTGTCTCCTGATGGCTCTCTCACAAGTTCATTTACTTTTAAGACATGGCCTTTTGGGGTAGACTAGAATACCCTAGAACTCACTGTGTAGCCCAGGCAGTCCCCAGCCTGTGGCAAGTCATTGCAGCTCACTCTTAAACAAGCTCTGGGAGGTCAATCATAGTGGCGTACACCTGTAATCTTCATACCCTGGAGGCAGAGACAGGAGAATCAGGAGACCAAGGCTAGCCTCTGCTACCCTGTAAGTTCCAAGCCGGCCTAGGTTATAGACAGCCTCCCCCTCCCCCACCCCGCACCGGAAATTCCCTATGCAGGAAATGACCTGTTTCCTTCAACGCCAAGAAGTCTCCAGCCTTCACTGGTGCATGAAGTTGGGCTCTCAAGCTCAGTTCTGAGCCAAAGGAAAAGCTAAACTACGCCACCACCGTTTCCTGGGTGCCAAATACTTGCATGGCGTCTCTTTGGAACCTTTAGCATGACCCTGTGAAGTCGGAGATTGAATGGGGTGCTGGCTTCCCCGCCAGCCAACAACTTGGTTGTAGTCATTCTTTGCCCACTGCTGTTTTGGGGAGTGTTGCGACCTGACAGTCTCTAACATTCTCTCTTCTCTCCCTCAGATTTTGTAGGCACCACAGTCAGTTCAGTGTTGCGGCCAGGAGGTGATGTCTCCGGATGGGGAGTCCTGCCATGCCCTGTTGCTCATACGCAGGGACCCTGAGAGCCAGGACTGTAGCCCAGGAGTTGGCCCGATCTCAGTATCTTTCGTCTGCTGCCCTCTCGTTCCTGCGGTCAAGCTCCGGACCCCAATCTCTGACTGCACACAGCTCCAGGCTTTGAAGAGAGGCGGGGGTGGGGTGGCAGCCTGGCAGAAGGCAGAGGCCCTTGAGGTCCTGATTCTGGTCCTGCCTCCCAAGGGAGCCTGGCTCTCCCTCTCTGGTCCTTCCGTTTCCTTCTCTCCTGTGTAGACTAGCTGGAGGTCCCTGAGGACCCCCGGGGAAGGAAGCTCTGCAGGGCGGGCTCCTCAGACCCCTTCAGTCTGGAAGGCTGCCTGCTGCGTCCTTGCCTCCCCAGTCCTGGTCTCCTAAAGAGACTCCTTCAAGACACTGCCCCAGGAGGGCCAGACTTTTTCCTACTTTATTTTTATTTGCTGATGATGGTCCCACCACATCTGCCACAAAGCTCCAGGTGCCACCAGCCCCACCCACGGGGCCTCTTCTGACTCCCTCATTCAAGCCTGCACCCAGCTCTCAAAGGAATCGAAGCCGTGCTGAGGGAGAAAAGATAGGGTCTTCCTTCCTACTGCTGGTAATCCCTCATAACCACAGAGTCTGAGGGGAGACACAGGCTCTGGAGGCTGTGGGAGGAGGCAGCTGATCACCACAGCTGGAGTTTGCCAGTTTCCCAGCCTGGGACTGGCCTGGCCTCTTCTCTACCAGGATAGCTCATCAGTGACTGAGCCTTTGATTCTGGCCTGTTTTGTACAGCATAGACTTCTCAGGCCCATTGTCAGGGCCCATTGTCAGGGTCGGTGGCTGTGGAGAGGGGGCTCAGAGGTGGAGTTAGGGGATCCTCTCTCCTCTCGCTTCCTACACCTTGGACATCTGCCAAAGGCAGGGACTGTCTTGCGTCTTTGATACTTTTCTGCCTAACTTGAACTTGCAGGTCACCTCTGAACAGGGTACCCTTGTCCCCATCCCAGGCCCTGTTACCCTGTCCCTGACTCTTTCTCCTCCTTGCCCACTCTCGCCTTGCGATATGCCCAGGGTCTGCAACCTCATGGGCAGTGCTTGGAATTGAGGTGTGTGTGTGCGTGTGTGCGTGCGTGTGTGTGTATGTGTGTGTGCGTGCGTGCGTGCACTGGTGCGTATGTACGTGTATGCATGCGTGTGTGTTAGGGAGGGGCAGATGAGACAATCTCTCTTCTCTCACCATGGGGGCTCCTCTCTTCTCCCGTTAGCAGAGAGAAAATGAGGGAGATTCCAGGTGTTTTTTTGGACCATCCTTGGTTACCTTATAGACCTGGTGGCAGAGCCATCTCGTCATTGACAAGCCTTCTGTTCCCAGTGGAGGGGTGGCAGACTAGCTATATCTAGCATAATGCCTCCTGGGGCATGGCCTGTTGCGTGGTCCCTGTGTTGAGGAGTGTGTGGCCCCTATTGGCTCCACAGGGG
This sequence comes from Chionomys nivalis, assembly GCF_950005125.1. NCBI lineage: Eukaryota > Metazoa > Chordata > Mammalia > Rodentia > Cricetidae > Chionomys > Chionomys nivalis. Next base: position 37,286,156 of record NC_080086.1, read on the forward strand.
GCTCATCACTTCCGTGTGTCACGTGGGCCTCAGCCAGAGTTGGAAGGGTGGCTAGTCCACATATTTGCTGTCCTTGTGTTCACTTCCATAGGTCTTGGAGCTGAGAGTTAGGATTCCTGAGCAAGACCCATGACCCAAGGCTGCCCCATCCAGACCCTGGCTGGAATCTGATTCTGGCTTCTGGAAGGATTCCTGATACCTGGCATTTTCCAGACCGCATCTCCACTTTTTCTCCTCTTTCCTCCAGGACAGACACCTCCTCCCGAGCTTTGGTGACTGCCCCGTGTCCCCCACACACACTTGTTCCCATTCAGTCCCCTCCTGGAGCCCCAGCACTGGCGCTGTCTTCTGCAGGTGGCCAGGAGACTGGGAATGGATGGGGTGGGGCTTGTATGAAGGAGAAGGAAGCAGGAGTCAGTTCCTCAGATTCAAACCAGAAGGTAGGGGGGCAAGGTAGTGACAACAGGGGCCAGGAGTGGGTGACAGATTGGGAACTAGGCAGGGAGGAAGCAGGAGCAGAGCCAGAGAAGCAAAGATGAGAGGCAAGGGAGGGACTGTGTGGTGCAGAAGGAGTTCAAGGAGGGATCTAGAGAGACACGCAGTGATGGGGAAGAGAAGAATTGGAGAGAGGTTTCCGTGGAGTGGCGGGCAGTGGGTGAAGAGGAACAGGAAGTGGGAGATGGAGATGTGGTTCGTAGTGGGCAAGAATAAAATGTAGAGAAGAGGGTCAGCAAGAGGAGGGGAAGAAGAAATGCTGGAGGTGGGGCGAGGAGGGCAGCCATGTGGGTGCTTGAAGACTGTTCCCCTAAGGACACCTGCTGTCCAAGCCCCCGCCCCATGCTTTGGTGGACAGGCTAGAAATGACTCCATGGAGGTCAAGGGACTGGAGGTCTGTGGTCCAAGCAGTTTTGTTCCTTTGTGGAGGAGAGAGAGAGACTGTGTGTCTGTGTGTGCGTGTGCATGTGAGAGAGTGTGTGTGTATGTGTGTGTGTTTGTGTGTGTGTGTGCGCAGGCCAGGTTGTGTCAGCAGTAGGGTAACCACACTAGGGAGGAAGGAAACTAATTCCTTTTGGGGAGCCGTCTAACAATGTTCCCATCCATACCGTAGCCAACCGGCTACTGCCCAGCAATTTCAGATCCATTGTGGAGTTTCAGGTTGTTGGGCTGAAGTCTGCAGGAGCCCCAGGGTAAGCACGGGGAAAGGAGAGAGGTAGTAGTGCGGACCAAGTTGCGGTCTTGAAGACTGAGAAGCGGTAGGGACGGGGAGAATGGATGCTTTATCCAAGAGCTCAGGTTGGGCTCTGGCAGATCCGGCAGCTGGAGCGGCACGGTTAGGGCAGGTGAGCCAGTGTTGGCCTTTGGGAAGGGACAGGCTAGGGAAGTCTACATCTCTGCTTCTGATCACCAACAAAGAGCTTCCTGACTTTAGGTCATTAAAAATCCTCAGCCAGCTGTGGCTGGACAGGGACGCTGGTGTTTCTTTCCTGTTTCTGACTTTCTTCGTTCCTGGCAGAGTGGAGAAAGCAGCCATAACCTCGAGGTGGTCTGGTCTCTGATCCAAAACACTGGTTAGACTGGTCCTTGGGGCTGTGACAAGTAGAACTCACCTCTCAGAGGACCACAGTATGGAAGAGAGCCTTCCGAGGGTGTCAGGATGTGGGGAAGATTGACATCTTTTGGGGGCCCACAAGAGCCAAAATGACGGCTGGCAGCTGGAGCTCTGGGGAAGGAGCCCAGGACTAAGAGTCCCCCTTGAGCACAGAGGGCACTAGGTCTTCTCCAGCTCCCGGTGTGGAAAAGGGAAACCCTCTTTTTGGAGGGGCAGGGCTCCTTCTAGTACAAGAAGTTTCTATGGGTTCTTGCCTGGCTCAGTCAGAGCTAGGGTAGGACTGGAGTTTTCCTGAGAAAGTGATCAGGAGCAACCAGCCCTCCCTAGGACTCCGACAGCCCTCCGAGGCCCTGTGCTGGGTGTTAGGGTAGATTGGTGTTGTCTACACCCCATTAGTAAGTTCTGTCTTGAATGTGTCCTTGATGTTCATTGTCCAATTTGGTAACTTTTCTTTTGGTCCTGACCCCTTCTGCTGCTGCTGGATCTGAGCTTCAGTGCAGGTGGAATGATGTTCAAATAAAGACACAATTTATATCACCCATGCTGGCTGCTGCTCCTGAATCAAGGCCCAGGGCCTCATGAGAGGGATACAGCCCAACCTTTTGTACCAATGGCTGCAAATTCATGGAGCCCCAATCCTCACCATGACTTAATGACAGTTTCTGTCACAACAGCGTTAAGAAAGTTGGGCCTAGTGGGGCACGCCTGTAATCTCAGCACTCGGAAGACTGGGGCAGGAGGATTGTAAAATCAAGGCCACACCAGGCTATGTGAAGAGATCTAGTCTCAAGAAAGAAAAAAAGTCTGGGCATTTCCAGAACATGGCCCAAGGTGCCGGTAGGAGTCTGGCACCATGTCTGTCTGTCCGTCTGCACTGTCACTTCAGTCCTCACTCCCATCCTCCAGAATCCCCCACAGTGGTCTGGGTGGGTGTGAAGGGATGGCTCAGCAGCGACGAGCGCTCTCTTGTAGAGGACCTGGGTTCAATTCCCAGCATCCATGTGCACCTGCAACTCTTGCTCCAGGAGAGCTGATGCCCTCTTCTTATCTCCATGGACACTGCACATACTTGACATCAGCGCATACATACATGCGGACAAAACACCCTTGCATGTAAAATTAAAATTTAAAAAAAATTAAAAGCCAGGATTGTGGCACAGGCCATTAATAAACCCTGCACTCAGGAGGCAGAGGCAGGTGGATTGAATTTGGCACTAGACTGATCTATATAACAAGTTCCAGACCAGCCAGGGCTACATAGTGAGAGCATGGAGGGGGGGGGAGGGGGAAGGAAAAGAGGGGAGGGAGAGGAGGAAGGAAGAAAATTAAAAAAGGAAACCCCAATACATTCATTATCTCCTGGTCCAAGGGGCGGCTGCTGGTGCTCCAGTATAAGCCACTTGAAGCTGCCTGGAAATGCCACAAGACTGAGTCACCTGGCACACAGAGCTGAATGAGGCTGGGAACGTTAGTTGGGCATGCTACCAACCCTCGTAGAACTGGGGTTCTGCAACAAGAGGCAGTGGCAGCCTGTATACACTCCCGTGGTACAGCCTTGATTCTGTCCTCAGGACCTTCAGCAACCAAGGCTCCACTTTGGTTGTGTGTCTGTGGGGACTTGGAGAAGTCAGATTAGCTCTTTCTAGAACAACACTGAGACAAGGGAAAAAGTAAAAGTCCACACTGAAGAAATGAGAACTGCACCGTTAACCACGCTTCAGGAAATGGTAAGGTAATTGGGAATGTAAGCCGTTGTGCACAGTGAAACACACATCGTAACAAGTACCCTAAGAGCGCATCTGGATGTGGAGATGAACGTGCCAAAATACGGTGGACTCTGCTAATGGCCAGGTATTTGTGGGTGCTCTGAGGGGAGCCACCTTACATGACTTCTGATGGAATAAGTGGGTTCGGGCGAAGTTCTGTTGTGTGGGAACAAGAGCAGGACAGGACATGGTGGGAGAGAAGGCAGCTCGAGAGACTGGTGGGCAGGGTATATCCCTGAGAGACTGAAAGCATTGCTGGAAAGTTGTGATGTGTGGAGGGGTCAGATATAAACCTGGGGGTTAAGCTCAGACTCACGAACAGTGGGAGACTGCTTAATTATTGGGGGGGCAAATAGATCAGGATCTACATGAGTGTCCCTGGCTGACCTGGAACTCACTATGTGGACCAGGCTGACTTGGAACTTGGAGATCCGCTTGCCTCTGCCTCCCACGTACAAAAGTTAAGGGTGTGCACCAGCGCCCCTGGCAAGAATTGCTTGTTTGTGAGACAGGGTTCTGGTGTGTAGCCAGGGCTAGGCTGAACTCAAAGTAGTCTTTCCGCCTCAGCTCCTAAATGATGGGATTATAGGTGAACGCCGATGTATGAGTTACTTTCCTACTGTGTAAAACAGTGGGGTCAAGGCAACTTGCACAAGAGTGCATTTAGGGCTTGAGGCTCCACAGGGTTGGAGTCCACGTTGGTGGGGCAGAAGAAGCAGATGGCAGGAGTCCAGAGCCACATCTAAGGATGTAGACCTTGAACTGCAAAGCTGGACACAGGACACAAGAGGACTGGCATGAATGGTTTGAAACCTTCAACACACCATCTGTATCCTCTCCAAACAGCCACCAACTGGGGACCAAGTACTCAAATAGCTAAGACTTACAGGGGACACCTCACCCAAGCCACCACTTTGGTTGTGGTGATCATGAGTGGATCCAAAGGAGATAGTTTGGGAGGCTAGAGAGCTGGCTCAGTGGTGAGCAGAGAATTGGTTGCGTTTCCAGAGGACCCAGGTTCAAATCCCAGTACACCCTCAGCTGATCACAACTAATCACCTGTAACTCCAGTCCCAAAACGGACACACATGGTGCACAGGCATACACACAGACAAAACACTCACACCCATACAACAAAATAATAAATTAAAAAGTAAATTTAAAAATATTTTTTAAAATAAAAAATTTAGGGTTTCTAGAGTGGCTCAGTCGTTAAGAACACTAATTGTTCTTAAGACCTGGGTACAATGCCTAGGACCCACATGGCAGCTCACAACTCTGTAGGTTCTAGAGGTCTGACAACCCCACACAGACATACACAAAACACAAATGCACATAAAATCAAAATAGATAATTTTTTAATATTTACTTATTTATTTATTATGTATACAATATTCTGTATGTATGTATGTATGCCTGCTGGCCAGAAGAGGGCACTGGACCTCATTACAGATGGTTGTGAGCCACCATGTGGTTGCTGGGAATTGAACTCAGGACCTTTGGAAGAGCAGGCAATGCTCTTAACCTCTGAGCCATCTCTCCAGCCCCAAAATAGATAAATTTTTGAAAAAAATAATAAAAATAAATTTTTAAAAAGAAAGCATGTTTTGGCTGGAGAGATGACTCTGGGTAAAGGCATCTGCAGTCAAGCCTGGTGACCCATATTGGAGCCCTAGGACCAACATATAGAAGGAGAGAACCACCTCCCAGAAGTTGTCATGTAACCACCACACGCGTACTGTGGCACACGTCCCCAACAAACAAATAAATAAATGTAAATTTTTTATTATAATTTTTTTCTTTTGATTTTTTTTTTCAAGACAGGGTTTCTCTGTAGCTTTGGAGCCTGTCCTGGAACTAGCTCTCGTAGACCAGGCTGGCCTCAAACTCACAGAGATCCTCCTGTCTCTGCCTCTCGAGTGCTGGGATTAAAGGCGTGTGCCACCACCACTCAGCTAAAAATATAATTTCTCTTTTGAGTCCTGGGGATTTCACCCCAATTTGGATGCATCTTAATTCTGCTCACTTTCCAGTCCCTCTATATCGTCCTCTCAGCTCCTCAGTGCCCCCTCAAGAGAAAATAAAAAAAAAATCAAATCAAACCACAGCAAAGCAAGCAAACAAACAAAAAAGAAAACAAAGCAACCCAAAACTTTGGGGTTGATCAGAGTGAAAGGATCTAGACCTCAACCTTCCTAACACAGCCCCTCATGTTGTGGTGACCTCCAACATAAAACTATTTTCGTTGCTACTTCATAACTGTAATTTTGCTAGCTGTGAATTGTAATGTAAACATCTATGTCTTCTAATGGTCTTATGCAACCCTGTGAAAGGGTCAGATGACCCCCAAAGGAGTCTTGACCCACAGGTTGAGAACCGTTGGTCTGGAGGATGTAGTAAAGGACCCAGAGCCTCAGGAGGGAGGAGATTTTAATCTAGTAGACAAGATGCAATTGTTGGGAAATTTCTAGTGAGAACATCGATGCAATCAGATGAGGGGGGCTAAGCAGTTATTGAAATGACCTGCGAGGATGAAGAGGTGCATATCTGCAATCCCATCTCTACTCCAAGGGAGGTAAAGGCAGAGAATCATGAGTTCAGGGTCATCCCTGGCTAGTGAGAAGGAAGCCAGCCTCAACTACATGAGACCCCCCTCCACACACACACACCCCCTCACATGTCTTCTATGGAAATGAGATCCTAATAAAATGTGTTTCATTCAGTAAGCTAATGGGTGAGGTGAAGGAGGTGAGTTTTGTCTATAAAGGAGAAGGGTATTCTGAAACAGCAGAAAGGCTGTGAGAGAAGGGATAGGGCAGAAGTAGCTGCAGGGCAATCATAGCGTTGGCAGCCAGGATGTCACAACACTCACTAATTTTGAGAGGTCAGTCCTGTGATGAGACCCTTGAAGTTGGACAAGATGATGTTGGCTGCTGGTATCCCAATAGACAGCACCTGGAGGAGCCAAGATGCAGGTTCAACCAGATGCAGTCCAAATGCTGATTCAACCTGGGTGCACCAGCATATCTTCAAATTCATATACTTACTCAACTGAGCACTCAGTGAAAGTCCACCCTGGCTATGCACCTAGGCCCTAGGTAAACAGAAACACACCACTTGTGGGTTTATCAACCATCTCAGGCCTGTTTCTAATGGCCTGTTTTTGTTTAAACATTACAGAAATACAGCTGAAACCAAACATGCAACCTTCAGAACACCATCACAGAGAATTCTGCCAGACAGCCCAGAAATCCTTCATGTGTTGCTGAATTTCTTCAGTGTTACAGTAGTGTGACTTGTATGCTAATTGCTTCCCAAATGTTTTCTGTTGGTGTTGCAAGTGAACCTCTCAAAAATACAGTGTTGTCTTTTACAAATAACTATCTTCCTCTACTTATTTGGGATTAAGTAGAATTCATGGTGGAATTTGCCTTTTTATGTTTTAAAAATATTCATTTATAATGTGTGTGTATACCTGTGTGAGTTTATTTGCACAAACTGTGTGTGAGTCCCAGGAGGCTGGAAGAGGGCACCAGATCCCCTGGGACTAGAGTTACAGGCATTCTGAGCCACCATGTGGGTTCTGGGAACACCCTGCATCCTTAGTGAGTGCTCTGAAATGCTGAGCCATCTCTCTAGTCCTGGTTTATGTGGTTCTGTTGGTTTTCATTAGGTAGCACTATGTTATTCTACTGTGCCTGGAGGTATCTGTGCAGATCAGGTATAAGTGAACTGGCCAGTGATCTTTCTGCCTCTGTGCTGTGGGAGCTCCTTCAGCTCCTTCAGCCAATAGCCTTTAAGATGCCAGCCCGCTTGGGCATGGTCTCTTATACTATAAATTCAGCTGTAAAGTGTGTGTTTGCTCTCTTGTTTTCTATTTTAACATCTGGATGGTAGATTTAGTTCCTATTCCCCATTCATGCATAGGACTGTGATTTAGGGCAGTGATCTGTGAGTCTCCCTTAAATAAATAACCCTTCATTATAGGTAAATCTGAACAAGCGTGGGAGTATTTTGTAACTTTCATCATCATCTGGCACCTGAACATGGGGACCAGTCCACAGTTTTGGGATTGATTCACCAGCTGTATGGTGCATTGGGCACTGACTCTCCCATCAGCATATCTAGCTAGCCCTCAGATGCAGCAGGCTGCTGCTCAGTGCTCCCTGGCTCATGACCCACAGGCTGCCTCTCTGTGCTCACATACTCACATGCTGCCTGCACAGCAATCCCCATGGTAAACACAGTCCGCAACTCACACTTATGGAAAAATTTGGGTTATCTCTTTATCCTGGGCCCCAACTCTCAGAATCATTTGATGGCCTAAATAACTGCTCTTAAATTGTTAAACAAAGCATTTTTTCAGTACCCAAGTAAATAACATGTGCTGTTTCCTGCTAGCCTCTTGGCCACAAGGCTGCAACTGTGACACCTGCTGGCCAAAGAGGTAATTATACCTACTCTAATTCATTTTAATTGCTTTATGACAGGTAAGATCTGAAAAACTACAAAAAATGACTGATAACATCCAGGAGTTCAATAATTATTTTGCTTATATTATGGAAGGTATTCTGCAAGGCTTATATGATTTTCCTTCTACATCCCTTTATTTGATTCTAGGAAATAGTTTTGTTTTTAATATTATCTCATTAAAATGGCTCAATACTATGGAGAGGGATAGCATCAATTTAACCAAATTATCTGAAAGAATTTGTGCTGTTGAATTTAACTATTGGAATCTGTTGAAAAGTTATGATAGATTAATGGATAAGATATCTTTCCAGGAAGGTAATATGCACACAATCAAAATTATGTTGAAGGATGAGATGTTATCTTTTCTGGACAAGTTTTATACCTTGGAATCCTCAATGAAGGCATTAGAATAGAATACTGGACAGGAGATTCAGACTTTTAAAAAGGCAGCAGTGAAAAGACTGAGGAATTTATTGAAATTGATGAGTAGGAACAGTAGGTACAAGGACAGGATTTAGCCTCATCAGTACATGCCAGACCATGGGATGACTTACACAGAGTTTCAACTGCATATCCAGTAATTTCCTCGGAAAGACCATCTGGCACAAAGTACCCTAAGGTAGTCAAGAATATGCATGGGAACCAATACATATGAATGATCTAAAAGAAATAAAACTAGGAAGAGTTTCTTATGGGCTACATTCACCATTTCTCAGGGAAATGGTGAAAATGGTGAAAGCACTAAGGCAACCCCGCACGATTGTTTTCAATAAATCTCAGTGGTCCTAGAAGATGAACCTGAGCTGCTTGGAAGTGTTTTTGGAGACAAGAGGCAAAAATTGTAGAACAACAGGGAAAAGCAAAAGGATTTGAGACTTCCCAAGATCAAATTCTTGGCAAGGGTCATTATCTGATCCTCAGGAACAGGCTCGCTATGATGAAGGCACCTTGTCCTTATGTAGCACAGCAGCTTTAAATGATTGGGAAAGGATTCAGGAACTAGGAAAGAGGATTGAATCATATATCAGAGTTAAACAGGGCCAAAGAAAACCCTTTAGTTACTTCTTACAAAGATTGACTAAGACTATACAAGTAGGAGTGACAGACCCTGAAGCTAGACATATACTTATTGAATCTTTGGCTTTTGAAAATGCCAGCTTAGAATGCAAGAAGATACTTGGGCCTTTAAAGATCAGATCAGCACCATAGATGAATGGATCTTGAATACAATGAAAGTTGAAATATTTGACTATAGTACTGAGGCATGGGTAGGAGAAGTGATTTCCAGTGGTATGAGGAGACACCAAAATGCCAAATGCTTTAATTGTGGTAGAACAGGACATCTTAGAAGGGACTTTAGACAAGGGATTCCTAGGAATAATGTCTCCTATAAGTATGACAAGATTGAAGGACTCAGCCTTCTGGTGTATGTAGGAGGTGTGGCAAAGGCCGATATTGTACTAATGAATGTAGGTCAACAAGAGACAGACAAAGCAATCTGATACCATTGGAAAACTCCTTGGGGGGCCTCTCACAGAACCCCATGTCAAAAAGGTTCAGTTATTCCCAGTCACTGTGGAGAACATGTCTCACCAGGAAAATTAAACAATCCAGTGCCTACTATAAAAAACCATACTGTATAGCACAAACACTGAGAGAAACAATTAATAAATGATACCTTATGAAACTGAAAAGCTTCTGTAAAGCAAAGGATATGGTCAACAAGACAAAATGACAGTCTACAGAATGGGAAAAGATCTTCACTAACCCCATATCAGACAGAGGTCTGATCTTCAATATATACAAAGAACTCAAGAAATGGGTCATCAAAAGAACAAATAATCCAATAAAAAATGGAGTAAAGACCTAAACAGAAAATTCTCAACAGAGGAATCTAAAATGGCTGAAAGATACTTAAGGAAATGTTCAACATCCTTAGTCATCAGAGAAATGCAAATCAAAACAACTCTGAGATTCCATCTTACACCTGTAAGAATGGCCAAGATCAAAAACACTGATGACAACTTATGCTGGAGAGGTTGTGGAATAAAGGGAACACTCCTGCATTGTTGGTGGGAGTGCAAGCTGGTACAGCCTCTTTGTATATCAGTGTGGTGATTTCTCAGAAAATTAGGAAACAACCTTCCTCAAGACCCAGTAATATCACTTTTGGATATATATCCAAAGGATGCTAAAACATGCCACACATCAGAAAAAAAAATGAAATCTTAAATTTTGCAGGCAAATGGATGGAGCTAGAAAATATTATTTTGAGTGAGGTAACTCAGACCCAGAAAGACAATTATCACATGTACTCACTCATAAGTGGTTTTTAAACATAAAGCAAAGAAAATCAGCCTACAAATCACAATCCCAGAGAACCTAAACAACAATTCAGACCCTAAGAGAGAAATACATAGATTTAATCTGCATGGGAAGTAGAAAAAGGCAAGATCTCCTGAGTAAATTGGGAGCATGGAGACCTTGGGAGAGGGTTGAAGGGGAGGGGAGAGGCAGGGAGGGGAGCAAAGAAAAATGTGGAGCTCAATAAAAATCAATAAGAAAACATACTGTACTGGATGATGGAATAGACATGGAGGATGAATAAAAAACTCCAGTAGGAAATAGGAAATGTATATTTTGGCAGACTTCTATAAAATGATCAAAGACCAAAGCTAAGAGTGCGTATAAATGACATTGTAATTGAGGGATTACTAGATACAGGTGTGGACGTGAATATCATTACTCCAGAATCTTGGCATCCAGATTGATCTCTTCAAGAGGCAAATATTCAATTCCTAGGAATTAAAATTCAATATCAAGTGAAATAAAGCATGAGTTGGTTTGAATGCAAAGGGCCAGAAGGACAGAAAGGAAGGCTGAGGCCATATGTAGCTAATATTGCAGAGAATTTATGGGTCATGACCTATTGCAGCAATGGAATACACAGGTTAACATTCCTGTAGTCCCCAAAACTCATATTTCTGGGAAGGTTATTTTTATTTTATTTTATTATTTTTTTATTAAAAATTTCTGCCTCCTCCCCACCTCCCATTTCCCTCCCCCTCCCCCCACTCCTCTCCCCCTTCCTCTCCAGTCTGAAGAGCAGTCAGGGTTCCCTGCCCTGTGGGAAGTCCAAGGTCCTCCCCCTCCATCCAGGTCTAGGAAGGTGAGCATCCAAACAGGCTAGGCTCTCACAAAGCCAGTATATGCAGTAGGATCAAAACCCAGTGCCATTGTCCTTGGCTTCTCATCAGTCCTCATTGTCCACCATGTTCAGAGAGTCCGGATTTATCCCATGCTTTTTCAATCCCAGTCCAGCTGGCCTTGGTGAGCTCCCAATAGATCAGCCCCACTGTCTCAGTGGGTGGGTGCACCCCTCGCGGTCCTGACTTCCTTGCTCATGTTCTCTCTTCTTCTGCTCCTCATTTGGACTTTGGGTGCTCTGTCCAGTGCTCCAATGTGGGTCTCTGTCTCTATCTCCATCCATCGCCAGATGAAGGTTCTTTATAAGTTACTTGACCTTTTTCCTTTGCAGCTCTTAATATTCTTAATATTCTTTCTTTATTCTGTATGTTTTATATTTTGATTATTATATGGTGAGGGGATTTTTTTTGATCCAGTCTATTCAGTGTTCTGTATGCTTCTTGAACCTATGGGAAGGTTATTATAAGGTAGTATAAACAAAGGTCACCAGCCATTTAGGCTGTATAAGAACACAAAGCAAATAGCAAGATTTCAGAGGTACTAACAGCCTTGCCTTTAAAATGGTTAACTAAGAAACCCATATGGGTTAAACAATGGCCATTAATGAAAGGCAAATTGCAGGCTTTAGAACAGCTGGTACAGGAGCAACTTGATGCTCACTATATTGGAGACTCAACCAGTCCTTGGAATTCTCCTGTATTTGATGTTAAAAAGAAATCTGGTAAATGGAGAATGGTGACATATCTAAGAGCTGTTAACACAGTAATTCAACCTATGGGCCCTCTACAATCAGGAATTCCTCTGCCTTCTCTATTACCAAAAGGATGTCCTTTTATAGTTATTGATTTGAAAGATTGTTTCTTCACTATACCTTTACAAGAAAAGGACAGAGAAAATTTAACTTTGAATTTTATATATGCCAATGAGAAAGGAACAACAGTGTGGAGAGACATTGGATAGTAGAAAAAATGAAAGAATTAAATCAGCTGATATACTTTAAAGATGTACTGACCTCAGAATGGAAACCAAGACATGTGTTACATTGGGGAAGGAGTTTTTCTTTTGTTTCCAAAGAAGAAAAAAGGTATGGATACCATCAAAACTGGTAAAGATTAGATCTGAACAAGAGACACCTTTAAATTAGAAGAGATGATAGTTCATCAAACAGCAAGGCCATTTAATCTAAACTAACCTATAAAACTAACTCATTATCAAAAAAGCTTTTATCTACTTTCCTGTCAGGTCTGAATCTATCACTTTTCTGCAGTGAACCATGAGCACGCCTAACAGTGATCTTTGAAGTCTCCATAAGAAGAATGGGGCCCCACAATGATAATTCCTCCAAGACTATGATATCACCACTAAGCTGAAAAACACCATCTAAAGATCAGTTTTTGGACTACAAACTACTCTGAAGAATTTGAAGATAGCTAACTTAGATGATCCAGTCTAACAGACTACTCTAGCCAGGATTTGAGATAAGTCCTGCCCTTTCCCATTATGCCTGTATATATTGTAGATAGTTATTGTACTTATTGTGTAGAAGGAGCTGTGGGCTGCGTTCCTGTCACCCAGCTCCCGGCCAGCTGGCTAGCTTATGCTCCAAAATAACAACACAAACTGTATTCATATAAACACTGCATTTCTATTAATGTGTGTAGCACACAAGGTGCACTTACCAGGAAGATTCTAACCTACGTTCATCATGGGTCAGAGCTTCATCGCGTCTGCCTCAGAGAGGAGAGCTATGGAGTCTGAGCTCACTTCCCTTCTTTCCAGCATTCTGTTCTGTCTACTCCACCCACCTATGTTCTGACCTATCGGGCCAAGCAGTTTTCTTTATTAATTAACCAATGACCTTCCCACATCACTTACTGTATGTAGTTTTCCTTATATTAGTTATAACCTTCTTTTTTGTTTTAGACAAAAAAGGGGAAATGAGAGATTCAATGCAATGCCCATCAAAATCACAGCAAAATTCCTGAAAGACTTCGAAAGAATGGTACTCAACTTCATTTGGAAAAGCAAAAAACCCAGGATAGCCAAAACAATCCTGTGCAATAAAAGAACTTCTGGAGGCATCACAATCCCTGACTTCAAACTCTACTACAGAGCTACACTACTGAAAACAGCCTGGTATTGGCATAAAAACAGACAGAGGACCAATGGAACCGAATTGAAGACCTGGATATCAACCCACACACCTTTGAACACCTGATCTTTGATAAAGAAGCAAAAAATATTAAATGGAAAAAAGAAAGCATATTTAATAAGTGGTGCTGGAATAACTGGATATCAATATGTAGAAGAATGAAAATAGATCCCTATCGCCATACACAAAACTTGAGTCCAAATGCATCAAAGACCTCAACATAAAGCCAGCCACACTGAACCTTATAGAAGAGAAAGTGGGAAGTACACTTGAATGCATTGGCACAGGGAACCACTTCCTAAATATAACCCCAGTAGCACAGTCACTGAAACCATTAATAAATGGGACCTCCTGAAACTAAAAAGCTTCTGAAAAGCAAAACACATGGTCAACAAGACAAAATGACAGTCTACAGAATGGGAAAAGATCTTCACTAACCCCACATCAGACAGAGGTCTGATCTCCAAAATATACAAAGAACTCAAGAAATTGGATACCAAAAGATCACATAACCCAATAAAAAAATGGAGTACAGACCTAAACAGAGAACTCTCAACAGGGGAATCTAAAATGGCTGAAAGACGCTTAAAGAAATGTTCAACATCCTTAGTCATCAGAGAAATGCAAATCAAAACAACTCTGAGATTCCATCTTATACCTGTATGAATGACCAAGATCAAAAACACTGATGACAACTTATGCTGGAGAGGTTGTGAGTAAATGGGAACACTTCTGCATTGCTGGTGGGAATGCAAGCTGGTACAACCCCTTTGGATTTCAGTGTGGTGATTTCTCAGGAAATTAGGAAACAACCTTCCTCAAGACCCAGTAATACCACTTTTGGGTATATATCCAAAGGATGCTCAATCGTGCCACAAGGACGTGTGCTCAACTATGTTCACAGCAGCTTTGTTCGTCATAGCCAGAACCTGGAAACAACCTAATGCCCCTTGAATGAAGAATGGATAAGGAAAATGTGGTACAGTTACACAATGGAGTATTATACAACAGAAAAAAAATGACATCTTGAATTTTTCAGGAAAATGGTTGGAGCTAGAAAACATTATTTTGAGTGAGGTAACCCAGACCCAGAAAGACAATTATCATATGTACTCACCCATAGGTGGTTTTTAAACATAAAGCAAAGAAAGCCAACCTACAAACCGCAATTCCAGAGAATTTAGACAACAATGCAGACACTAAGAGAGACTTACGTAGATTTAATCTACATGGGAAGTAGAAAGTAGAAAAAGACAAGATCTCCTGAGTAAATTGGGAGCATGGGGACCTTGTGGGAGGATTGAAGGGGAGGGGGAGAGGCAGGGAGAGGAGCAGAGAAAAATGTAGAGCTCAATAAATATCAATAAAACTTTAAAAATAAATAAAAATAAAAAGGGGGGAAATGTGGTTATATTTCACTTGAATTTTAATAAATAAAGCTTGCCTGAAGAACAGAACACAAAATAGCTGTATAAGTCAGTCACACAGGCCAAGCAGTGGTGGCACACACCTTTAATCCCAGGACAGAGGCCGATGATCTCTGTGAGTTCAAGGCCACCCTTGGCTACACAAGATTGAATCTGTTTTAAAGAGAAACAGAGCTCATATAAAGTTGATCCCAGCACTTAGGATCACATGCCTTTATTCCCAGCACTAGAGAGGTGGAGACAGGAGTGATATGGCTGGGCAGAGAGAGGAATACTAAGGGGAACTCCCTGGAGTGTGGAATCTGAGGTTGGTGGAGAGCATTGCTGGATCACCCCTTTGTCTGAGCCTTGGTAGAGGTAAGATCTCTCTAGTGGCTTGATTGCTTTTCTTTTCTGATCTTTATCTTGAACCTCAATATCTGTTTCTGGGTTTTTAGTATTCATGCTACATTCCAGTGTCTGGCCTGACTCCCACACATACTCATGACAAATGTAACAATGAACACAAAACCACTTGGTGATTTGTTGGGATTTTTTCCTGTTTTTTGTTTTGTTTTTACTGTTTTCATTTTTTTAAGATAGGATTTTTCTGTGTAACAACAGCTGTCCTGAAACTCACTTTATAGACCAGGCTGGCCTTAAATTCAGAGTTCCACCTGCCTCTGCCTCAAGTGCTGGGATTAAAGGCATGTGCTTCCATGCCTGCTAAAACCACACAACTTAATTTCCTCTTACCTAAGGCAGAATTAGGTGGTGAATGGTGACAGGTTTTCTAGGTATTCTTAGGTTATCTTCTCCAAGATGCAGTAGGAATCCAATTTGAGGATTTAGAAATAGGGTTTCTATTGCTGTGAAGAGAAATCATGATCACGGCAACTCTTTTTTTAAGATTTATTTATTAATTATGTATACAACATCTGCCTGCATGTATCACTTCAGGCCAGAAGAAGGCACCAGATCTCATTACAGATGGTTGTGAGGCACCATGTGGTTGCTGGGAATTGAACTCAGGACCTTTGGAAAAACAGTCAGTGCTCTTAACCTCTGAGCCATCTCTCAGCTCAACCATGGCAACTCTAATAACAAAAAACATTTAATTGGGGTGGCTTGCTTACAGTTCAGAGGTTCAGTCCATTATCATCATGGTGGGTCATGGTGACATGCAGGTAGACATGGTGCTGGAGAAGTAGCTGAGAGTCCTATATCTTATAGGCAACAGGAAGTGGTCTGAGATACTGGGTGTAGCTTGAGCATATATGAGATCTCAAAGTCCACCTCCACAGTGACACATTTCCACCATGACCATACCTACTCCAATAAGGCCACATGTCCTAAAGTGCTACACTCTTTGAGGACCATTTTCTTTCAAACCACTGCATTCCACTCTTTTGCTTCCTGGGGGATCAGCCTCTAGCAGCATAGGGTTCAAAGGGAAATCCACCGAGAGAGCACACTATGACTTTTTATTTGAGAGGGTAAGGGGAAAGACACATACTTTCTTGATGGTTTCCTCCTTCATTCTGTAGTCTTCATTCTGTGTTCTATATTCTCTTTTCTTATCTCTATCCAGAAATACCCCTTCTGTCTCTCTTGATTTTCTCCTTATAACTCTATCTTTATTCTTTCCCTTATAGCCTATATGCTTCAGCAAAATCTTTCAGAAAATATAATAATTACAATGTGGTTATATTCCATTTTTCAAGTGAATGATTATAATGAGTACAAGTAAAAAACAGCATGTTACCCATATCCCTCACACGATTAAACATTTTACATATTATAGGTGAAAAATAAATTATCCCAAGAACCCATATACATTCACACCCAAGAAATTTGTTATAGATTAACAGAATGTAAACAAGCAAAGTAATCTTCTCAGACAAGTCTTTTACTGACAGGCTGCATTTTGTGGTTACAAAGAAAGGACAACCACTTTATTACTTATTTTGAAAGGGAATCTGAAAGGAATCACAAACCTAAACTTTTATACATGAAAAACAGTTAGTTCTACTTTAAATCTTTAGGGTGCATACCCACTCATTGATTTTTTTTTATATCAGAAGATTGAGGGCAAAAGTGAGTGGGTGTAAGGAATTAATCATCTTTGACCACCAACCAATCCTAGCAAGGAAAGTACATTAGCTAATAATAATCGGGCGGCTTTGTATTTTTGACCCTAACCTAATGAATCTATAACTAAGCTATCTGTTCTTGTGAACTTTAAATTCTTTTCTAGGACTTTTCATCTCAATGCTATTATCAAGACATCTAATCTAACCTGAAGTTATTCTAAGGCTTTGTCTTAACTATGATGCACACCAAACCTGAGATGTATCTTTCAACATTAAGGTTAAAAGAATTTGAGCCAGTCTGGCTCCCGGGACTCAATGGTTTCCCTTCATCATTGTCTTGAACTGTGATCTATGCAGCTCCTTAGTTGAAACTCATAGGCCCTAGCTGTGTGGCATTTTCGTGTATATATTTTTAATCATCAAAACTCTATTTAAACTAATATTATTATCAATTAGACAGTACAGTTTAAGAAGAAATCATCTTCATAATAATCCACAGATAAAAATG
Organism: Chionomys nivalis; assembly: GCF_950005125.1. NCBI lineage: Eukaryota > Metazoa > Chordata > Mammalia > Rodentia > Cricetidae > Chionomys > Chionomys nivalis. The sequence continues at coordinate 37,303,370 of NC_080086.1, forward strand.
TCTAGTAAAATGGGATGTTTCCATGAGATAAACATACATTACAGGCAGTGGGGATCTTCTGACACCCATTCACACTGTGCCTAATACTAGAGAAAGATGGCAGCAGCAACATGCAACTGCACAGCAGAAGCAAAAAACACTCTGTGGTCTCATTGCCTTACCTATCTAAGATTCACCCATCAGGGGGATTTGCTTCCTGGTGGGTTGACACCAGAATTAAATTGCTACCTGGTGCTCCTCTGACACAGTGACTCCCTGGCCCCCCAAACCCTGTACAATACCATAATGCAAAATGAATTTATTCCAACTCAAAAGTACCTATACTCTATCAGTCTCAACAATGTTTAAGAGTCCAAAGTTCAAAGTTTCTTCTGAGATTCACAAAATCCCTTAGCTGTAATCCCCTATAAAACCAAAACCAAAAAAGCAGATCACATATTTCCAACACATAATGCCACAGAATATATATTACCATTCCCAAAGTAGAGAAGGGAGCATAGTGAGGAAATACTGGCCCAAAGCAAGACCAAAAACCAGCTGAGCAAACTCCAAATTCTGCATCTCCTTGTCTGATGTCAAAATGCTCTTCAGTGCCCGGTGGTGGTGGCACACACCTTTAATCCCAGCACTCGGGAGGCAGAGGCAGGCAGATCTCTGTGAGTCTGAGGCCATCCTGGGCAACAGAGTAAGTTCCAGGACAGACTCCAAAGCTACAGAGAAACCCTGTCTCAAAAACAAAACAAAACAAAACAAAACAAAAAAAAAAAACAAAAACCCTTAAAAAACAAACAAGACTGCTCTTCAGATCTCAAACATCATTTAGCTTCACACTTCTTTCTCTTGGGCTGGTTCCACTCCCCGTTAGCAGCTCTCCTCAGCAGGTATTGCACAACTCTGGCATCTCCAATATCTTGGGGTCTCCAAGGTTAATACAGGCTTTATGCAGTGTCCTCTCTAGAACTACATTTAGGGATACCCCAGACACATGCCTGGTCTCAGTGGCTTTCCTTAGAGATGGAGGCGAATTCTATAACCCCTTTCTTCTCTCCTTAACTCCAGAACCATGTGGCCAAAGTTGCCAAGTTCTGCTGCTTATTGGGGCTGGAACATGACCCACTTGTTCAGTCACATCTTTATCAACTTTCTGTTTTTGATGGTTTCCTTCACTGCCTAAGTTTGACTGTTCTGGAACTTGTTCTGGAGAACAGGCTGGCCTCAAATTCAGAGATCCACTTCTGCCTTCTGAGTGCTGGAATTAAAGGTATGCACCATCACACCTGGTGCTAAGCTTTTAATTCCTTTTCACTAGTTGGAATCTTAGGTGGTTGGGCTCTTACCCTGAGGTCTACACTCCCTTTATTCCACTGTTTATCTTTATCTCCTTGAATACATGACTTAGTTCCATTACATTTTCTGGTGTGTAAATGGAGACAGTGTGTTGGTTCTCGGCCGCCCAGACCCAAATAATTACACCAAAACTATATTAATTACAACATTGTTTGACCAATAGCTTAGGCGTATTAGCTCTTACATCTTAACCTATTTTTATTAATCTGTGTATCACAAGGCTGTGGCCTACTGGTATTCTTCTCTTTTGGTAGCTACATGGTATCTCCCTGATTCCACCTACTCTCTATATCTCTTCCAGCCTGGCTATATTCTGCCCTGCCATAGGTCAAAACAGTCTCTTTATTAAGCAATGGTAATAAAATATTTATAGCATATAGAGGGGAATTCCACATCACTTGTGCTCCCTTTCTCCTCAAATATTTTTCTTCCTTAGCTTGCTCCTTTTTGTTATATATCTTCATTAGAGTTAACACTATTATACTAGGCTTTTTTGAAGTTTCCTCTACTAAGGGAATTAATAAAAAAACAAACAAACAAAAAAAACCCCAAAAAACAACAACAAAAAAACACACAAAAAAACCCCTCTTCACTTTAGCCTCAGGCAAACTTCTTGAACAAGGGCAAAAAGCAGGCATATTCTTCCCCAAAATATCACAAGAATGATTTCTAGGTAACATACTAAAATTTCCCTCTGAAACATTTTGAGCCATTCCTCTGGAGTTCAAATCAAGCTTAGCACTTCTGTCTTCCATGCTCCTACTGGTAAGTTCCATTAAGCAGTGTTTAAAGCATTCCACTGCATTCCAACCCAAATTCCCAAAGTCCAAACTCCTCTAAATAAAAGCATGGTCAGGCCTTTCACAGAAATACCCTAGTCTCTGGTACCAACTTCTGTCTTAGGGTTTTTATTGCTCTGAAGAGACTCCATGACCACAGTAACTCTTATAAAGGAAAACATTTAATTGGGGTGGCTTACAGTTCAGAGGTTCAGTCCATTATCATCACTGTAAGACATGGTGGCGTGCAGGCAGACATGGTGCTGGAGAAGTAGCTGAGAGTCTTACATTTTGTAGGCAACAGAAAGTAGTCTGAGACACTGGGAATGGCTTGAGCATTGAGACCTCAAAGCCCACCTTCACAGTGAGATAATTCCCCCACGACCATACTTATTCCATCAAGGACACACCTCCTAATAGTGCTACATTCCTTTTGGGGGCCATTTTCTTTCAAACCACCACGCTTACCTTTTGAGTGCTTTACTTTACTAACAATACTGTTATGAATCTTAGGGTTTCTATTGCTGCAACAAAACACCATGACCAGCTGGGTGGTGGTGGCGCACGTCTTTAATCCCAGCACTCAGAAGGCAGAGGCAGGTGCATCTCTGTGAGTTTGAGGCCAGCCTTGTCTACAAAATGAGTTTCAGGATAGCCAGGGTGTCACACAGAAAAACCTTGTCTTGAAAAATCAAAACAAACAAACATTAGCAAGCAAACAACCCACCATGACCCAAAAGCAAGTTGGGGAGGAAAGGTTTATTTGACTTACATTTCCACATTGTTCATCATCACTAAAGGAGTCAGGTCAAGAACAAATAGAACAAGATCCTGGAGGTAGGAGTTGATGCAGAGGCCACAGAGAGGTGCTGCTTACTGGCTTGCTTAGCCTACTCTTCAAGAACTAGGATCACCAGCCCAGGTATAGCATCAACCACCATGGACTGAACCCTCCCTCATTGATCACTAATTGAGAAAATGCCTGGCAGCTGGATCTCATGGAGAAATTATTTCCTCAACTGAGGACGTCCTCTCCGATGACTAGTTTGTGCCAAGTTGACACACAAAACCATCAAGTACACCACGTTTGATACCTTACACACTCAGCAAAACACAAGTGGTTAGAGATACTGAGCAAACTTCTGCCAACCAAACCCATTGCCAAATTCTGCTGTGTAACTGTAAAACATACCAGATTCCAGCCACTTTTCAGCTCTAGCATTGTCACTTTAACAGAAGATTGCTGTATTAATAATCAAGGTTCTCTAGAATAACAGAACTTAAAGACTGAATCTATCTATCTATCTATCTATCTATCTATCTATCTATCATCTATCATCTATCTATCTATCTATCTATCTATCTATCTATCTATCTATCTATCTATCTATCTATCGGGATTTATTAGAATGACTTACAGGCTGTTATCCAATTAATTCAATGGCTAGGTGTGAATGCAAGCTCCAAGAGTTCAATAGTTGCTCAATGCACAAAGCTGGATGTCTCAGTGGGTCTTTAGTATACACTGGAATCTTGAAGAAGTAGGCTCCAATGCCAACGAAGGAATGGACTTGCTAGTGAGGTGAGGGCAAGCAAGCAAAGAACAAGCTTCCTTCTTCCAGGTCCTTATATAGGCTCCTAGCAGAATATGTGGCCCAGATTGAAGGTTGTGTCTACCTGCCTCTAATTCTAGATTAAAGGCATGTCTTTCCCCAGCTCAAAAGCTCAGGATTAAAGGCATGTCTTCCTATATGAAAGATCTATATTAGAAGTGGATCTTCCTATTTCAAATTAACCAAAAAAAAAAAAAAAATCTCTCACAGGTATGCCTTCCATTTTTATACTTCAGTTAATCCCAGATGTAGTCAAGTTGATGACCAAGAATAGCCATCACAACACCACTGCTCTCTTTGCCTGGAAATTGTTTTCTCAAGTTTCTATTAATTTTTTCCCTCAACAAGATCAAGACAATCTTCGAGTATTTTAAGAAAACAGCAACCATATAGTAGATCATGCTGCTTTTCTGCTTGAGTTCTTGCAAATTCTCCACATTACTTAGAATGTGGACACTTTAAAGACCTTTCATTTCAGGACCACAAATTACAGCCTATAGGCCATATCTAACCTCCCACCTACCGCTTCTGAAGTGCCCTTTTCTGGAGTTGGGTCACATACTGTCTACAGCTGCTTTTATACAGTTCCAAAGAGCTGAGTAAAATAACAGATAACATGATTCACCCCATCTCCTCCATCCTATCTCTGGATCTTCAGTTAACCCTTTTCCCAGTTCCATCTCAACCAAGCTTTTTCTAATGGCACTTACACTTCCTGAAATAACTAGCACCACCCAAGACCCCCTCATCATCACCAAGGTCTTGGTGTCAACTAACTCCTAGGAGATTTTCCTGATTAAACAAACCAGTCTTTCAAACACTCTAGACACCCGTCCTGAAAACAATTAGCACTGAGGTGTTTTCCTTTATAATGGTGAAAAAGGTTTTAACTCAAATTACCTTGTTTTCTTTTCAGAGGTATCCACCTCTTGACACTGCAGCATGATGCTGTGGTTTACAAGTGTATCGGTCCACATTCATAGCTATCCTGGGATACATGCAACATGCAAGGGCTTTAGGGGATCCCAATTTTGCTGACACCAGAGTTAGGAACCAGTAGAGTGCATGCCTTGTCTAACCAGGGTACTGACCTCAGGCAGATCAAGGTCGTAGAGCTGCTTCACAATCAGTTCCATCTGCTGTTCACTGGCTTTGACACCATTGCAGGCTTAGTAGCAATGTGTGACTGCTTGTTTTCCTGAGGTGCTCTTCTAAGATTATTGTGGGTGCTTCTGGAGTCAGTGTCTTGGACTGCTGACAGTGACAAGAGGTTTGTCTATCTGGGTTTCCAGAGTTGTTGTTGGGGTTTGGAAAGGGCAGGAGCTTCCATTTTTATACTTTTGGTGCCATCATGGCGAAAACAGTGCAATAACATGGCACTAAATATTTAAATTACACACTGGTTTACATCTCTCCCCTAGAACATAAGTAGGAGAGAAGAGACCCTGCTTTGTTCAGACCCATATCCATTTTAATCAGCACAATACACTTCGTACCACAAATAATGTCTAGTATTGCCTTTAAATAAGTGACACCAATGTCTAACTGCTGAGTAAATGACAGCAAGTCAGCTTCCAAAGGTGTGTTCCAATACTGTAGATTTCATTAACATTGGCCTGATACCAATTCCAGAAGGCCTGAGAAGACGAATTAGGATTGCTGGCTGAAATCCACTAAGAGCAACTCTTTTGGACATGGGTCCATTTTGCACTTGGTCAGGTAAGGTTAAAATCAGGGAAAGTGATGTTCTAGAACTGAACAAACATATTCTCAACATTATAATGATTATGGTTAAGAATTTTATTATCAAAATTATTACATCTCTTGTGAAAGTTCAAATGTTACAGCAAGGTGTAAACACTCCACTTGAGGAAGAAGCAATGCTCCTTCCCTTCCAAGAGTCCCCCCTCCCCCCACCCTCCCCCCCAGAGGTCTGGTCTTGACAGCACCCTGCCCACACAAAGTGGCTGGGGTCTCTGCACGTGCCAGGCAGGGTGAGGGCCGCCTGCCCGCTGGCCTCTCCCCTTGGCTTTTAGCCAAGGGGAGAATGCAAACCCCAGCCCAAATGGAGAGACATTTACATACGTTTTATATAATATACAAAGAAACCGGCATCCCAGGCAACATGATTTCCACTCCCAATGCTCTCCCAGACTGATGGGTTTGTGGGGAAAACAAAAACAAAAACAAAAAAAAAGAAAGAAAAGTACTATGCTGAGGGTTCAACATTAAAAACAAAAAACTAAAACCAAAACAGAAAATTTCCCCTCATTTGAGCAAACACCTGATTTCAATTTTGAAAAGTGAAATTTTGTAACAGTCACACACAAAGAGAGAAGACTGTGCATATGATAGTTGTAGGTCAGGGTAGAAAAGAAGGAGATGAAAGAGGCTGGGGAATGGGAAAGAAAACAGATTAGAGGTAAGGAGGGAGACTCACAGTATATCTTGTCCAAAAGAAGTACGGTCCACTGCAGCACCAGGGATCACACTGTCATACACTCGCTACCCTACCATGGTTATAGCTGAATACAAAATTAGATAAATAAAAACACGCCAGGTATTACAGTAAACAAGTGAAAGAAATAAGCTGGCAACCATATGGAATTTAAAAAGATTGTGTACCCCACCTGGGCTGGCTCTAGGCTCCTCCAGGGGTGTACAGCAGGCACAATGCACTGATGGGGAGAAGCCAGTCTGCTCTTGTCTCTCATCCAGAACAGTGTTAGGGGTATGGGTGATTTGTTAACTCTCACCTGCCCACTCTCATGTAAGCATCCCCTAAAAAAATGTGGGGCAGACCCCACACACAATCACAGCCCTGTCGGTGCCACTCTACAACCCTATCTGCCCCATTCTTACCCTGCAGTCATGAGTGCACGCTTCTCAGTCATGGAGGCAGTCCTGCTCTTAGGACGGCAACTCCTGATTAACTGGGAATAGGAAAATTAAAATTCGAAGGTTCCCCAGACCACTGGATCCTTCCTAAATGGGCCCACCTCCTTCTCTGCTGACTTCACAGGGCTATTATTAAAAGCCGCAGAAATGAGAGAAGGGGTGAGATAGTAACAGCTGGGGCCCAACCCACCCCAATCTGCTCCCAAATAACCAAGAGCTGACTACCAGCTCTTCTCAGAGAGCCAGGCAAGCCTCAGAGTAGGTGGCAAGCATTCCTCTCTGCCCGCTTCTTTTAAGACAAAGGTAGGGAGTACTCCTGGTGGTCACACCTTGACCATGCACCTGCTCTTGGAATGGTTGTCTCACAGCAAACTTTACATACCTACCTTTTCTTATTTCCTTAAGTGCATAAAACCCTAACACTACTCAGATGGCTTGGGGCTTTGAGATTGGCTCTTTCCACTTTTTTCTTTTGAAAAGAAAAAAAAGTTTTGTTTTTTTTTATTGAAAAAGATGTCCTTACTGCACAAGTGACTACAGGCTACAGGCAAGGATGGGAGACATAGGCTTCAACACAAGTCATTGCACTTAGAACCGTTACTAATCGGAACACCATTTGCTTGTTAACAATGTACCCTTACAGCAGGGAGAAACTTCTTTATAGTCTCTGCTTCAGACAAGATTTACATCTTTCTCCAGGGCCGGAGGCCAGTCTCGACCACAAGTCTTATTTCTTGCTGACCAGACCCATTCCTCTGGCACCTTGTACCCCTCTTCCCCAGCAATATGCTCGGCCTTGGTTCCAGAGGCAGCTGGAAGGAAGCAGCTATGGGCTCATCAAGTTCAGTTTGCCCATATCCAGAAGCCCTAGGAAAGTCCTGTCTGAGTCTTGACTCCTGACCCTTGCAGTGGCTGGAGTCGGTACTGGTGTACACCCCCACTCCCACGATGTGGGTAGTGCTGTGAATTGGAAACCGCAGATACCCTGGAGGCCTGGTAGGCAGCTGACTGCCCAGCACTGGGCAGACTGATAGTCCGTAAGTCTGATGGCAATGATGACCTAGAGTTCTGAGGAAAGGAGGTGGAACTCAGCGTTCCTGTGCTGGGCTGAGAAACCGAGTCTGAGGTTGGTGAGTCTGAGGGCCCCTGTGGGGTAGGGCTAGCAGCACTCGAAGAACAGCTCCTCCTTGGAAGATTGCTGCCAGTGCTGTTTCCAGAATGTGGCTGGCTGCTGTAATACCCTGCAGTCCCCGTAAATGGGGCCAATGAGTCTGTGGACACAGGGTGGGCAGGGCTGGGGTAGGATGCGGAAGAAAGGGATGATTCTGAAGAACCATGTGAGGGGGGGTTTCCAGGTCTCAGTGCAGTAGTTCGATAACTGTATCCTGGAGACTGGGTGGGATGTCCTCTGAAGGGGGACGAACTCTGCTGAAGGAGGCTTTGTGATTCTGTCCGTGGACTGTCACACTGCAGGAGCTTCAAAGAGTAGAGAGGAAAGCAAAAGAAAATTAACACAATCCCGTCAACAGTGGGTCGTGTTTACAACATTCTAGTTTTATTTTATTATTATTGTTTTTTTCAGACAGGGTTTCTCTGTAACCCTGGCTGTTCTAGAACTCATGCTGTGGACTAGGCTGATCTCGAACTTATAGATTCGTCTGTCTCTGCCTCCCAAGTGCTAGAATTAAAGGCAGCCACCTGGCTACAACATTCTATTTTTATTCTTTGCATTAAAAAGTGGTGTAAGTGTATGTGTTATAACACTAATACGGAAGTCATAGGTCAAAAAGAAGCAGTCCGTTCTTTCCTTACACTGCCTGGGTTCTGGGGATTAAACTTAGGCCATGAGGTTTGACTACAAGTGCCTTTACCCACTGAGCTATCTTACTAACCCCCTGAAAATATTTTTAAAGGATACCAACAGTTGTCAAATGGCTGTCTTATAGGACTTGCTGACACTATGAGATGTCAGCAGCTGACAGTGTATCATGACTAGGAATATATCATCTAATAAGCTTCATAGGTACCTCTGTCCCTAGAGCTCAGCAGTCTCTTGACTTACCTGGTAGCTGTATCTGGAAGGGCTGTAAACAGTTGCTCCTTTAGAGAGTGCTGAACTCAACGGTTCTGGGCCTTCTCCATCTGCAAGGTCTGGAATGAATACATTATAAAAATCAATTTTAACTTCTCAGAATACATATAGACATCATCCAGTCAAATCATCAAATGTTATCAACACATGCTGCTCTCTGTGATAAAATGAGTGCAGCATGTCAGGAGGGCAAAGTAAGTGGTTAATTATGCGCTAAATTTTAAATGCCTCATCTTATTCTTGTCTCCTTCTTTCTCTTCGTCCTTCATGGAGGTGGAGCTCTGGAACTTTGGAGAGATCAGAGTTACAGAAAAGTATCCCTTGGGAAAAGAGCAGACAGAGAGCAAGCAATGCTAGATCTCATGAATATTGTAACTCAAAGAGCAAGACTGAGCTGGAAACTAGCATAGAGCCTAAGCATGTCAGAAATGGACTCCCTGTAACCCAGCAGTTGTGAACTGTAGACCTTTGCTCACCTGACTCTTTCTCTGTGATGTTACTCTCCCATGTGGGAGAGGGCTCTCCCTTTTGGGCCACTCTCACACTGCTTCGGAGAACTTTAGGGATGCTTCCTCCTTCTCGGAGTCGCTCAACCGACGTAGGAACCATCCTGCAAAGGTATAGGTTTCAGAGTTAAGAGCCAAGAGTCTGAAACAAATAACCATGACAAAGATGGTGTAGTAGAGCCTCTCTCTCTTCTTTTGAGACAGCCTCGTTGGCCTGGCTTTGTATGTTCAAAGCTGGCCTTGAACTCAGAAAATCCTCCTGCCTCTGTCTCAAAGGTATGCACCACCATCTGGCTGGCCACAGTACAGTTTCATATCTGAAATTTTCTCCTCTGTGAAGCTGTGTTCCTGACACATATGCTGTAATTTAACATAGAATTCTTAGGCTAATGAATATAATAATTTGAAGTTTTGTCTCTCCTTTCCCAGGCTCATTCCTTCATTTCAAGATTCCCATACTTGAGGATCCCTGGAGCTCACTAGTCAGAGACTCTGGCTTAATCAGTGAACTCCAAGTTCAATGAGAGATCCTGTCTCATAAGATAAGGTGGGAAGTGGTAGAGGCAGGCACCCAGTGATGACCGTGGGGCTCCAAATGCACCATGTCAATGTATCCTCCTCCACCTCAGCTCTGAAAAAGGAGTAATATACTAGTTGGGGTACGGTAACACATATTTATAATCCCAGCACCCAGGAAGCAAAGGAAGGTGGATCAAAGAGTTCAAGGCTAGTTTGGGCTACAGAGTGAACCCTTGCCTCAAAAAAATTACAAAGGAAACCAAAACCAACCTGAATTCCTAATTCATCCAATATCCAGAACTTGTCATTAGTACTACTTACTTTGTTTTCTTTGTTATCTCCTAAATCAGACAAGTTCTTTCAGAGTATCTTATTGCTCTGCATATGCTATCTGCATGGGACAGAGTTCTTCTGGAATTAGAGGAACTTGGAGTTGGCAAGATACAGGTGCTTGTTACCAAGTCTAAAAATTGAAATTCAATCTCCAGAACCAACACAGTGGCAAGGAAGAATTGATTCCTGGAAGTATCCTCTGACCTCCATATGCATGTACATATACACACTTGGCTGGACTGTTTACTTTTCATACAAATGAGGACAAGGAGCCCGCTAATAAAATTGCTTATAGGTAGCCACAACTACACACTGTCTGGTGAGACTCTGAAGGGTGACAATGTGGCCCTATACTAACTAGCTGAACAGGACAGAGAACAAATTTGTTGTCTGTTTCAAGTTAAGTCACATTTTAGGTAAAACTGGGAACAATCTGAATGAACACTTCCTACCTGAATTTAATTATAAAGCTAATTAAATATAAACTTACCACCTACTGCTGATGTTTTCTTGAGGTCTGCAGTGAGAGGAAGAAGTGCCCCTGGAATCTGATGGGCTTACCGCCTCCAAATGTGATGTAGAGGAATGAGATGGGGAGAATTTTTTGTGAGGGGATGAGGGGGTTCGGGCTGAGGATCCCTGCACACCATGGGCAGCAGCGTCAGAAACAGAGTTACTGCTGCCTTGCCCAGCTCCTGCAGACTTGCTTTTGCTCTGTGAAGAGTCACTTCCCCCACCAGAATTCTCCTTGGCTTCTTGTTTCCGTTTGCGGTACTCTAGCAAGGATACCTAGATGTAAAAAAGAAACTATCATTAGTGAGTGGCTTACAGGCAACAGGGAAAAGAAAAGAGTCCTGGGTAAAGCAGTAGCAACTCGTGCAAACAAAGCAGGCACCAATTATGACAACCTTTATTGCATTTTTAAACTATACTTATGCATGACATCTGTGCATGCTGAGTGCAGGTGTCCAAGTTGGAGCACCCCGGAGAGCCAGAGTTACAAGCAGTTGTGAGCCATCTCTGTGGGTGTTGGAAACTGAACTCACAGACCCTCTGGATAAACAGTATGGGCTCTTAACCACTAAGGGGGAATAAAAGAGATCTAAGCACTGCTACAGATTCAAGCCAGCTAGAAACTGGTGAGCGGGAAAAGAATATCCTAAATGTTATTTTTGAAGAATGGCACTCAAGTAGACTGTATCCTTTGACTTTCTTCAGAGAAACCTGTGAGATCAATTACCTCCTTCGTCACCTATCAATTATGTCCAACAATGGGAGCATCTGTATGAGTAGGACACAAAAATGGAATTCTTCCCTATCTTCGAAAAAACGATTATTCATTAACTCCCTAGGAACACCCACTCCACCAAGAACAAACAAACCTACAATAAATAAAGTACCATCAAGAGGAAAAAGCACATTTCAGGGTTCTTCATTATACTCAAAATCTGCAAACACACAATGGTATTGGGGACTATCTGTGTTACATATAAGGGGACAAAAGCATTTTAAAGCAAGAAGAAATGATTTCATTTATAGACTTCAGCAAGTTATCTATAACTTGGAAACTTTTTCCCAATCCTGAAACCACGTTCTAATCTTTACTCATTTTTTTCCCTGCTGTCAAGAGACCCTTTTCCTGTCCACCGAGTACTGTGGTCTATCATTTATTGAACCTACTGTAGAATCTTGTTTCTTCATTAATCTATTAGTTATATTAAGGTATAGGTTAAGTTTACTGGGCTTTTAATTTTTTGTATGTCTGTAACAAGCACATATAATGATGCATAATGGGTGAGGGGGAGGTCAGAGAACAACACTTTTGGAGTTGGTTCTTTTTCAGGGAGTTTGTCTTAGTATTTTATTTCTGCCTTTGTACTGCATATGTAGACTTCTGGCCGATTCTCGTCTCTACTTTGCAACTTGCTATGAGTGCTGAGACTGGGACTATAGACTTGAACTATTCAATCTGGCTTTAAATTTTAAATCGAGTGTGTGTGTGTGTGAGAGTGTTTTGCCTGCATGTATATCTGTGTATTATGTATATGGCTGGTACTGGCAGAGGCCAGTAGAGGGTGTTGGGTTCCCCTAGGACTGAAGTAAAAGATCATTGTGAGCCATGTGGGTACTGGGAACTGAACCTTACTCTTTCACCATGCCTAGTTCTATTTGGCTTTTCAAAAAAAAAAAAAAATTTTTTTTTTTTTTTTTTGAGCCAGGATCTATGTAGCCCAGGTAGGCCTTGGACTTAAGAACTACATACCTTAGTCTTCCAGGAGCTGAGATCACAGATACATGACACTACATAAGCTTATTTCAATTTAATTAAAAAAAAAAAAACAACTCATTTACTTATTCACTAATGGGTGTAGGTCAAAAGGCAACCTGGGGGAGTGGGTTCCCTCCTCCCACTATGTATGCCCTGAGGACCAAACTCAGGATGGTCAGACTTGGCAGGAAGTGCATTTACCCACTGAACCACCTCGCAGGCCTTTTCTTGTCTTTAAAATACTATATTATTCGCTGGGTATGGTGGGGCACACCTTTAATCACAGCACTTGGGAGGCAGAGGCAGGCGATCTCTGTGAGTTCAAGGCTAGCCTGGTCTACAAGAGCTAGTTCTAGGACAGGCACCAAAGCTACAGAGAAACCTTGTCTCAACAAAACAAAACAAAAAACCAAAAACAACAACAAAACAATGAAAAATCAAACCAGTGGCTAGTGAGATGACTCAGTGATTAAGAGCATTGGTTGATTTCCCAGAGTTCTGAGTTTAAATCCCAGCATCCACATGGTGGCTCACAACCATATGTAATGGGATCTGATTCCCTCTTCTGGTACATATATAAGACAGAGCACTCATACACATAAAATAAGTAAATCTAAAAAAAAAAAAAAAAAAAAAAGAAGAAGAAAAAAACCAAACCAAACCAAAGCAAAGTAAAACAAACCCCACTCTACTCCGCTGCCAAAAACGAAACAAAACAACCCTATTTTATTGACTGTATGTATATGGTTTCAGAGGGAAAAGGGGAAATGTGGAATACTTTAGAGCTGGATTTACTGGTGTCTGTGAGATACCCCACATACTAAGTTCTGAACTCAGATCCTGTGACAAACCGTAAGTGCTTTTACCCATTCCTTGGCTTTTTACTGATAACATTCAGTACAAAAACTTGGCACATTTATATGTTTTGGTGTTTTTGCCTTCATGTAGGTCTATGTGAGGGTGCTGGATCCTTTAGAACTGGAGTCACAGACAGCTGAAAGCTGCCACATGGGTGCTAGGAATCAAATCTGGATCCCATAGAAAAGCAGCCAGTCCTCTTAACCACTGAGCCATCCCTACAGTTCAATGTTATGTATTTTGTTAAGTCAGCACTATTCATGAAAGGCTTTGAGCCCCCATCATTATCTTATTCCTTATTGTGTGTCAGTGTTTCCTTTTCCTATCATAAAGGCTCTTAATTTTGGGCCTAAAGTGAAAAATCACAAAATAACCATAATGATAGCCTATTCATAATTTTTATATAAAATCTTGGAGAGGAGTTAATTGGATAATGAACATACTGTAATTGAAATAAAGTCACAAGGCTCTCCCCCCCACCCCCCGTTTTTTGAGGCAGGGTTTCTCTGTGTAGCCCTAGTTGTCCTCGAATTTGCAAAGATCTTCTTGCCTCTGCCAACCGAGTGCTGGGTTGCACCACCACCGCCAGGGATCACAAGGCTCTATTTCAGTGAGTATATAACAACCCTTTTTTCTGTGAAAATGTTACACACAGAATACTCTGCATTTTTAGTACCCAACAAAAAATTACACCCAAGTCACTATGACAAATCGAAATACTGCCAAAAGCACAGACTAAAAAACAAAAGCACCCAGCAGATTTTAGGTTTTGTGATTTTGAGAGCAGGCATGACTTATAAGCCTCATCCCATGACAAGCTCTCTAAGGTCTGGTCTACCCACTGAGCTCTGTATTTGGGTCCTGGTTTTCACTGGCATTATCACTACTCTCAACTGTCTGTACCCATTTGCATCCCAGTGTACTGTCATCAATAGACTGGACAATAATATCCTCACCTAGATTTGTTGGCTTATTTGTATTCTTTGCTTGAAATGTGGATAAACCTGTCAGTTCTCAATTCCTACCTCTCAAGCTAAATAAAGACTTCCTGTTCATTTGTAAACTACCCACAGCGCAGGAGATTTAACATATGAACAACTTCTCTGGAGCAACTATCACCACCATAGTTCAGGATTTATTAATGTTATTCTCCAGTGAAGCACCATGAGCACAGAATCTAGGAGGCGATCTAGCACATTAACAGCTAGGCCATGTAAACCTGGAGTAAGAATCAGTGACTCCTTCATTTATTAGCTCTGTCACCGAAGGCAAGTTACTCAACTACTGCTTTAGTTTTCTCACATTCAAAATGGGCAATTCCCTAATTATACAACCACTGTACAACAAAATCAATTACTGAAAATAAAACACAATCTCTATGTAGTTCAGGTTGGCTTTGAGTTCTCTAAAAAAATCAACTCATGTCTGTCTGTCTGTGGGTGACCACAGAGGCCAGAAGAGGGCAGCAGAACCCCTGGAGTTGGAGTTAACATTAAAATCAGGAGCTGGGAACTCAAGTTGAGTCCTTTGTTGTTGGCCCAGTCCTCCAGCCTCTGGCACAGAACTTCTCAATCCTCCTGCCTCAACTCTACAAATGGGAGCTGGGATTATAAATTCGAACCACATCTGTCTGAGAAAACACATCTGATGGTCTTAAAACTGTGACCCAAACTGAATTCTGTAACACAGCTTTCAGTGGATCCTCCAGTGTTCTAGCCTTTCAGCTGTACAGGTCAGCTATTTAAAATCTGTTGTGTTTAAAAAGCCTGGGAGGGCTTCAGTTTTGCAATCCCATATCAACCTCCAGAATGCTAAAGTACCTGCTTTATTTGTATTTGGGATGCTGGAGGTGGAAGGACTTACCATGCTACACAAGTATTCTTCTACTGACTACACTTTCAGGCCTCCTGGCTATTCACACTCAGCAGCTGTACTAACACAGTCTACTCCTCAGGGTCTGAGAAGCCAAGACTGGACTGAAGACAACTTAAGTTCAGTCCCAGGATCCACACGGCGGAAGGAGAGAACTGATTACCACAGGTCATCTTCTGACTTCCACAACACCCCACATAAGCCAAAGAAGTATATGTAATTAAGTAAAACACCTAATTTTTCACAGATCACAGCAGAGAGTAGGATAAGCTATACAGTGGACCCTGGAAAGTTCTGAATTGATCTGGTTAATATTCTTTAAAAGAGATCCTATGAAACATGAATACTTACTTTTTTCCTTTGTGGCGGGTTCTGAGGAGCAGATGGGACTCCTTCACAGGCTCTTTCACCGCTAGGTGACATGGATCCACGAGAGAGGTCTTTCATAAAACCATGTTCATATCTACTGGAAAAGCCTTCTGCAGGGGAACAATATCCTCCATCTAAATGTAAAGGCTTCCTGTCCCCCACCAAGGGGGACCCTCTATACAGTCCATCTGCTCGAGGCATAGCGTTCAAAGGGGAGTAGGCATACATCAAGTTGAACTCTGTCCTAAATGCCTGGTCTGAGTTTCTCAGCAAGGTCTGAGGGCCATCTCCACTCCTGCTTGAGAAGCCAGCCTCTGAGGTTGGAACGACAGAGGGATGAGAAGTCAGGTCAGGATGACTACAGTTGAGCAGGGAAGGTCTATCAGCACAGCTGTGAGCGCTGGAGTCTGGGTATCCCACTTTTGTCAAATCCAGGTCTTTTCGGTGACAAAGCTGAAAGGATAAAAATCAACAGAGATATAGGGCATGGTAGAAAGGAAAAAGTCAAAGTGCAGAAAGGGAGGTAAGGGAGCATCAGAGAGACTCATTAACATGTAAAGTCCATTGGGCAATGAAAAGTGCCCACAAGCCAGACTACTAAGAAATCTCGGTATTTCTGCATGAGAACACTGGGGAAGCTGGCATCAAGCAACTGGACAACATAATCACTCTGGCCAACCGAAACACACTTGGGGGCTGGCAATGCAGTCAGGGGCATATGTGAGACCCATAAGCACAATAGGAAAGGGTCTTAAATTGCTGGTTTCTGGTGTTATATATTACTAAATTAGTATTAATAGAAGGTGGTGAGGGAGGGAAGGTGGATAAAAGTAGAAGGTAGCCGAAAAGTCAAGCATGTAAATTACTGGCTCAGTAAGACTAGCATTAAAGATGGCGACCAATCTGTCCTTTGTAAACTTATACCTTGAGTAATGTTTCTCATTCAACTTTCTGTCTGCTCAATTCTTCTTGTTGTGTCCTCTGCTATCTACCAATGTATAAAAGGACTGCTAATGCCTATCACTGATATATCACTACACATCCGTGATAAAACCCACCTACTGTTATTCCCTAACATCAAGATTTCCTCTATTAGGTCAACTGCCTACAAAGAAGGTACCAGAAATCCAAATACCACATCAAATATCAAATCCCTGCTATACTAGAATCTGTAGCAACCAAGGTCAGAACAACCTACACTTTCCCAACACCCAGGAAATCAACAGTAAACTAGGGGAATATGATCTTTTCCGTTTCTTAATTCTCTATAGAAAAGCCTACTGACTCAGAATTCTCAGGAAGTTGGGCCCTAATTATTTTAGAGAGTGGGATTAAAAAATTGGTTATTTTCTAAAAGATAGAGATTATAACTTTCTCTTTAAGAGGAAAAGGTTCTGTGTAGATTTATAGGGTTAATAATTACCACTTTTGTCTAAAGTTTATAATAAAGGTTAATACTAAAATCTGAATTTACGATCTTTACAGCAGAAGGGTTTCTAAGAAATGCACTCATTGATAGCCTAAGAGGTATCAATTATTGTACAGCAACCATATCCCAGACACTGGAGAACAGAGGGCCTATAACCCAGAGTTCCTTGCATATTTACACGTAGGAAGGCTCTCCAGAAAAGATGAAGGAAAGCTGAAGAAAGTTGGGTTTCCAAAGGAAGCTGCTCAACCATCACCCGAAGCCTAATGCAGAGCTGTCAGTTTAAGCCCAAAAATAAGTCGACAGCATTATGAATAATGAGACAGCGCCTACCAACTATACTTTCCTTGTTAACATGCAGACGTTATTCATTACTTTCTTTAACAAGGCTCTGACAGCACACAGAATCTGTATCTTTTGAAGATTTTCTTCTTTAATGAAACTCTTCAGCCACTGCTTCTCCCAAATGACAGCAATAAAACCAACCCCACAACATATATACAGCTACTTAATTTTCCTTGGTCTACTTTCCCAGCTACACAGAAGATTCAATCTACTTGCTGTGAATGCCTAGCATCCCATTCACTCAGATTCCCAGCCCTTCCACACATTCAGGACCACATTCATGCACTCTCAGCTAGCATGTGTGATTGAGACTGTATGATAACTACCTTTATGACTATGCATAGAGTAGCTCTCAGGGGGAAGAGTTTTAGAGGAGGGAAAAGCATCTTGTTATTCATCTACTTCAAGAAGCAAAACATGGGGCTGGAGAGATGGCTCAGCAGCTAAGAGCACTGCCTGCTCTTCCAAAGGTCCTGAGTTCAATTCCCAGCAACCACATGGTGGCTCACAACCATCTGTAATGAGGTCTGGTGCCCTCTACTGGCATACAGCCATAATACTGAGAATACTGTATACATAATTAAATAAATCAAAAAAAAAAAAAAAAGAAGAAGCAGCAAAACACAAGAGAAAGACAAGCATGGGTGTTAGTCACAATGTGTTTTGTTTTGTTTTGTTTTTTTTTTTGGAGGAGGAGGTAGGTGTGGTTAAGAATGTACAGGGGAAATGTTTAACTGTAGAACTCATCTCCATGGACAAAGTGATTTGTTAAATGCTTCCTGGTGTGTTTTTTTTTCCTCTCTCCAAGACAGGGTTTTTCTGTATAGCTTTGGAGACTGTCCTGGAACTCACTCTGTAGACCAGGCTGGCCTCAAATCACAGAGATCAGCTTGCCTCTGCCTCCCCAGTGCTGGGATTAAAGGCTTGCACCACCACTGGCTGGTTTTGTTTCTTTGGTTTTTAGAGACAGGTCACGGTGTCTTGGAAAGCACTTAAGGAAAGAAAATTAGGTATAATGTTTCATGCTGTAAGTAAACACCTCAAGTAGACTCAGGAAAGTTACGTGAAATGTTACAGTGTTAAACTTTTCTTTATTAAAATTTTTTTAGAGGACTTGGGGTTTCTTATGGGATGGTGAGAGTACCCTAATCCTTATTCTTCCTAGAGGAACTCTGTTCCTTCACTTTATACCCCCTCTGATCATCATCTTTCTTCAATTCCTTACTAGCTTCAGGCTTCGATTTTGAATTATCCAGGGGAATACCTGGGAACTAACAGAAGAGAGAGATGGCTAGTTCCTCTTAAGACTTGAATGGCTCTACCAGAGTTACGATCCATTGTTATTTTAGGGACTACAATAAAACAAAATACCTCCCCATCACACACACAAAAACCAACAAAAATACTATGTATATGTATATTTGGTCTGTGACTTACACTGGATAGGACATTTAGCTGAGGCAGTATCTCTCTATACATGGGGACTGAACAGTGGGCTCTTGATAGGGTGATATAAATGACAACAGTAAAGTGATGATGGCAGCTATAACAAGGACTCAGGATACCAGGGGCTGGAGTAAGGGGAAGGTTCTCAATATATAGACTGTCAACAACTGTGGCCCAGATAGCAGATGTACGTCATGCCATAATAGGATATACTAAGCTGCTTCAGCAAAACAATGTTTGGGTAGTAAATGCTTTCCAGTGGGGAGGGTTAGATGTTTAAGACATACTAGAACCTGTGTAAAACATAGTATGGACCTGAGAGCACAACAGAAGGGAAAGGCAAGGTTAAGTGGGCATTGTTCTCTCAAGTTACTTTTATTCTTCCTCTAGATTCTTTTTCTTCCTGAAGAGCTCATTCTTGACTGTGTACACCTCATTCCCTTAGTATTAGATATGTTCCAAATGTGCGTCTTCTATTCAAAGTTTTTCCATTTTTACATTATATGTTTGCCTGTCTGTCTGCATGTCTGTGTAATCACATGTGTGCAGTACCTGGCAGGATCAGAAGAGGGCATTAGAACCCCAAAGACCAGCATTATAGATAGGTGGGAGAGGCCATGTGGGCGTGTTGTGAATTCAAAGTTGAGTCCTGAAGAAAAGCCAGAGGTCTTAACTAGAGTTACTCTAGCCTGTATTTTATTTTACTTTTAAATTTTTTAAAAGAAAATTTTATTTCAACACTTTCTTCTTCCAAATAACTGTACATTGGAAGAACAATGCAGCAGTTAAGTTTCAGATTGTATCACCTTTCAATATATTACTTCCTTTTTAGACTAACAACTGTCTTCAAACTGAGGGGATTTAGATGTATGACCTAGGCCCAACTCGCTGTGTCAGTTTTGATGAAAAAAAAAAAGCTCGCAAACCAACCTTTCTGTACTCAACTGCAGAAAAAACAAATTGCTATCAGAATGATGACAAAGACTGGCATGTCTGGATGTTGTTTTTTGTAATAGTGAGAATGGCAACACTGCCTTAATCTCCCCCCCCCCCGTATGTTAAACCTGCATGTATGTCTATGTACCATGTGCCTGTGTAAAAGAGTATCAGATCCCTGGAACTGGAGTTAGAGGGTTATGAGTCACCACATGGGTGATTGTAATCAAAGTCCAGTCCTTGGCAAGAACAGTTACTCTGAATCGCTGAGCCCCTAAAATAGTTTAACTTATTTTTAAAAATTATATGTGAATGCATATGTATGTGTCTGTCCATGTTAGTGCAGGTGCCTAAGGAAGACATAGAGGGAGTTCCATCCGTTGGAGCTGGAGTTACAGATAGTTGGAATCCACTCAATTTGGGTGCTGGCAATGGAAGCTCTTGACTGCTGAGCCATGTCTTTAAATCCTATGTTTTAATGTTTAAAATTTTACATTTATTTATTTTATGACTCTGTGGTGAAGCCAGAGGTTCAACTTATGGAGTTGGTTTTCTACTTCTACCATGTAGGTTGCTGGGCTGAATTCAGGTGGTCAGACTCGGCAGCAAGTAGCTTTACTGCTGAGTCAGCCTGCTTCGTGATATTTTAACTGTATACTTAGACTGAGATTCACCAAAATCCATGTTCTTTCTCTCTTTAAAAGATCTTGCATTTACATAGCATTTTATCATTATTACATGCAGCAAGGGATAGGAAATGTGCTGGGTATAAACTTGTTTTGGAAGACTTCTAGTTTCATTAATTATAACATTAATAATGAAGCTTAACCTAACCTGTCATGATAAGGTGCAACTCTATTCCTATAACTGATTGCACTCCAAGGACAATTTCTTTTTAGGATACTGTACCATGAAATTCTAATTGCTAACTGAAAGTTTAACTACTAAGCAGAAAAAGTTACAATGGTCTAAATTCTGCTTTGATATCTGATTAAAGAGTTGACAGTGGAATATAATTTCACTGGAAAAATCAAATGTAACCAGGATGATATTATCCCACCCAGAAATGTTTGCTTTATAGTAAATGAATGACTGAGTTAGAAAAAGAGGACATTGCTCTGCTTTCACAGTTGCTAGATCTTTTTTAACATTAGCCAAAGAAGAATCCTTACTCACTCATAAAAGCTTCAAGAAGAGTGTGGTTGTTAGACATTCAGCTTTATCAAGACAACAACAGAGAAAAGAAAATCAGACTTTTTAGTAGGTGGATCAAGTTGTCCCCCACCACAGAATATCTATTTAATTAAAGCAACACGCATGCAAAAGATGGGTTTTAATACATGATGGAGGAAGGTCATTGGTTAATTAATAAAGAAACTGCTTGGTCCTCATAGGTTAGAACATAGGTGGGTGGAGTAAACAGAACAGAATGCTGGGAAGAAGAGGAAGTGAGCTTAGATGCCATGCAGCTGCTCACCAGGGCAGAAGCGATGAATCTCCGACCCAAGATGGACGTAGGCTAGAATCTTCCTGGTAAGCGCACCTCAAGGTGCTAAACACATTAATAGAAATGGGCCAGGCAGTGTTTAAAAGAATACAGTTTGTGTGTTGTTATTTTGGGGCATGAGCTAGCCAGGCGGCCGGGAGATGGGTGGCAGGAACGCCAGCCCGCAGCTCCCACTACAAATACACATGGATTATAGACACATCTTCCATTTGAACTTGAATACTACAGTGATTGAGCATAACTTTTAGAGACAGTTTACTACATATACTTCTAACGTAATCCAACCTTTAAAGCATGTTTCGAGCCTTTTAGTCTTTCAGTCCTAACACATTGTAACATGGAGGGAAAGTAACCTGGAGTGGTAAAACCAAAACAAAACAGCAACAACAAAAACAACAAACACATTCACCATTAGCCATACCCCAGTATTTCTAAGTCTCTGTTCCCTGAGGCCATAGCGGAGCTACCAAAAAACCTGCAAAGACACTATATAGTTAAAAGGTCTTAAGCACACATACATGAGCCCACAGTGTAGTCTGAGTACCCCGGCTTGGGAAACTAATGGGTACCATAGGCACCTAGACACTTCTTTTGACTGATATATATAATAAAGATCTAGCATACTTATTACCTAAAATTAAGGAGACTGAAGGACTGAATGCCAAAGACAAATGAATGGGATCTCAGCAGCACTGTTCCAATTTTGGCAAGAACAGGGGCTGCCAAGCAAGAGGCTACCAGCTACCAGTCCATAGTGACTCTATTTTCTTTCCAGAGTTCAAGTGAATATATTTTCTTTATAGGCATGTTAATGACTTTCACAACACACACACACACACACACACACACACACACACACACACACACACACAAAGACAAATCTCATAAATTTGCAGTGGTCCAATCCTAGGATTTTCTTAATGAGATTAAGAAAAAAGACAGTTAAGAAACACCTAAAATTATATTATATGAAGAGGAAGTATAAATAATGACTTTCATATCAATCACTCCCAACAACCAAACCCCAATCACCTCAAACTGCAGAGGAGTGTTGGAGCGACTAGCAGTAGTAAGAGATGTGATTGGTGAGAACATGAGGCTGTATCCATTTCGACACTCCTCTTCTCCTGGGTGAGTCTGGCCAGGTGTGGACAGCTGAGGACTCTTTGAGCCTGAGCTGGAAGGGGGTGGTGTAACTGGAGACAGAGGCCGAAGCAACTTGGTGATATTCTGCTCCATCAGATAGCGAGACTTCCATTTCTTTAAAGGGCTCAGTAAGTCTGTGAAACACAAAACTTGGATGAGAACTGAATCATATTTTACTGTAAGGCTAGGTAGTAAAGGGTTCTGTAATTGGTCCTTTTTCATAACTCTTCTTATGCCTCATCCCATTATCTTCTCTACTCAAACCCAATGCCTAAACATACTTCTAATCACTACAATGACAGTAACTTCGGAAGCATTCTATGTCCCAGAGAAACTCCACGAGTCTGAACAATTTTAATGTGAAGTACTTAAACCAAACTAGTGACTATGTTTTGTATTTGATGTAGTGTAGTTACTTGTGTTTAAGAGGACCTTCAGGAAAAACGTATCTCTGAGGAAAAATATACTTTTATTCATTTACAGTTAAAATCATTAACATATACTACATGCAAAGTTAGGTGAATAAAGGCCATTATATATTTATTCTCTTTTCAAAGACCTTAGAGAAAACATGTAAAATACGTTTGACTTAAGTTTTTTACCAGTATGATCAAACTTGACTATAACCCCACCACTTTTGATGCAGACACAGGATTGCCTCAAATTTAAGTCAGCTTAGTCTACACAGCAAATTCTAGGCCAGCCTGGGATATATAATGAGACTTTAAAAAAAATTAGTGGGCTCAAGTAGTTACAAACAAAGGGCCTCTGAGATATCTGACAAGTGAAGGTGAATTGTGGCTCAATCCCTGGAGCCCATATAAAGGTAGAAGCAGAGAACCAGAACCAACTCCCAAAAGTTATCTTCTGAACTCCACATACATACCATGGGCCCTCAGTAAGAACGAAAATTAAAAAAAAAAATGTAAATTACCCTTCAAGGTATGCAAAGTCAGATATAGTGTCAAGGGGCAGTAGTCCCAGCTACTCAGGTGGGTAAGATAGAAGAATTACTTGAGCCTAAGAGTTGAAGGCTAGCCTAGGCCTGAACAAAACTATGGCTTCCATTCTCAGAAAACAAAACAAAACCCAAAATTTTCCTTGTATACCAGGCATTGTACATTGTACTGGAAATGAAAATTTAACATGTCTATAAATCCTAGCATTACTGTTATTTTCATCACCCTATATTGAAGACTAATATATAGAAAGAAAAACTAGATGTTGTAGCACCTGGTCCATGTTTCCCTAGCCTATATGGTACTGAAGATCAAGTTAGCCTAGACGGGAGCTTTTGCAAACAGAGCTTCCATCTGTAACCATCCTGCCTTACAGTCTTAATAAAAGCATACCAAACTATAGCCTCATGGCTTGGTGGGAACAATGACAATCATACCAGGCTTCCAAGGCAAAGTTTGGATCATGATCAGAGACGTGCTTAGGAACATCACTCTGGCGCTACTGGACTCAACAAAATAACCAATACAAAGAGGTATGAGGCATTGATTATGTTTAAGTGGATAGGATATTTATTTTTCTGTTTTCTCAGGATTTTTCATTTCCCTATACTGAAAAGAGTAACTTTCCAATTGGCCTATGTGTTGTTTTACTCTTAATGTGCTTAGGTACAAAAACCAAGTAAACGTGTAATTCAAGACTAATCTGCACAGTACCTTTTAAACACTTCTAAAGACTTCGAACCCAATCTTAAGGAACCCTGTACTGGAAGTTCAAAAATTTTAACTACTAAAGACTTATTTTGTAGTAAAGATCACCGTAGGAAAGTTGGAGGAAGAGGCCATACAAATGAATGAATGTGATATCTATTTAAAGATATTTACTGAACACTTAGGATGCTATCTTCAATAGACAGACCTAGAGACTGCCGGAATTCACAGATCAGTAGTCTATCATCTCTTTTCTGATTTTTTTGTATACATGTAGCTGTCAAATTTTATGTCTAACATACACATACACTCATCTTTTAAAAAATGTTGACTCAATACTTCAAGATTATGTAAATAAACCACCATGCATTTAAACCCACACATGCAAGTTAAAATGATTTCCCACAAATTTCTCTAATAAGGAATAAAATTTTCTAAGTTCTCATTCTTTGGGGGCTAGCATGGGTTTTTGAAATAGGGTCTTACTTTGAAGTGACCTTGAACTGGCTATGTAATTCAGGCTGGCTTCAAACTAGCATCCTTCTCCTAACTTCCAAAACCTGGAAATATAGGCATGTGCTACCATGTCTAATTTATGAATACCCTTTAAAAATGAGTAAATGACATTAGTATTGCCAAAATTTAACCTGTACTAAATATCTCCTTTATTGCAATTATAAACGCACTTCAATGACTAAAAATGTTGTTCTCTATCCTTTTTTTCTGTATTTATTATTAGGACAAATATAGTGCTTTTTCTTGTTGTTGTTAAAAGAATGACTATGAGGCTGGAGTTTGAATCCCCAGTACCAATATAAAGAGTCAGATATAGTTGCACTCTTGTCTGTAACCCCAGTGCTGGAGGTGGAGGTGGACCAGACTATTAGGGCTTGTGGATCACCAGCCTAGCAGCAGATTATTCAGCAAGAGGATGTTTCAAAACAAATAGCACAAAGAGCTAGAATTGCTGACTGCCTCCTCATTCTTCATGATGAACACCCACACATTTACATATATTTACTACCTTTGCACTTATTCTTGTGTAAATTATCTGCCTATATTCAGCCATTGTATGTGGGTCTTTTTCTTGTTTTTTAATGTTTTATAAGAGTTCTATAAAGATGTTGATTGTCAAAAATATTACAAATATACCTTTTCAGCTTGTTTGTTCTTAAAATGTATTTACTGGGACTAGAGAGATGGTAGTGGTTAAGAGCATTGGCTACTCTTGCAGAGGAACCAGGTTCAGTGGTCAGTACCCACATGGCAGCTCATAGCCATCTCTAACTTCAGGTTTAAGGTATCTAATGCTGTCTTCTGAACTCCACGGGAGCTAAGCACATATGTGGTATATGTACATGATAGGTATAGGCAAAACATAAATCTAAAAAGATTTTATTGTCTTTATTACAATGCTTTTTGTTAGCTAATGTATCTGTCATTTATCTTTTGCTTGTTACAATTATGTCTTAGCAATTCTATCCCTAAAACTACGAAAATGTCACTTACTAATCTATGACCTTTAATTTTTAATTCCTACTTGGCTTTTAAAAATATTTCATGTCATATATAAAATGTATATGGATGCATACATGCAATGTTGTGCACTTCAAAGTCAAAAGACAACTTGGGGAGTTGATTCTTTCCTTCACCATGTGGATCTCAGGGATTGAGTACAAGTTCTCAGGTTTGGCAGTATGTCCCCCCCCTTTTTTTATGATCTCAATATATATGTAACTCAGTATGCTTATGTGTGTTTGAGAGCAGGTTCTCACCATGGCCCAGTATGTAGTCCAGGCTGAGACGGAACTTACTGTTGGCAATTTTTCTGCCACAGTCTCCCAAGTGTTGGGGTTATAGGAGCAAAGCTTTGAGAGTTCAACTGCAGGACACCCATACATGCTGGGTAAACACTCTATATATTTAGCTATATCCCTTACCTAATTTATACTTAAGAGAAAAAAATGTGTCCATTTATACTACACCTGTGTAGAGGCCAGAGGTAACTTTTGGGAGTTTGTTCTCTCTTCACCTCTAGAGCACAGCATACTCCAGGTATGGCCTGTGCTTCTGTGGTCTGTCTCCACAACACCATCTCACCACACACCTGTTTTTTAGATGGTTCTGGAATCTGAATTTAGTTACACCCCACATATCCTGCTTTTTATATTGTTGTAGAATCTGAATTCAGGCCCTCGGGCTTGTGAAGCAGGTACTTTTAGTAACTGAGCCATCCCTTGACACCCTAAATTATACTTAAGTTTAGGGAGTTGATTCCTACTCCACCTTTCTAGTAGGTAGCAAATGCCTACTAGCACTTTTCCTTCTTTGAAAATCTTTTGTAACAAAAACAGCTATAATCTTTCTTCACTGAATTAAACACATTTATCTCCATTAGACTATTCTTTGTTATACACATTTTTGACCCTTGTATATTTCTGGCAAGTACTTTACCACTAAGCTACACTGTTCCCCTAGCTTATTTCTATTGCTTTCTAAATCTACTGATCTTGTTTCTGAAAGTTATTCTACTTCTTAAACAATATGGAATTGACATTACATCCCCACTCCCTTTGAGACAGGGTCTTGTAATGCTTGTCTAGGGTGGCCACACACTTAGGACTTTCCTTTCTCAACTTCTCCAGTGGTGGGGTTCTAGGTACACACCACATCTAGCAATACTGATATTCTTGGAAATACTAGCCTCCCAATTCAATTTTGTTTTGATACAACAATCAGTTGTAATTTAGGGAGAAACCTCACTAATGACAGTTCATGACCCTTTTCAGCTAATCAAGTGTTAAACCCACCCACCCCCATCATTGAGGGACTTGGATTTCCAGTTCTCTCTCCCCCCCCTACCCGAACTTGCTCTGTAGAACAGGCTAGCCTCAAACTCACAGAGATCCACTTGCTTCTCGAGTGCTGGGATTAAAGGTGTGTGCCATCACCGCCTGGGTTGTTCTCTACTTTTTATTACAATTAGGAATAGGACATACTTCTCCATTTGCCCATCTTAATGTTTACATATGGTTTTGTATTTAGCCAATCTATAAATGTCTACTAGTTTTCCTGCTACTTTTCTCGGTACATAACTCTATTACTTTCATATGACAACACTCATCCTTCTTTACCAGTACTTACACCCCCTTTCCTTTGGAAAGGGACGTATGCTTATAGCTAAAAACTCTAGACTATGATAAATAATAACAAAACAGTGGGGAAACTTGATAATTCATATTTTTGGGTGGTATGTAGAATGTGTGGCGTATGTGTGCAAATCCATGTGTGGGTGGGTGTGTACACCTGCATGTAGAAGCCAGAGGATAGTAGATGTCTTACTCTACTGTCTTCACCTTGTCCCTGAGACAGTCTCTCACTGGACTTGACCCTCACTGCTTTGGCTAGGCTGGCTAGCCAGCAAGCTCCAGAAATCTGCCCATGTCTGCTTTCCAATGTGGTAATTATTGGAATACTCAGCCATGCCTGGCTTTTTTATATGGATGCTGGGAATTAAATTCAAACTTAGCCTCTTATGTTTGCATAGAAAAGTGTTTTAGTCATCTCTCCAGTTTTGACAGCTCATTCCTCCTACTCCGAGACAGGGTTTCTCTTTGGAGTCCTGGTTGTTCTGGAACTTGCTCTGTAGATCAGTTGGGCCTCCAACCCCAGAGATCTGCCTGCCTCTGACGTAAGTGCTGCGATTAAAGGCATATACCACCATGCCCAGATAGCTCATCTAAAAGTTTAGTTTTCATTATAAACACAGCTGGCAAATGTTTTTAGATAAATTCATTAAACAATCATACACGACACTATCAAATTCATGAGTGGATGTTGCTTTCTCCATTTCAAATGTCAAAAAAAAAATATCAAGGCAACTTTATATTCCTAAGAGAACTGGTCATATACAATATCCTTAAACCTCTTGCAGATTCAAGGAGGTGAGTAAATCTAATTCACAAGTGACACTTTCTCCTGATCTAAGATCAATTTGATAAAGCCAATCAAGTATAAACTATTTTATAAATTGTGGTAACAGAGATCAAATAAAAGGCTTTTCTACCACTACCATTGGGTGAGAACCTCAAACCAAGAATAAAAATTAAAAGGGCCCATGAGATGCCCCACAAAGTGAAGGTTTGATGATTACTTGAGTTCAACTCTCAAGATCCACAAGGTAGAAGGAAAACAACTGATTCTTGCAAGATGTCCTTTGAAACTACAAATGTGTAAGTGCATATGTGCACACAAATAGACACACACACTCTTATACTTCTTTAAATGTTAATGATAATATATATTATTTCATCAAGATCATGTAGGTGAACACATTTCAAAATCACAAATTCTATTACTCTTTAATCAGTTGGAGTTTGTCTTTTTAAAAATTTGTCTATGTAATTTTGCAACTATTAGCAATTATGAATATTCTGTACACAATTATTTAGTGTCTACATCTTTATAAAGCATATGAACAGATTGGTTTTTGTCCTTTGTTTGGTTTTTCAAGACATGGTTCTCTGTATAGCTCTGGCTGGCCTTGAATTCAGAGAATCACCTGCTTCTGCCTCCTAAGTACTGGGATTAAAGGTGTGGGCAACCAATACCTGGCTCTTGCTGTTCTATTGTTTTACTGAAAATCATTTTATTACTATATTAACTCAAAAACAGTAGGACCACAAAAAACAATAGTTAATACTATTTGAATTAAAGTGTTGGGTGTGGTGGTACATACTTCCATCTAGCATATAGAAGATTAAAGCAGGAAGATGGCAAGTTTGGGGCTAGTCAGGATTACATAGTGAAACCTTGTCTCAAAAAAAATAAACTGAAATAAATCAAAACCAATCAACCAAAACAAAAAGAACCCAAAAATAGTAAGAGAAAATATTTTAATGCACTTAGAACTTGCACTGGCAAAGGATCCAATCATTTAACAATCTCTCAAGTAGTTGAAAACTCCAGAGCAATTTACCATGCCTCTATTTCACAGCCCTAATCTAGCTGTTTTGTTCCATATTCTCCTTTGCTCTTATAGATGTGCTATGATAACTCAGCCATTATGGTCACAGGGAAGGTAATTGTGTATTTTTAGCAAAGTACTTTATAACTACCTTTCCAAGTTTTACTTGAAAAATTTTAGGTAAGCTGAGAATCCAATTTTTAAATGATGCTTCCTTGGAATCTGTTGGAGGAGAAAGAATATGGGTGCATAGAATTTATTCTTTCCATTAGTGAATACGGAATTTCCTTTATGTGTAAACTTAAAAAGTATTTTCAATGATTTTTTTTGCATCACATATCCAAGTACAACCATTCCCAGATTGTTTCTTAGCTTTGTTAACTTTGAGGCTGAAAAACCTGTCTTCGTTAATTTTCTCAGTATTTAAGTCATATTAACTTCTAACCAAGGACTTTACTCAACTGTTATTAACTCTGAACTTTTCGGTTACTATTAAGGTATTCCTGGGGTCATATAAATGTTATTTACAAACAAACATCATATCTCTTCCCTGTGTCAATTGTAATACCTCTTCTTTTTATACAATTTTAGTTTCTAGCATCCTTTGACTTTTCCTTTTGACAGCCTTACTATATAGACCAGGTTGGCCTCAAAAACCAGATTTTCTCACCAGTCTTGATTAGTGGGATTACACATTAGGCGCAACCACACCAGAGGAATAATTTATTATTTTTAATCTAGGTAGTTCATACTAGACAAGAACAAGTATTCTGTGTAGAATGACAGCAGCAATTTCTATTATGGGTCTGATACTAAACTAAACACTTTATAAATAATACATACTATTGAGCTTATTAGCATTAAAGCAGGGATTGCTATTCTTACTTTACAGATGATGATCAGAGACATTTAGTAACATCATACAGTTTAAGGATACAGAACTGGATCTCAAACGAAGATCTGTTTGATTTTTTTCTACTGTATCATATATTTCCTCACTCTCTTCATCAACTTAGTATTCTTGCAAACAAAGCTTTTTGAAACACAACAAAGGAACTCCTTATGACTCACACCACATTTAAATGGCTACTGATGGGTTTCTTTATGTAACTCTTCTGTTTATCCTGGTTCTTAAGGGCAAGGTGTGTTCTGAGATGTTTCTCATTGCTTGCTAGGATGTAGGTAAAAATGTAATAAAGGTTGGTGACTAGCAGTGTTAATTCCATCCCACTGAGGGCATGTAGTAACAAAGACAATTTCTCTCTAAGTATGTGAAAGCCAGGAAATTAACTGTGGTACAGCTATTATTTTTCTAAGATTAACTATCTATATACCTACACTACATACCCAACAGATAGAGGGAGTCACACTTTACAGTCCAATTCAGCTATTCTAACTACACTCTAAAAGCTGTCTAAAAGCTGACACAATTGAGGGAAATCTGCCTCAAAAAATATGTTTAATCAAACCTGAATCTGTCTCAGTAGATGAACTAGTAAAATTCTATTAAACTCCATACTAATCAGCAAGTCAACAAATAGTGGTTTAAGAAGAGCAATCTACAAACCCCCAAAACAATATAAAGCAAAATTCTGAAAAATTATATTAGCTGTAGCCTTAACATGAGTTGTAGTAACTAATGTATTTTGTAATTTTTGTTTTCTGTTGAGATAGGGTCTTGCTAGTTGCCTCAGGCTGGTCTTGAACTTGCAGCAATAGTTTTACTTTCTTCCACTTTCCTGTTTATGGTATGTTTTGATTATATAATATTCAGAAAACTGATTTAGAGGTAAGCTTATGGAAATCACAGAAAATGGTTTATTTTATTTCTTTGTTTGAGTCAGGAATTGAAACAAGGGTACCACAAAAGCCAAAAGTACATGTTCTACCACTGAGTGACAACCTCCCATCCCAAGGACATACTAATTATGCTGATCCACAGAATTTTGGCAAAAAGGAGAAAAAACTAGGCAACATGTGAAGACAAAGATGGTGGTACATTTCTGAATTTGAGCACTGGGGAGGATGAATTTGACACCAGCCTAGATTAAACAGAGAAACCTTGTGCAGTAAATACAGAAACAAAAAGGTATCATAAGTCAATGCACCAATGTTATCTGTTAGAGGTCTGCAATAAAACATGGTGAAAGACAATGGATCAGAAGATTTAAAGCCAAGTCATCTCAGGAATTTAATATGTCTTAGGGGCAAATCCTTGGAAAAAAAATAATTAACAATGATTCCTCATAATCTCATTATTTCCAGCCCCATTTGCCAGATTCCACCCAACAAGCCACTTTACATTTTCATTTTCTTCCTGAACATTAGAATTCCACCACTTTCTACTGCCTCCCCTTATAAAATACAAATAAAGATTTCCTAAACTTACTACTTTAAACGTATCTAACCTTTTTTATAACCATTTCTGCTGTTATCTGTATACTGTCTACTTCCTTCTTTGTCGTCCTGGGAAAACTGATCCCTGACTCGAGATCTTTCTCTTCCTCTGTAAAGACAGATGTAAAGTAACTATTTAGAGAACACACTATTCTTTTATATATCGGAGTACCAACACTGAAATTTTTACTGTGAACCTCACATGGTAACTGTTTCATGTCAAATTGATAAAAAGATCAGATGCATACCTGCATTGTCTTTACAGATACTAGAAGAATTACTATTCTCATTACTTTGGTATAGGTGCTGTGTTCTAGTCTCTTGGGGCACAGATGATGTCTGAGTCATCCCTTCTTCCAAGGCTTGCTTTATCCAGCGCTATAATGGGGGAAAAAACAGAGAATCTTAAAAAAAAACGTTTAAAGCTATGTATGGCATCTGTTTCAGTGCACTAACCAGATCACTACACACCAACTGGTGAGAAATGCAATAAAAATACATTCACACAGCTTCATTGTCAAGTGATTTTGGACAGGTTCTCGGGTGTGCAACCAAGGCTGGCTTTAGCTGTCCTTTCCTTTTTCTTTAATGAAGATTATTATTGAAATGTCTCATACAGCCTAGCCTAGCCTCAAACATGCTGTGCAGCTAAAGATGACCTTGAATTTAAGATTTTCCACCCCACCTTCCAAGCTACAATTACTTGCTTCTACCATTATACAAAGTTTATGTGGCACTAGGGACTGAGCCAAGGGAGGCAGTTTACCTACCAAATTATATTCCCAGCCCTCACAGTCAAGTCAGTTTTTTCTACTAGGTAAAAACGAAACAATCTGGATTATAAAATGGTATCCCATCAATCAATAAAAAATGGTAACCACTCAACTTTGCACACTGTTTAGGATAGCATTACTGTTTAAAGATAGGCTGACACTTTTCAAGGTTTATAAAGAACCCTCCTGTTACTTTTTTTTTAGTAGATAATATGCAATCTGAATGTATGAGAAAAAAATAAAGTCAGAAGAAATCTTGCAAATATTGTAAGATAAGACTATAAGGAATTTTACTTTGTTTTTCATATTTTTTCTTTTCTTTCTTCCTTTTTTTTTGGTTGTTGTTATTGTTTTTTTCAAGACCTGGTTTCTCTGTAGCTAGCTCTTGTAGACCAAGCTGGCCTTGAACTCAGAGATCTACCTGCCTCTGCCAGAGTCAGACAGATTAAAGGCTTATACCACCATTGTCAGGCTTATAATTTTGTTTTCTTAAGATAAACAGTTGTAAATTGCTCACCATTCTACCCTGACAGCAGACAGATCCAATTACAAGAAACACCAATTTTAGCCAGACTGTCTCCAAATAGAAAAGGGAACTATTATAATGTGACATCTTTAGAGAAGATATACCACCCGTAAGTAAATAGTCTCTTCAACAGAGTAGTTCTAGATTTGTGGTTGCTCAATTCTTAGAACCTGAGACAATCCAGTAAAA